>NW_006800018.1:2130839-2260073 GCF_000485575.1 Poecilia formosa | reverse complement strand
AACGGAGGGGATGGAGTCTTCCAGGTTGAATTTTCGCTATTAGCTCCATTTCACCTATTTTCCTAAGAATTTCCATGGCAAAAGTTCTAGCAGGTAAACCAAAACCTGCATGAAGAAGGGAAATGTAGTTCCTCCAACCCCGGTCCTCCAGCTCTACTGACCGGCAATACAACTTTATTTATAAAGCATTCAGAACAACAACAGCGTTGGCCAAAGTGCTGCACATTAAAACAGTTAAGAGATTAAAGCCAACACCTCAAACTGAGTCAAAAGCCAAAGAAAACGATGTAAAAAGAGGAAATGAATCAGAGTGGTAGGTTTAGGGTTCTGCAGTCACAAGCTTTTCTTTTGCATCTTGAAGCTGCAGTGAAGAAACGCTCGAACTCACTGGTGAAAACTGCCCAAGAGAAGGTCTGACCTTGTAGACGCCCACAGCTCCATCCCAGGGCAGCTTTGGGTTTGGAAAGTCCAGTCCTTCTGGTTTCAGAGGCTGAGCCGTGATGGGAGCCAACCTACATCTCCAGAGCGGCTCCTTTACTGTCAGCCAGCTGCATTTGCTGACTGCAAGGCCACATCTCAGACCCTGGCTTCTTCTGCCACCTACCTGGGGCCGCTGGACCCCCAGGACCCGGTCTGCTGGAGGAGTCATGGTCCACCAGTAGGGTTGCCACCATTCAGAAATTGCACAATATCGCAACAACAACACCATGAGTCAAACAATGACTGGGGCAGCCTACTCTATAAAGTACTCGGGGACCATTTTTTTAATTACTATTATTATTACACATCCACATTTGTAAAATACGGAACAAACCGTGTCCCGTATCAGTTCAATACGGAACACTACATTTAACAGCCAATTATGGGACGGTTCCGTATTTTAAAGGGACGGGTGGCAGCCCTATCCACTAGCTTACTGTGTTTTCCTCCCACTGAGCCATGAGCCAGGGCCAGTCGTTCAGGCGGTAACTCTGTGCAGGAAACGTAACGAAGCTGATTTCCTTTCAGGTATCACCTGATGAAGCTCTGCTGGAGTCTGGAGCCCACCCACAGACCCACCTTTAAAACCATTGGTCAGCTCATCGAAAGGCTCCTCCCCTTGACCAGCGACATGTTGCCGCGTCACAGTGACCAGGTGAGGAAGCTGAGGGTTATCTAAGTCCTCGGCGTTATCCGACAGGCTGTGGCTTCATTGTTCCACTCTTCTTCTCTCCTCAGGTGATGTATGAAAACATTGATGAATGCAGAGCAGAAGAAGAGGATGATGATGATGATGATGATGATGATGATGATGATGATGAGGTCCAAGGTGGAATACTGAAGAGAAAAGAAGAAGAGCAAGGTAAGATTTCCTAAAGCTGTTTGCATCTTTTGTAAAACTGATGTGGCTTCACTTCCTGTTCTCCTGCTAACAGATCGCCATGACGACGGTGAAGGAGAGGAGAGGGAGCTGACGATGAACAACATCTACCAGCTCTCCTGATCCTCTCTTCTGACCGGTTGCCATGAACTCATATTGAGTTCATCTCATCTCCACACATCAGCAGCTCCTCTCTGCTCTCAGACTCTCCTAGAGACTAAAGCCAAAAAAGGAACGAGTTGCCGTTAAGCCAGCCTGGTCCTGTCGGATCTACTCTACAAACTCTGGATTTCCAACCATTTGAAGGTTGAGAGGGTTTCAACCTGCAACCTGATCTGATCCTCTCCTCCAGATCTTCCCTTCACTCCTTCAGACTGAAGCCGATCTGCCAGGCTGGTTTCCAACCCAAAGGTTAGAAATCCAGAACGCAGCCCTGAGGCTCCCCAACCAGGTTTGGTCACTGGGTGGGGTCACCACCTGGAGTCACCAGATGGGGTCAGCAGCTGGGGTCACCAGACCATCCGTCCAACTAGGGGTTGCACCAATTAGTCGACTAGTCGACTAGTCGATTCTTTTCTCTGCAATGACTTTTTTCTGGGCCAGTCGACTAATCGCAATCACTTGACAAAACAGATTTTTCCAAGGAAATGAAAGAAGGTGGACTAGGTGAGTTCGACAGAAAGTTCAAATTGTATAAAAATGTAAATAATTTAACAAAGTGAAACTGTAAATTACGTCACAGGCTACCGCAATAGGGGCGTTGCGCGGCACAGTGGTTAGCGCGGCGGCCCGCATACAGAGACTTTAGCCCGCGGTAGTCAGGAGTCCGACTCCCGTCCTCCATTCGCTGGGCCCAGGCCCCGCTCCGCTCTCTCCGTCCCCTTACAGTCAGATTGCTGTCAAATAAAGTAGTGCCGAAAAAATCCTAAAAAGACTACCGGAGTAATGTGCGACAACGCGTCATGATGTCAGGCTTTTTGATCCATCCAACTGATCAGCGTATCTTGTAAAGAAAAGGTTTGACTACATCTGGAAACTAAGTCCAAGCTTCATCCTGAGGATCTGATAGAGGCGATGTCTGCCGCCGTCTGCATGTCAGTTCAGAGAGCCGCTGCTGATCAGCGGAGCATCGGGAGGAGGAGCAGCAGGAAGCAGTTGAATTCAACTGTAACCAAACGGGATCCGTTCATAATAAATTTGGTTTGTGATGTTCCAAAAGCACCATTGTGGTCAGTATGATAATTTGACTCCTAAATGTGCAGCTATCCAGAGATCATCAGCATCAGTCGGTGTTTGGAAAAAAAAAAACAAAAGTCAGACCCGACTTGAGCTTTACTCCGCCGCTCACGAAGAATGATCGTTTATTGCTCTTTTAATTCCTCATAACAGACTGAGTAAACGCGGGAGGCGGGTCAATATTAGCCGTGAATTTAGCTGATAAAGCCTCCAAGTAGTTGTGAAGCGGTTTGCGCTTACGTCACTATGACGTCACCGCGACTAGTCGACATTGACTCGACTATTATCATGATGTAGTCGACCTTAAAAAATATGTAGTCGTTCAACCCCTACGTTCAACACGTTTCCTCATCTGATTTCGGTGATTTCCTCCTCTTCAGGTTTGTCAGTTTTGGACGTTAAGCGTTTTTCTTCTCTGAAACGTGTTCAGTGTTGTTCGATAAATTCATGTTTGTGATATTTGAATCATGTGTCATAAAGCAAAAAGGAAGTGCTCTTCAGAATAACAGTCTGGGCTTTATGGAATAAACTCAGAAACAAACTGTTGTGTCTCAACTTGTTTTATTTTCTGAACTTCTATGCTTCATATAAAAATGTTTGTGATGCACGGAAGGTCCATTTTGGACCAGTACCGGTAACATATGAGGTTCTGGATCAGAGATTCTGAAGGTTTTATATGAACAGCTGACACTGGTACCGGGCTGGACTGGCTGACTGTTAGAACCATCACTCTGGAGCCCCAGTTGGTTCTGCTGCTGTGGGTTTGGATCTCTGTGACCTGTTCAGGTGGGTCGTCTCCTGCCGAAATGTTCTGGTGACCCGCCATGTTCTGACCTGACCTGATGGAGCAGATTCTGCAGGTGAGCCCTCAGGTGTGTCTGGGTGACAGGTAATGATCAATAAGCAGATCATGAGAAAAACAGCCGATAATCAGCAGCTGTCAGCTTTATCAGGTTTATTTCTCATCAGTCACGCAGCGGCGCCACAGGTGAGCGTCCAGCTGCGCGGCCAGGTGTGGGTGGGACCTGATTGGCTGACAGCTTTACAGGTGCTGGACTTTAGATTGAGATAAACCAACAGCAGCTGCTGACGTCAGCTCAACTGCAAGCTGACCCCGGCAGAGGTCACGCTTCCCCAGTGGGGGTCTTTAAGCAGCATGCTAGCAGCAACAAGCTGAAAACATGTGATGCTGGTCATGAATGACTCTGCAGAACCGGAACTGGGCCAATGGAGCCGACCCGCCGCTGGCTCCTCCGTTATCAGCTGCATTGATTTCTGGTGAGTCAGGGATCGATATAAAAGATCTGATCGGAGGATCGGATCAGAACCTCTTCCTCCTCTCAGCAGGACCAGGAGCTGAACGGAGCGCTGCAGGTAACTGGTTCTGGTTCTGGTTCTGATTCTGATTCTGGGTCGGATAAAACGGTCTTTAATCTAAAAATGTTCTTCTTTAATATTTCAGGTTTGATTTCTTGGCTCTTAAAATAAAATAATTTAATGTTTTACATTTTAGGTTTTATCAGAGAAAGTTTTCAGGTATTTTGTTTTAAGATGTTTTAATCTGTTTTTATAGAAATTATAAACTTATCCTTCCATACTGAGAAAACCCAAATAAATATACACAAATTAATAATTTCTCCTTATTTTGGGCTGTTTCAGACCAGAATAATAATTTCAAAGTAATTAATGATTGGATCATTTTACGTTGTATTTGTGTAGCTTTAGCCAGAGAACATACTGGGAGAAATCGGCCGGTTCATTTCTGGCTAAATTCTGGTTGCTTTGAATATTTCAAAGTGCAAATTGTTCCAATATAAGAAACAACATGATTCTTATCCAACCTTATGAACTGAACTTAATTCAGCTTAACTGAACTGATTCTGTCTGAACTGAACTGATTCAATCTGACCTGAACTGATTCAGTGTGAACTGATTCTATCTGAACTGATACTATCTCAAGTGAACTGATTCTATCTGACCTGAACTGATTCAATGTGAACTGAACTGATTTCTCTCTGAACTGATTTTATCTGAACCGATTCTACCCCAATTGAGCAGATTCTATCTGAACTGATCATATATGAACTGATTTTACCTGAACTGAATTGATTCAATCTGAAGTGAACTGATTCTTTTTGAAGTGAACTGTTGAGGATGTCTCGCCGCCTGTCCTCTGTGGAGGTCGTCCTCTTCGTTGTCTCATCCCTCCTCTTCCTCTGCTGCGGTGGCCTCTGTGTCGTTTCTTGGCTCAGCCTGACTTCTGAAGGTAAGTGTTCCGGTTTCGCTCATGTGACGGCAGGTTCAGCGCTGATGATGCCATCAACGATGCGTCCAGGTGCAGATGAAGCCGCGCAGCTGTCGGGTCGGTTGGTGATCACAGAAGGAGTCGAATTTTCTGAGGAGCTCCGAAACTCCAGTAGTCACCGGTTCAAATCCCTGGCCTTTGATATTCAGCAGCTGGTGAGGCTTTTATTTTGAAGGGTCACCTTAACACTTACCAGGGGCTTTTATTCTGAAATCCTGGAGACAGCATCCTGTTATAAAGTTGGCTTTTAATATAAAAACCAGGAAGTTTTGTTCAGCTTCAGGAGACGTAAACTGACAGCAGTGTGGCCTCTGATTGGTCGGCAGGTTTATGAGGCGTTCAGCATCAGCGACCTGTGGCGGTTCTACCAGTTCTGTTGGGTCCAAGACTTCAGGTCAGACTTACGATCAATCACTGACTAGTCACTGATCAATCAGTCAATCACTGATCAATCAATCACTGATCAATCAGCCAATCATTGATCAATCACTGATCAATAAATGAACCAACTTCTAATTTTTATGTATATAATGTTTTAAACAGGAACAGATGGAAACAATCTGTTCAGTTTCAGCAGAGTAAAATCTCGCATTTACATCAAGCTAACCAAACTAAGCAGCATGGCAGTGTTTCCATGGTGACTGCAGGAAGCGGTCCAACAGATGGCGGGTCTTCCCCGAAGTGATGAGCTGTAAAACAGAGAAATAATTCATGGCAGGAAATCATTTCCAGCTTGGGCTTAGACATCAGAGCAGAAAGAAATACACAATTCACAACATGAGGAACCTCAAAATACTATTTAATACATGAAAATAACATTTAATACACGACAATGCCATTTAATACCACAGTAGAAAACATAATTTTGGATAATCTTGGAAAGTCAAAGCATCTGAAGAATAAAACCCAGCAGAGAGACGAGTGCAGCCAGGAGGTTTGTGGGTTTTGTAGTCCATATTTGTAGCTATGGGCTCCAGGTTTCCAGCAACAGGTGAACAGGTACACATGGCCAAAACTATGGCATCATCAAGATAAATGTTTGAAACTAATCTGACCTCATTTTGAGGGAAACTTGAACATTTTTAGTTTGAATTTCTGACACACCCACAGAATGAATCCAGAATAATTTCAGCTGCTCATCAGAAAGAGATTAAAACAGGAAATGCTGAACTGGACAAATTCATTGATCATTGATTGTTTCATTCACTGTGATTATTAATCATCTGGTGTTTGGTTCTGACCTCCAGTCCTGGCAGCGTGGTGGTGACCTTTGAACTGAGGTTCAGTAAGCTGATTGACACTAAAGAGGTGGAGCAGCAGCTGAGGGCGGGGCTTCAGGTGGCTGGGGGTGGGGCCTTGGTGATTGACATCAACAGCATCCAGATTACAGGTAAGTCTGTGATGTCACATCCTGATCAGGGGTCAGGAGACACGGCAGTTTTCTGACCCCTGAGACTGCCGTGATGTCATATCCTGATCAGGGGTCAGGATGTGACATCACAACATGAGCAGAACATTGGATTAGATTAGATTAGATTAGATTAGATTAGATTAGATTAGATGTAATCTGGCCATTCAGAAAGAAACACTCAGCTGATGTCCACCATGAGTTGATCCAGCGGCGGACCAAGCTGAAAGCAAAAAGTAGGAACCAGAACCGGAACCAGACCGGTAACAACCAGATGATCCAGCCAGGAGGGGATGAAAACAAGAAGCTTTTAAACTGGGGGAACTGGAAACCAGTGAAGCTTTCTGGAGCTCCCAGTCGATCTGAAAGATTATTAAACAAACCAGAGTTGATCTGGTTTTTCTAGATCTGGACTGGACCGGGTTTGGAAGAGGACGGATGGACTCTGAATCAGATCAATAATTATCAATAGTTATCAATAAGGATCCTTATTGATTGTTATTGATGAATGTTGAGCAAAAGGCAGTTAACCCAGTCAGGCTTAATTGGATAATCTCTGTTAATCCGGTTTCACTTCTTTCAACCAACCGGCAGCTCTCTGTGTTCCTGCAGAGAAACTTGAGAAGACAACACCTACAGCAACCAGCAACAAGCCTGCAACAACCAGCAAAAAGCCTGCAACAACCAGCAACAAGCCTGCAACAACCAGCAACAAGCCTACAACAACCAGCAACAAGCCTGCAACAACCAGCAACAAGCCTGCAGCAGGTCAGTTTTCCTCCAGGCAGAAGTTCAGTGCAGAGTAACCAGGTTCTGGTTAAAAGTCGACCTGCAGGTTCTGGACATTCTAACACTGACTGATCCATCTGATCCTGTCTCCACTTTCTATGAGCTCTCCTCAGATCAAGGTCCGATCAGGTTCAGAACCTGAGTGGGTTCAATCAAACTCAAAAACTCGTTTGGGTTTATTGGTCCGAGTGTTTAGCTGTGTTTCCTTTAACCATAAAGTAGCACAAATAGCAATTAACATAGGGTTCTTTCTATCATGACCCAAAGCTCATGACCCATAGATGAGGGTAGGAACATATATTTAAATGTAAATCAAGGGCTTCACTATTTGACTCAGCTCTCTCTTCACTATGATGGACCGGTACAGTGCCCTCTTCACTGTAGACGCTTCGTCAATCCATCTGTCAATCTCCTGCTCCATTTTTCCCTTATTCATGAATCCAGAGATACTTAAACTCCTGCACTTGGGGCAGGAGAAGGCACTCTACCCTTTTCCGGCTTTTTGGCTTCAGGGTGGGGCCCTGGTGACCCGCGTCCAGGCAAGGGTACACTGATTCCAGAGGTTTTATTCGTCATAAGGGGTCTTTGGGCTGCGCTTTGTCTGGTTCCTCCCCCTGTAAGCCTTGAATGATCCTACCAGGGGCATGAAGCCCCAGACAGCATAGCACAGGGATCACAGGGACACTCAAATCCCTCAACCACGATAAGGTGGCAGCCCACAGACAGGTGGACACAGATCAGAAACAGAAAAATTGAAGGGGGTTAATAGGAGGAGACAATGGTTCCGATTGGGTTTTGATCGTTCTGGTCAGGTTCTGATTGGGTTCTGATTAGAACCTGACTGGGTTCTGATGGTTCTGTCTCTAATGGGTCTGTGTTTTGCAGTGACGTGTCCTCCTGGTCAGACTGCGTGTTCTGACGGGTCCGGTTGTGTTCCAAGCAACTGGTTCTGTGATGGAGTCCCCGACTGTTTGGATTCGTCTGATGAATCTCCCTTCTCCTGCGGTCAGTGAAGAATCCCAAAGGGCAAATAAACCAATCAAAGCAGTGCATTTTTTAACCAAGAGGGGCGGGGTTTATTTGGGGATGGTCATATTGCATTCAAGGACCTGTTAACTGCTAGGCACTCTCTCAGATAACAACAGGCTGCTGTGATTGGTTGATTTGCCCTGAAGGGTTTTGGGTTTTGGCAAGAATGTGATGCATTAGTTTCTGGAAATCAAAGGTGTTCTGGTCATGAAGGACTGTGATGTCTCTTCCTGTGTCTCCATAGCAACGCCATGTGATGGAAAGTTTGTGTTGGAGGGGCCGAGCGGATCCTTCAGGTCGTCGCAGTCTGACGCCTACAACAACAACGTCTTCTGCCGTTGGATCATCAGGTCAAAACACGGTTCTGAAGGTTCTTCCTCACCCGGTTTCCTCTTTAGGTCCAATGTTTTCCTGTTGCGATGTGTTCAGGGTGAACAGGGGACTTTCGGCCCAGGTAACCTTCCAGCAGTTTGAGACGGAGGCGAACATCGACGTCCTGAGGCTGTACGAAGGAGTCGGACCCAACAAGGTTCTAGCAGGTCAGAACTTCTCGGTTCTAGAGGACCCTGAATGCCTCACGGTGTGTCCAACACATTTAACTTACAATTGGTGATTTTATTGGTAGCTGAGCTCTCAGGCTCCGCCCCCCCTGGTACCGTGTGGCTGCTGACCGACCAATCAACAGTGGAGTTTACATCGGACAGCTTCAACAGTCTGCCGGGCTTCAGAGCATCTTTCAGAGCTGCCGATACTGCTGGGCTGTCCAGTAAGAACCGGGTCGGGTCAGAACCCCATCCTACAGTCAGAACAGGGCTGGGTCAGAACTGGCTGCTTTCTGGTTCCAGACCCGGAGAAGCTCAGCTGTAGCTTCGAAGACGGAGTGTGTTTCTGGAGGCAGCAGCAGGACGATGAAGGAGACTGGATCAGAACCAGTGGCCCCACTTTCCCCTCATCAACAGGTCCAAATTCTGATCACACCATGGGGAACAGCTCAGGTGAGTGGACCAGTTCATTTGAATGGACCCTTTAGAGCGGTTCTGGCGGGTGAACACTGATCTCTGATAGGCTTCTACCTGGTCACCCCTATGAGTCCTGGCCAATGGGAGAAGAGATTCTGGCTGCAGAGCCTCCCTCTGACTCCGTCCCCTCACCCCACCTGCCTGAGCTTCTGGTAAACAACAAACATGTGAAGATCTGCTGTTTGATGCTGGGTACCAGGTGTGTGAGCATGTCACCTGTCTGCAGGTATCATATGTTTGGTGTGGACGTCCATCGTCTCAGAGTCGTCCTTCGTCCCTCACTGCCAGACGCTGATGCCATCGTGCTGTTCCAGAAAGACGGTAACTATGGTGACACCTGGAACTACGGACAGGTGACCCTAAACCTGACCTCAGACGCCATGGTCAGTGACATCACCAGGCAGTCCACATCCCAGACAGTGTCAGAGGTCACCTGACTGATCAAGCGGCCTGTGCAGGTGGAGTTCGAAGCTCTGAAGAAAGGAGGCATGTGGAATGACATCGCTCTGGATGACATCACACTGACACCTGAGCCCTGTGGCCCTGCCCCTCCGGAGCCAACCAATGTCCCACCTCCCACCACTATAGCACCCATACCACGTGAGTCAGCCATGCCCCCACACTACCTACACATCAGGTCACACTCCCACGCTAGCTAAAGATCAGGTCACACCCCTACACTAGCTAACGATCAGGTCACACCCCTACGCTAGCTAAACATCAGGTCATGCCCCCAGGCTAGGTAAAAATCAGTCATGCCCCCATTCTGGGTAAATATCAGGCCATGCCCCCAGCCTAGGTAAACATCAGGTCACACCCCCATGCTAGATAGACATAGGCCACAGCCCCACATTGGGTAAACATCAGGCCACGCCTCCATGCTGGGTAAACATTTATAATCTATAATCTATAATCTAGTTGAACTCCAGTCAATTAGAATTCTGTACCTGAGGAAGGCCATGTTCATACCTGTACCTGACCCCGTCCTTTTCTCTGATTGGTTCAGCTGACTGTGGTGGACCTTTTGATCTCTGGGAGTCTAATTCCACCTTTAGCTCTCCAAACTACCCCCATTCCTATGGAAACATGGCCAACTGTGAGTACATCTGTGTTTCTATCTGTGTTTCCGAGCCTCGTCTACCTGCTAACCTCACCTGTCTGCTCACCTCTGCAGGTTTGTGGACCCTGCATGCGTCAGCAGGTCAGAACATTCAGCTCCACTTCCTGGACTTTGATGTGGAGGCAACCTATGACATGGTGGAGGTGCGGGACGGGACGGGGTCTAACTCCACCTTACTGGGTAGGCTCCAAGTTCACCTGTACCGAGTCTCCAGGTGGGTTTGCTCTGACTCAGGTGACCTGTTACTGTTTCCTCCCAGCTGTCCTCACTGGCAGCGCTGGCCCTGCCCACGACCTGTTCTCCACGTCCAATCAGATGATGGTACGGTTCTTCACAGACAGCAGTGGTGACGGCCGAGGATTCAAAGCCAACTTCACCTGTGGGGTGGCACTGGGGTCTCCAGGTGAGAGCGGGCCTCAGAGGTCCAGAATCTGGCCCGGCTGGAGGCCCTGATCACCGTCTGCTTGTGAACAGCTCCGTGTGCAGTGGCTCAGTTCCAGTGTCAGACGGGAGCCTGTATCCCTGGCAACAGCCAATGTGATGGCGCACTGGACTGTCCCGACGGTTCTGATGAAGCCGACTGCGGTACGTAACCGGGTCAGAACGGGAAGGGGTCGGGTCCAGGGAATCCCAAAACTGAGCCTCGGACCTGGTTCCAGTAGGATTGGGTAGAAGATCTGGTAGGAATCAGAACATCCCCCAGGCCCCACTCCCTAATTTCAGGTGTTGGCACAAACAGGAACTGATGCGTTAACCCCTCCCCACCTGTTGCTGTGTCAGTCAAGCTGCAGGTAAACGGCTCCAGGCGGCTCCGGGTCCAGATAGGCTCCACTCCGCACACCGTGTGTTCTAACGGCTGGACCTCTCACCTGTCGGACTTCACCTGTCGGTACCTGGGACACAGGTACTCCTGATCTGCAGACAGGTCCGGTGGAACCAGAACCAGTTCTGAGTTCTGACTGCTTCCAGGTCCGGAGACGCATCTCTGCTACCAGCTCTGCCTCAGGACTCTCCGTTCGTATACATCAGCCTGACCAGAACCAGAACCGGTAACGGGTCACTGGAAACCAACGTGAGGTAAGCAGAAGCAGAACCAGATCTGGTTCAGAGGAATCTGCTGACCTCTGACCTATGACCTCCACAGTGAGACATGCAGCAGCGGGGAGGTGGTGTCTCTGAACTGCACCAACCAGCGTGAGTAAAGCCGAACCTGAAGCAGAGAAACGCTGTAGCCTGAGGCACTGACTGCTGCTGTTCACAGCCTGTGGGCGCCGGCAGGTAACCTGGGACCAATCAGAGGCCAACACACTGGACCAATCAGAGGGCCCCACAATGGACCAATCAGAGAGCAGAGGACCTGCAGATGGTGAGAACATGGATTCTGGGTTTAACCTCTACTTGACCTTGTCGGTGTCGTTGGGTTCAGTCTAACTGTTGCTGCCAGGTGAGCACAGAGTGGTGGGCGGAGTCAATGCAGCGAAGGGGGCGTGGCCTTGGATGGTGTCTCTGCATTGGAGGGGTCGCCATGTCTGCGGCGCCTCGTTGATCGGTAGCGACTGGCTGCTGACGGCGGCACACTGCGTCTATGGGTGAGAGACGCGGCTGAGGCTAGCAGCAGGTGAACCACTGGCCTGCAGGTGGCGCCATGTCCCGTGTTCTTCTTCTCTATCTACAGGAAGAATCTCCACCTGGAGTCCTGGTCGGCTGTCCTGGGGCTGCACGCTCAGTCACAGATATACGCTGCGGAGGTTCAGACCAGACTAGTCGATCAGATCATCATCCACAGAGAATACAACCGGCTGACCAAACACGGCGACATCGCCATGATGCGTCTGCAGCAGCCAATCAACTTCACCCGTGAGTTACACATCAGAGTCCAAGTTCCCTCACCTGACACCTCCATATGACTGTAGACGTAGAGCTACAGCGCTCTGTAAACCCAGAGCTCTGTCAACCCAGACAGAGCCCTGACTGTTTTTACCATCAGCCAAACAGACAAGACTCAGGGTTTGCCATGAGTCTTATCTGTCAGGCTGATGGTGGCCCTTGGTGTGTTGCAGAGTGGGTTCAGCCTGTGTGTTTGGCTGCTGAAGGTCAGAATTTCGCTGCAGGAAGGAGATGCTTCATTGCCGGCTGGGGCCGAGAAGCAGAAGCAGGTTAGAGGCGCAAACGGCCAGCAGTTCTCACCTGTTACAACCCCCTCCTTTAACTATCTCACCTGTTTGAGTTGCAGGTTCTCTTCCTGACGTCCTCCAGGAGGCGACGCTTCCTCTTTTGGAGCAGGCTGAGTGCCAGCTCCTCCTACCTGAGTACACAATCACCTCTAGCATTCTGTGTGCCGGTTACCCTGAGGGCGGAGTTGATAGCTGCCAGGTAACTGCTCACCTGGTCTTACCTGGACATTCAGTGCAGAATCACCACAAGTTAAACTAGTTCAGGAAGCTGGTCCAATGACTGACTGAGGGTCAGAAATGATCTGACAGCTGATTGGTCAGAGATCGTTCCAGCTTTTCACTGAACTGGGAATATTCTGTCTCTTTGCAGGGAGACTCTGGAGGTCCACTGATGTGTGAGGAGGACGGACACTGGACTCAGATTGGTTAGTCTCTCTCTCTCTCTCTCTCTCCCTCTCTCTCTGTCTTTCTCTGTAACTTGCTCTCTGATCTCCGGTGGCTCCTGACAGGTGTGATCTCATTCGGCGTTGGCTGTGCACGACCCCAGAAACCTGGAGGCTACGCCCGAGTGTCAGCCTTCGCCTCCTGGATTGCTCAGACCAGACGCTCTTCCTCTTCTTCTTCCTCTTCCTCCTCCTCATCTTCCTCTCCGTAACATGGAGGACTCGGGGGAAGTTTCTTGATCAGAGCAGTAAAGTTTTGAAATGTGATTAAATCTCAAAAATGTAATTGAAAGAAATAAAAATGTGTTGATATCTTTTGAGTTGAGTTCTGATTTCTGACCTGGTCGTAACAGCTGACAGCACCAGGTTTCCTTCCTGGTTTCCCTGGGTTTCCATGGTAAAAGGTGGACTGGTGGAGAATCTGAGCTAAAATGGAAGCTGATTGGACCTGCTTCAGATAGTAATCATTTCCTGTTTATTAATATGCTTCATGGAAGCTCCGCCCACTGTGGGAGTGTGGCCAGGTGCGACATCATCATCTATGATGGGAAACTCTGGTTCAGTTAACTGCCGATTATTTCCACAGAGCTTCAGCCATGATGGAAACATTCACCGCAGCATGATGATGCCATTGGTTATGCTGCATCATGGACCTGTTATGACCCGGTCCAGACCAGAAGCTTCAATAATCAATCAATCAATCCATAAATCTTTATTTATACTTCACACACCCAGAGAGACCAAAGTTCTCTACAAGACAATAAAATAAAACGTGACCAATAAAACTCTTACAATAAATAAACAAATAAATGGATCACTAAAGATCAGAACATCCTGATCATTTTAGATAATCTGGATTATGAAAGAAAAGAGGTTTGAAAACCAGGAATTGATGTGTTTTCAGTCACTAAAAGCAGGAAATATCGGTGAATTGGAAAACTAAAAAAGCTGTTAATCAGATCAGGCTACACTTAAACAACATGATGTTCTGTTTCTGTTTGCTTTATATAGACATGAACTGAAACAAGCAGCGGTCTGAGTGTTGAAAACTTAAAAACCAGAATTAAAACCTAAAATCAAATCAGAAGCATCCAGGCAGGTATATACTTAAATTAAATATTTAATTTACTACGTGTGCATCAGGTAAATTTAGATAGTAAAAATATTCACATTTTAGTTTGTTTTTTTGGAAGACAAAGATAATTAATAAAATATGATAATGTTTGTAGCCCTGCTGGACTGGCAACCTGTCCAGAGTGACCCTACCTCTCGCTTGGTGACCTCTGGAGACAGACACCAGCTGACCCCTTGACCCCACTGGGATAAAGGGGGGAAGAAAATGGATGGATGGATGGATAATGTTTGTATAAATTCATGTCAGTAGGTGGCGGTAATTACCATTACGTTTCTTGCCAATAAAAAATAAATCAAGAAGAAGAAGAACCCGGAAGTGACGTCAGCCTACCCGGCTGTCTGTGAGGTGTTTTCAGGTGAGACGGCGTGAAATCATCTGCTTTTAATATTTAATCGTTTAACTTGTTGAGAGACGTTATGATGACGTCACTCTGATCCGGATCGCTTCAGCCCACTGACGTCACAGGGTGGCTTTTCAGTAACAGCTAGCTCAGCAGCTAACTGTTAGCGTGTAGCTGATCTAAGATCTCCGACCTGCTGTATCACGTGATCACGCTCAGGATGATGAAGACGATGATAATGGAGGTTTAAACTGGTTGTGGTGTCTATCTGAGGTCCAGCTGGAGGGTCAGAAGGTCAGTGAACGTCTCATTTCAGCTTCAGGATGAGCACCCGAGGAGCTCAGAGGGAGGAAGAGGAGGAAGACTTCTACGACTGTCAGGATAGCATGGAGACGAAGGAGGAAGAGAAGGAGGAAGAGCTTCCGAAAACAGACAGAATATGTGGGAGAGGAGACGCAGAGAGGGAGCGATGGACAGAGGGAGAAGGGGAGGAAGAGGACCGTCAGGAGGAAGAGGAGCGTCAGGTCCTTCAGGATTCAGATGAAGAAACGTCCAGAGTGGAGTTTGACGATGACTACCTGAGGGAGGTGGAGAAGGAGCTGACGGAGGAGGAGAAGGAGGTAACACCAGTCTCTGCTCCACGGTTCCCCATAGTTTAAACCAGTTAAACCAATTCAAGCTAGTTTACACCATTACAACCAGTTCATAACAACTTAACCAGTTTAAACCAGTTCAGGTCAGTTCACACCAGTCTTGGAGCTTTCAGGCATCAGGTTCTGGGTAGTAAATCTGAGCTCTGTGTGTTTCTGTTTCAGAGTCGTCGGCAGCAGAGCATCGCTCTGAAGGAAACGGGAAACGGCCTATTCAAAGCCGGAGGTGAGTTAAGTTCTGCCCAGGGTTCAGGTCATGATGCGTTCAGGCGCCTTGTTCCCCTCCGTGTAACTGTGTTTGTGTTCCTGCAGACTGGAAAGAGGCGGAACTAAGCTACACACAGGCCTTGGCTCTATGTCCGGTTAGCTGCAGCAGAGAGAGAGCGGTGTTGTTCTCCAACCGAGCGGCTGCCAGGCTGCACCTGGTAAGGCTAACGTTATGCTAACGCTATGCTGCTCCTGGTAAGGCTAATGAGATGCTAACGTTTTGCTACACCTGGTAAGGCTAACGTGATGCTAACGCTATGCTGCACCTGGTGAGGCTAACATGATGCTAACGCTATACTGCTCCTGGTGAGGCTAACGTGATGCTAACGTTATGCTACACCTGGTAAGGCTAACGTGATGCTGACGTTATGCTAATGCCATGCTGCTTCTGATTAGGCTAAGGTGATGCTAATGCTATGCTACTTCAATAAAGCCTGTTGGCCCCTATGTTTTTAAATATTCTAAATGTTGGTTTCTTTGAGCTTTCTTGGCTTTGTTGCTTTGCATCTAGTTTTTGATATGAGTGGACTCAGCTAACCCAACTCTCCTGTTAAATAATGTTAAGTGTATTAGCATTATGCCAACAGTTTGTACTAACAGAATGCTAACAGCTTTGTGCCTTTTCAGGAGCTGAAGGACGAGGCCATCTCAGACTGCAGCAGAGGTGAGTCATCACATTATTTTATCATCTTTTACTTTAAATAAGCTAACCAATAAGCACACTGGCTCTGGTTACCATAGCAATAGACCTGGATCCGGAGTACCTGCGGGCGCTATTGAGGAGGGCAGAGCTTTATGAGAAGTCAGAGAAGCTTGATGAAGCTCTGGAGGACTACAAAAAGGTTCTGGAGCGAGATCCGAGCCACAGCGGAGCCCGGCAGGCCTGCATGGTGAGTTCACTGACTGCTGGGACCAACGAGTGCTGAAGTCTGGTTCCGACTCCATAAGGAAAATGGGTCAATAAATTCACTGTTTCAGATTCTGTACACCAAATTTGATCCAAACCCTCAGTTAAGCTTTCAGTTTAAAGTCCTTTTGTCCCCGTCTCACCTGTGCCCACCTCACCTGTACCACCCTTCACCTGTGTGTTCCTCAGAGGCTGCCTCAGCAGATTCAGGAGCGAAACGAGAAGCTAAAGGAGGAGATGATGGGTACGTACTGCTCTTGAACGCACCGCATCTGTGCTATGAGGACCTGGTCCCTGAACGTGTCTCCTGTCCAGGTAAGCTGAAGGACCTGGGCAACCTGATCCTGCGGCCGTTCGGACTCTCCACCAGCAACTTCCAGGTCAATCAGGACCCGTCCAGCGGTTCCTACTCCATCAACTTCGTCCAGAACCCCAATAACAACCACACCGGATGATGTAATCATGACATCACAGAAACAGATTATCAAACCTATGGTTGAGGTTCCTGATTGGTTAAAGCTACAGGATACTTCAGGTACCCCAGGACATTGCATCGCCAGACTTCAGACCAATCAGGAGCTTGCTTTCTGATTACATAACCTGCTGTATCAGCTGTTAATAAAGCAAACAAGAAGTGATGCAAGCATGCTTTTGTGACATCATCAAACAGACGGGAAACAGGGCGGAGCTTAATGAGTTTATTATGAGTAGGAAGTGAGTCTGATTGGTCAGTGGGCTCGCCGGGACAGCAGCATCTCTCTGATGTTGTCCTCCGCTTCCTTGACACTGCGCTCCAGGTACACCTTCTTCTGCTGAACACACACAGGTCAGAGGTCAGAGCGGCCCATACAAACACAAACCAGGCTGAGTGTGATGATGTCATGGCTTTGGAAGAACCTGATAGGCTAACAGTAAATCCTCCAATTTCTTTCAGAACAAATGTTAAAAAGTGAGTTTCTGCTTTTTGAGTAAATGATAACGTCTGAGCCGCCTCGGGATGATGAAGGTCACAACTCAGTTCTGCAGAACCAGACCTGCCGCGCCAGCTGGACCTGCAGCAGAACCGTGTTGTGTTCAGGGCGTGCAGTAAATCTCAGCTCTTTACCTCCAGCTCTTTGATCTTGTCGTCGACCGTCTTCTGTTTGTCCGTCAGCAGGTCGTCGATCTCCTCCTTGGACTGCAGGACAAACCTGAAATGGCAGACAGTAACCAACTACCCCCTTTGCCAATGATGTCACGGCTCAGGGTGGAGCCACTCACATGCGGCCGACGCCCTCGTAGAGCCGTGTGTTGGCAGGCAGAGTGGAGATCTCGGCTTGCGTCAGCTTGGTGTGCTTCTGAACCCGACCGAGCTGCTCAATCTGCAGGTCGGCCAGCTTCACCTTCTGCTGCGTGTCGATCATCTTCACCTGCAGCTCCGAGAAGGCCTGCAACGACAGGAGGCATCACTCTGAGCTAAAAAAAACAACAAAAAAATAGCCCCAACAACAGGACGGGACACTGTGAGCTAAAAAACAGCCCCAACAACAGAAGGCGTCACTCTGAGATAAAAAACAGCCCCATGACAGGAGACGTCACTCCATCTGCAGCTTCAGGGCCTGCAGTGGAGTCTTTGCTCCAGTCATTGAGGGACATGTCCTTCAACCTATGGACGTGTCCCTGGTCCAACACATCTGAGTCTCCTGCTGAGTTCTGCTGTTGACCTCATTATTCTCATGTGTGTTGAAGCAGATGCCTAGAAGCTGCAGAAAACCTCCAGGCCTGGAGGACCTGGGGCCTCATGTATAAAGCGTGCGTATGCACAGAAAATGTGTGCTGCCATATTTTACGTACAAGTCGGCATGTATAAAAATGAACTTTGCGTCAAAGTTTACGTAAATATTTCTGTTTTTCCCTGGCGTGAAAATGTGCGGCAGCCACGCAAATTTTTTCTGTGGACAATAACAAACTACAAAACGTCAAAACTCACCTAAATACACTGAAATCTGACTACATTTAGTTATTTAGACCAAGAAGCATCAAACCTGATGTTTTTTTTTATTTGAATATGTTATAGTTTAAATGTAAACAATGAAACTGAACCGCATTTATCCTCAGGCAATAACACGCACACAAAATAAATAAGATAAAAATAAAAGGATGTGAAAACCCCACTCCAATGTAAATGGAACTTTTCCTCAGTTTTTGGCTCAAAGATGTAACGCATCAGTCTGTGCATCGAAGCGCATGAAATGCATCTATGGATGGGGTCATTTCATTCTCACTAAAAAAGAAAACAGGGTTGGATCAGCAGATTAACTCCAAACATGTTCTGGCGATGTTCTCCATCAGAGCACTTTGGCTCTGATGGAGAACATCGCCAATGGAAGGATTCAGAGGGAGTGTGTGTTCAGAGATCATATTGATCTGCCGGGAAATGTTGATGATGGTTTATACGCGTTTAGATTGACCAGACTGATCATCCTGGAGCTCTGAGCCAAACTTAAAGAAGTAGGCGTGCAGTCATCCTTCAGTCAGCCATGCCCGCTCTGTGAATGTGCCTTTATGGACAGAAAGCATCTCTATTCTGTAAATGTACAATTTATGCACATGATTCCACTATTTAGAATAAAGGTCCACATTCCCCATTCAAATGACTCTGACAGGCTGCCTGTCTTTAAATCCCGGCTGAACACTCTGCTATTCAAATAGGCATCTCTTTATTGTCTTTTTAAGTTGAATTTTCTTCCTTTAAAATGCTTTATTTTTGTGAGGGAACTTAAGTGCCCTAAAAGCATCTTTTAAATAAATCTATAATTATTTTTATTATAAATGCTTGCTACAAACAAGGACCGTAGCCATGGCTATAACTTCACGTGGTGGCAGACTTCCGGGTATTTAAACTAATTTACATATGTATTTATGGGAAGCGACAGGGCGGACCAGCAGCTGCGCTCTATTTCCCGCAAATTGGGATTTATAAAGGCAAAGTGCGCAGCGTGCGCACAGCTTTACACATCCGGATTTTTTTTTTGTGCGCCACACTTTCCAAAATTTGTCCGTACGCCAAGTTTGTTTTAGTGTGACAACTGAGCACTCTTTTATGCACTCTCAACTATGATTCAGAGAAGAGGCTCTCTGGGTTCTGACCTTAACAGAGCGGCTGCATCATGAGGAGAGCGGGGCGGAATCTCGCAAAGAAAAGCGATAATGATCATCATCATCGGTTCAGAAACAGAAGAGTTCTCCGGGTTCTAAGGAAGGTCCAAACCCGACTGCAGAGGAACCTGGAACCGCTCTAACAGAACCCCGAACCTTCCACACTTATCCATAAATGAGGTTCTGGTTCCGGCTAGCTAGATGCTGCAGGCTAATTGCTAGCTGTTAGCTTTCTGCATGGCCGGACCGGAAGCAGGTGAGCGCAGAGAGTACCACTTAGTACCAGACAGAACCAGAATCAGAACCTCGGTACCTTCTTCAGTTCCAGATCCACGGGAGCTGCCATCATGCGCCTCTTCTTCTTCTCGGCTAGCAGCGGCGTGGAGGACATCCGGGTGCGTCACTGCCCCCGGCGGTGAACGGAGAATGTTTTTCAAACAAACATTGAACAGATGGAAACAAAACCAAGGCAGATGGAAACAAAACCAAGGCAGACATGTCTGAACACAAAACATGAACCGGATCATAAAGTTCAGAGTGGAAAGAAATGAGAACATAATGCACGAATAATAAAACATTTAGATCCATCAAAGGTTTTCAACCATTCTGATTCACTCTTTAAACTGCTTTTATAAAATTTGGTTTAGATTTAAACAATGAAAAATTACCTGTTAAAATATTAATTAGAAAATGTTCTTGTTTATTGAAAATATAATGAATAAATATTCAAAATAAAAACACCATATGTAATGATTACTCAGACTGAGGCCATACAATGTGAAACAGTTGTATGGATTACAGTTGTAATCCATTTAAATGGATATAATCCATTTAGATGGATTAAATCTCATTTTCAGCTGTCGACCTTTAACCTTCATCAGGTGGATCCGTGGGACCCAGATTCAGGATCGTCCTCTGGGTTTTTATGGTGGAGGAAACACACACACTAACCAGTATGTGGTGCCATATCGTTGCTTGCAACATCAATGAACCATGATCCTCAGTGGAATAACAGTCACATTGAGAAGAAGAAAATGTGTTTTTATGGAGGACTGGGCTGAAATAAGTTCAGGAAGATTTTAATGACAATATGGAGCTGAGAGTTCAAAGGAAGTAAAACAAATGATCTGGTCACTTGTCTATTGTTAAGGATAGGGGGTTGTTCTTTGCTAAAGGGGGCAGATAAGTTCTGGGTTGGGCAAGGACCTAGATAGTCTCCAGGATCAAGGACATCCCCTGCTGTTATATGGCACTGTGGAAGTCTATAGGAGAGCAGCTTGATCAATCTCATGATAAGATCATGCAAACACGTGATCTCATCATCTAAAGAACAAAAGGGGGTGAGGAGCACATCATAAAATTTTCCATTAGTCCCCAGTTTTTAACATTATTTTATCTGAATTCCAGTTATATTTGAAATCTCTGAAATATATTGAAACATATGAAACACGCATGTTAATCCTAAAACGTTTATCTCCTTGTTGTAGTTCTCCGTAGTATTTTTATTATTATTTTTTAAATCAGCTATTCTTTTGCAGTCCCATGAGTCCGCCTCTGCAATGTCCTTTATAGAGCTACACTATTGTGATTTGGAATAATTATACTTGTTTTGATAAAGTTAAAAAATAGAAGAAGAAAAAGAAGATTTGATTGTTTGATTTTTAACAAAACATTTATTTATACAATAATTTAACAAGACACAATTAAATACATGATGAGGACATACTTACAGCATACATACTTATAAATAAATAAATAAATAAATATTTACATAAGCAGCTTAATATATAGTAGCTGTCTCTGATTACAAATGGTGCACAAAACACTCTTAAAACCCCACAGTTGTAAAAAACCCTTAAAGTCCCCGGTGGCTCTGTGAAAGAAGTATTATTAAATTCCCTCTGAATATCATTGTAGACCACACTCCAGTCCGGTAGGTGGCGGTAAATGCACCTTAAGTTAGTTGTCATCCGCCAATAAAACACATAGGAAAATGAAGCCCCGCCCCGGAAGCAGAATGCTGTGAGCGCGGAATTTAACCTGTGAAGCGAGTCGCGCGGTTTTTCACAGTTTCAGCGCGCGCGCGCTCAGAGAAAGACCAGCTGGACAGATAAACATCCGCAGCCTGAAGAAATCCTCCCGTGATTACCGGTCAGACATGGCGACTCCTCCGAAGCGGCTCCGCGGAGCTCCGACCGGTTCCCCGCTCTCCGGCTCCCCGCTCTCCGGCTCCCGCAGACACAGGAAGATCTCCATCGAGGGAAACATTGGTGAGTTCCACCTCAGAAGCTCTGGACTCAAGAACAGAACCTGAGTCAACCAGAACCCGTCCGACCCGCCAGAACCGAAGCAGGTGGTTCTGCTTCGGTTCTGGCAGAACCACCAGCGGATCGAGGGTCCGGGCCGGACTGCGACAAAAAGGCGGCCCGGGCGTTTTGGACCGTTTTGGACCAGACAGGCCCACCAAATATAAAGCCTCCATATTTATGATTTTTAAACTTCTTTATTTTTGAAACATTGAGAAAATTACAAGAGCTTGATTGTAGCCTAAAAGTCACAGTTCCAGTCTGTGATAAATTTCAGAATTCCTTCTCTAACATTTTCATTTACAAAATAAATGGGAAGCATAAAAATAAAGACATTTCTTTTATATACATGTACCATCTCTTATTAATCAATCCCACATTGTTGCGTTGTTTGGACACCCATTGAGCCCAGAGGACGGTGAACTGGTTCAGCTGGACTTGGACTGAGAATCTTCTGATCCGTTTCATTAATGTTCTTCTGCAGCGTCTGCTCACAACTTCTTCAGGCTTAAGATTTGATCAAAAAATATTTTGTAATGTCAGGTAGAGGTTCTGTGTTATCCAGAATAAAGGTGGTAGTTTTAAAAGTTAAGACTTTATTGATCCCTAGAGGGGGGGAGTTGGTTTGTCCCAGCTTAGCACACAATAAAACATAAAATAAATAAAGTTATAAGAATAAACATACAACAATAACAAATAACAATGAGCAGTGATGGTCTTAAGGACACACATATTGCTCAGTACATTACTAAATGTATATTCAACATTTAAAACACTCTAGAGACTATGAATTATAAGGATCTTTGACCTCTCTGGATGTTTGACAGATAAAAATGTCCAAGATAAAACGGCAAAGTTAGGAGGGACGATGGCGTGTTTACGAAGAAGAGAAATGGTAGTCCGTTTTCCACTAAGCATCACATTGCACTTCATCACATCTCACTACATCACTCCCTGTGGCCGGCAGCTGAACTGTCGGCTGGATTCTTGTTTTTCGGTTTGTCGGGTTCAGTAGGAGAGGAGCTGATTGATGGGTCCTGGTTTAGTCAGTGGCTGCTGATCAGCTGATGAATCATTGCTGATCAAGTGCGTGTGTGTGTGTATGTGTGCGCAGCTGCAGGTAAATCCACCTTCGTCCGCCTCCTCCAGGCGTCTTCCTCAGACTGGGAGGTGATCCCAGAACCGATCGGGAAGTGGTGCAACGTTCAGAGCGACGGCGACGATGTCTACCAGGTGAGCAGCTGAGGCAGCCAATCAGAGGCTGTTCCAAAGTGGGAGGAGCTTCCTTTTGTAGATCTGTAGAGACCAGAATGGACTCTTTTGTGATGTTTGCTTCATTTCATGTTGGTGGTTCTGGAGAGAAGTTATGAAGAAAGTTAAACGTTCATAAATTCATTAATGGGTTCAAGGATCAAACAATATGAAGCAGCAGGAAAAAACTGCAGCTGAAAAATAGAAAGTTATGTTGACATTTTGGTATTTTGAAGACTAATATGAAAGTTGAGCTTCTTCAGACTCAAGGATGAAAGTTTCTCCAAACTGATCAGCAAGACAACCTGACCTCTGTCCATGCACCTAGGAGCTGAGCTCCTCCCAGAAGAGTGGAGGGAACCTCCTGCAGATGCTGTACGACAAGCCAAGCCGCTGGGCCTACACCTTCCAAGTAAGTGCAGCAGACTCCGCCCCCTGAGGCTGCGCTGCGCCTCACCTGTGTTTCACCTGTGTCTCATCTACTTCTCGCCTGTGCAGAGCTACGCCTGCCTCAGCAGAGTCCGGTCTCAGCTTCAGCCTCCATCAGCCAAGCTGCAGCAGGCAGAGAACCCGGTTCAGTTCTACGAACGCTCTGTCTACTCAGACAGGTACTGACCAGAACCAGAACCTGATCTGGATTTTCTAGACAAATCAAACTGTTAAGTTTCTGTGGCTGAGTGAAAGGTCATCGTCACGGCAACACCTGGCAGGTTCTGTCAGGGTTCTGGTTCAGCTCGAGATTCTGACTGAAACCCAACAGAACCGTTTCCCTCTCCACCTCTCCACCTGTCTCAGGTACGTCTTTGCGTCCAACCTGTTTGAGAGCGGCAACCTGCTGGACACGGAGTGGAGCGTCTACCAGGACTGGCACACCTGGTTGCTGAACCAGTTTGAACCTGATATCGCCTTGGACGCCATCATCTACCTGAGAGCCCCTCCGCAGGTAAACGACCTCTTCCTAACCCCCCCCGCCAGGTGACCGTCCTGGTTCTGAGAGCAACACCGGGTCAGTTGCCTGGCTGGGTCTGAATAACTGATATAAACAGAGCAGCTCTTCAGAAGGCAGTGCCTTCAGGGTCCTCTGTGTGTGTGAACCTGCTGGCGGTGCTTTCAAGGTCCTCTGTGTGTTGCAGCGCTGCATGCAGCGGTTGCTGCACCGCGGCCGGCAGGAGGAGCAGGGGATCCCTCTGGAGTATCTGGAGCAGCTGCACTTCAAACACGAGGCGTGGCTCTACGACAGGAACCTCAGGTAACTGAGCATGCTCAGACGGCTGCTGCTGCGTTCAGGGTCAGTGAGATAAAATATTTTTTCTGTGTGTGCAGGCTGGACTTTGAGTACCTCAATGAGCTTCCTGTTCTGGTTCTGGACGTGAACGAAGACTTTCAGAACGATCGGATCAAACAAGAAGACATTGTTGATAAGGTGCTTTTATACTGAAAGTCTGATGGAGCTTTTATTCTGAAAGTCGAACACAGCTTTTATTCTGAAAGTCTGCTCGCATGACATTCATTTGTCCTGCAGGTCAGGGAGTTTCTCAGCACGCTATGAAGCTTCTCCAATCACCTCACAGAATGTCAACAGCAAGGCAGCTGATTGGACAGCAGCTCGTTATGATGTCCCCCCTATTGCGACTTTGTAAAATTTTGTTTGTTTTTTTTTTTTAGTGTGCTTGCTTGTGTGTGTGTGTGTGTGTGTGTGTGTGTGTGTGAGAGAGAGAATGTGTATTTATGCTTCAGGATTTTTTTTATGGCTCTCAAACACTGGAAATGTTCCTGTTTCCTACACACTGAGGTGACAGTGAACACATCACTTCCTAGATTCTGTAAATAAATGAAATTGGACCCAAACTGCTCTGAGTCTGTTATTGGTTCTGGTTCTTGATGGAAACGGCCCGGTTCTGCGCCGTTCTGAATCCGGCTCTGAATAAGATGCTGATAGATCTTAAAAATCTGAACTTTTTTTGCCTTTTATGTTTATTTAACCTGTATTTTCTGGTTGTCATGGAGGCATGAAGCTCTCCAGTCAGCGTTCCGATAATGGATCTGAATGTTTCAACAGTTCCAGACATTGCCGCTCAGAAATCGCTGAACCGAGTCTGATCTGGTTCCGGTCAGGTGGGTGGACCAGTAATCAGTAATGGACATCTGTCCAGAGTGGGTCCATCAGTTCTGGTCCTGTGCTGTAATCTAAAGCATCAACAAATTACCGTTGCTAAGGAAACCGGGTGAGACTGCTCCCCCTAATCCCCTGACCAGACCTGGATTTAAACTTTCACCAGTACTGGGTTAAAAATCCACAAAAAACTGAGTCATCCTGACTCACTGAGTCTGACCAGAACCCAGACAGAGCAGAGTCGTCCTCTGCTGCTGCACCCAGAGGCAACAGCAGAGGACACTCCAACAGCAGAGGAACACAAACTGGTCCCTTTATGGGGCCCAGACCTCCAGCTCTCTGAAGAGGTGTGTGGCCCACTCTGACTCCGTCAGGAAGTCCTTAATCCAGCAGCAGGTGGAGAAGGGACTTACCAGATCTTCCAGTTAGTACACCAGTCAGTCAGGAAGGGTGGTACTGGAAGCAGATCTGAAGTGGACCGAGTTGAGCTCCAAGTGGAACTCATCATGGAGGACAGAGGGAACCGCATCTCCAGCTGACCTGCTACAATCTGGTATCACAGATGTGACTGAACCAGTTTCAGAACATTTCCTCACCAATGAGGTGAGAGCCCCCATCACCTGTCAGGAAGGTGATGGGGGATTTTACAGGAATGTGAATTATTGTGAACATGAGCCAGGAACAGACTAAAGATCTAAAGACCCAGCCATCAGGAACACCGTCAGATCCAGAAATGCCACCAGGTCCAAGAACGCCATCAGGTCCAGAAATGCCATGAAGTCCAGGACCACCGTCAGGTCCTGCTGCCTTTCTGGGTTGACGGACTGCAGTGAGCGTCTCGCCTCACATTGCATCGCCTTGAGGATAGAGCTGCTTCCTTGCACTACATAGGCTGAGGGAGTGAGAGTGTAGGATGGACGCAGTCTGACGTTACATTTGTCATGGTTCAGCTTAGGAAAGGTTTGGTGGAATGTAAAGGTGAAAGGTCTTCTGTATAGCAATGAAGATTGAGGTCGAAGGGAGATGCTTCCAAGAGGGAGAAGGTAGAGGATGACCAGAAGAGCACCGAGCCCTGGGGGATGCCTTTAGGCCGGAGCAGTAGAGGAAGAACTACTGTTGAGGTATGACCTAACCCAGGTTGGAGCAGAGCGGAGGTCACCTGTTGGTTCATCAGGTTCCCTAAGCTGGACTTCATCCTACTGCCCGGTCCCTGGGTGTCTGTGATCTTTATGAATAGAAAACATTTATATTCTTGTGATCCTCTCATGCGTCTCTGGACAGGTCATCAGTTCATTACGGAGACAGACAGGACGAACAACCACACACACACACAAACACGCTTGAGGTGTGTGGGAGGAAGCTGGAGTACCCAGAGAGAATCCACCATGCAAACTGAGACCCGGCCCAGGTCTCAGAATCAAACCCAGGATCTTCTGGCTGCAAGGCAGCAATGCTACCATGAACTGATCATATTCTCTAAATTTTACTTTGTTTTTTCTTTTTTCTGTTATGTTTTGTAAGGAGATCCTGTGAGTCTAGAAAGATGTCTTTTTTAGTTTTTGGACTTTACTGGTACTCATGAGGGGAACATTGTGTGTATTTATGTATTTGTGGGCGGAGCCAGGGCGGTCCTCGCAGCACCTGCAGCTCTGCTTCATGCAGATCAGGATGAATGGAGGAACGCAATGCGACCTCATGCGGGTTCATGCTTCAGGATTCCCGCCATGCTTTGTGAGGGAAGCATGAAAACTCAAACTGTCAACTCTTACTCATGAGGCCCACGCTGAGCCTCCAGCAGCTTCATCATGTCTCCTCTTCTGCCTCCTGATTGGCTGAGCGGCTCTATGTGACAAACTATGTGACCGACCACAGATGCTGCGAGGCTCGGCCGACCTGCTGGGATGTTTGTTGTCTGGGACTCAGCTGGACCAAGAGGAGCCCAGCGAGGAGCCGGGTCAGTGAAACAGACGGAGGTGGGGGGGTGGGACAGAGTTGGGACACGGTGTTCTGGACCGACCAGGGTCAGAGCAGCAGGTGGACTGGTGAAGCTAGCCATAGGGTCAAAGGTTAACCTTCTGGACACTCATTGATTCGAGGCTGTTGGCATCAACCAGAGTGGCTCAGTGCTGGACTCAGTCCTGTTTCCTCATCCAATCATTAACCTCCTGCAGTTGTCCTCTGCTGCTCCACTCAGCTCCGTCCTCCAGTCCTCCAGCAGCCTGCAGACGGTAAGTACAGCCAGAAAATCCTCTTTTCTTTTTCTGTAATCCTTCAGGAATTTCCCCAGACTGTTCAGATCTTTCTTTTGGGTCCCGGGGAGACGGGGTTTTGGACGGTCTGGGATGCTAGCGGGTAGGTTTTGGGTGGTTGATGAGTTTTACTGTGACGGACCTGCAGTTCGGACCCTGACGTGTCCTGGCCGCTCCTGACTGTCCCCATTGCATTGCTGGGATGGGCTTCACCGACCTGCTGGACCAGGTGAGTCCGCTCTCTTCCTCTGCGGCACTCCTATCACCTGATGAGTAACTTTCCTCTTCTCTGGCTGCCATGATGAGGTGGGTGGCTTTGGCAGGTACCAGTGGATCCATGTGATCCTAATCAGTTTACCTGGTCTGATGACGGCGAGTCAGAACCTGCTCAACAACTTCGTCTCAGGAATCCCGGTCCACCACTGCAAACCAGCCACCAATCAGACTCTGCATGACCTGGGGCGCATCTACCAGGTAACTGTTTCTCCTCCAGGTTCTGGAAGAGCCGCTCAGCCAATCAGGAGGCAGCAGAGGATACATGATGAAGCTGCTGGAGGCTCAGCGTGGGCCTCATCCATAAGAGTTCACAGTTTGAGTTTTCATGCTTTCCTCACAAGGCATGGGAGGAATCCTGAAACATTCAGCTGCATGAACCCACATGTCTTTCCAGGCTCACAGGGTCACCTTACAAAACATAACAGAAAAATAAAAAATAAATTATCAATTCAAGTGAAAATGTTTCTTCAAACTCAGCAGAGAATCCTCCGGAATGGTCGGGAGATCAATTATTGCTTCATATGTTTTTGTATATCAGGCTAAATGAGCTCCAGTTTCATTATCGTTAACTGAAAAAGTTTGTGTGGCTGCTGCGCATTTCCACAGCAGGAAAAGTTTGCTCGTGTTTACGCAATATTCTCGTTTTTACATGCATGAAACGTCGCAGTATTAATGAGTGACTGAGAGCTGATGCAGTCTGATTGGCTGTTCTAATGCGGGGCTCTGATTGGCTGCTTCAGGTGGACGAGCAGCAGCTCCTGAAGGTCTTCATCCCTCCAGATCCTTCAGGAAATAGACTCGACCGCTGCAGGAGGTAAACTGGTTTCTGCCCTTTGTTCTCCTTTGTGGTGACATCTCTGACATCACTTCCTGTCCTAACTTAGGTATGTGGAGCCTCAGTGGCAGATGTTGAGCCTGAACATGTCTCTGAACGCCAGCGAGCTGCAGACCGAAGGATGCGTGGATGGATGGATCTTCGACCAATCAGAGTTCTCAGCCACCACCGTCTCCGAGGTAACAGCTGTGATTGGCTGATGGAAAGCAGGAGATGATTGGTTTGGTTTCAGCCTCTGGCGTCTGAATGACAACATTAATAACAACATTAACAGCATTAATAACATTACTAACTGAAATAATAGCATTAATAACATTGCTAATAGTATTAATAATAGCATTACATTCAAATTCAAGAACTTTATTAGTCCCAAAGTGAAATTAAAAGTTGTTGTAGATCGTAATGGCTGTTGGCAGGACAGATCTCCTGTAGCAGTCTGTGTTACAGCGAATCTCAGCGAAGAAGCCTCTGACTGAAGACACTCTGATGAAGAGGATGTTCAGGGTTGGCCAGAATTTACTTGGTTTTATGAAAAATCCTTCTTTGCATCGTCATCTATTCAGGTCCCTGGTTCAGGTTCCCATGGTGCTCTCACCAACAGACTGATGTTAGATTCAAACCTTGAAGGATCTTGTCTTCCTCCAGTCGCTCTGTTCTTCTTCTAGAGAACCGCATCTCCAATCTGTCCAGATGAACACAAGTTTTTATATTCCTAAGCCATTCCTCTGGGTCTCTTACCAGTAGAACCTGAACTCCTCACCAGGGAGTCTCCATCCTAGCCAGATGCTGATTCACCTCAACTGGCTCCTCTCAGTGTGAAGGAGCAGTGGCTCTACTCTGAGCCCTTACTGGATGACTGAGCGTTTCTCTCTAAGGGAAAGTCCAGACACCCTGCAAAGAAAACTCATATCAGCTGCTTGTATCCGTGACGTTTTCCTTTTCGTTCATGACCCACGACTGCCTCACACTTGGCTGCGAACCGCTCCAGTGAAAGCTGTAGATCATGAATAGCCAATAGATATTGGCTTATCTATTGATAAGCCAATAGAATGACATCATTCGCAAAAAGCAGAGATGGGATCCTAAGGCCACCAAAGCAGATCTCCTCCACACCTTGGCTGATCTGGAAATCTGTCCATGAAAATAATGAACAGAATCGGTGACAAAGGGCAGCCTTGGCAGAGTCTCACTCTCACCGGAAACGAGCCCAACTTACTGCTGGCAATGCAGACCAGACTCTGACACCGGTCATACAGGGACCTAACAGCCCATATCAAAGGGCCCACAGGGCTCCCCAAGGGACGAGGGGTCGAACACCTTCTCCAAGACCACAATACACATGTGGACTGGTTGGGCAAACTCCCATGCAACCTCCAGGATCCTGTTGAGGGTCCTAGATCTAGTCCAGGGCCCTGCTACCAGGAAGCTTTTTAACCACCTTGGCGTCCCCAGAGATTGGAGAGCCCGACTGAGAGTCCCCAGTCTCCACTTCCTCAATGGAAGGCATGTTGGTGGGATTGCGGAGGTCTTTTAAGTATTCTGCCCACTGGCCCACAGCGTCACGAGTTGAGGTCAGCATAGCAGCACACCATCCCCACTATAAACAGTGTTGGTGCCGTACTGCTTCCCCCTCATGAGATGCTGGATGGTGGGGTAGAATCGCCTTGAAGCTATGCAGAAGTCTTTCTCCAGGGTCTCTTTGAACTCTTTCCACTCCCGAGTTTTTGCCTCAGCAACCATCCCTTGGACTGCCGGTACCCATCAGCTGCTTCTAGGGTCCCGCAGGCCAAAAAGGCCCGATAGGACTCCTTCTTCAGCCTGACAGCATCTCTCACCGAAGGTGTCCACCAGCGGGTTGGAGGGTTGCTGTTGCGATAGGCACTGGCAACCTTGTGGCCACAGCTCTGATAAGTTGCCTCAACAATGGAGGCGTGAAAGTTCCCTGGAGGGGCACTCTCCAGTAGCCCTTCCAAGGACTCCAAAAAGGGAGGATAATTTGAACTGCTGTTCGGTGCATAAGCACAAACAAATTTCAGGGGTTCCTGAAATGTGCTTGTCTGCTTCATATTAAGGGTGACGTTTTAAGCAGAACCTGACTAGCTCACATACTTCATGGACTCCATCGTCTATCAGAGGTAGGTGGAGGAGAATCTGAGACCATCTGTCAAAATATTACAATTGAAGCCAAACTGGATCCTGCAGCATGACAATAACTCCATCCTCCTAACAGGAAGTTGACGCCTCCTTTTCAACTCCTCCGGGATTTCTGGCTTCAGCTGTGGTATTATTTCAGCTTTTACTCCAGAAAGGCAAGAATGAAAGTTTGAAAAAGAAAAAAATGTCAATGAAAGTTCAAAGCTACTCCAACATGCTGCCACTCTGAGTGGCCCAACTCTTATTAATAACATTAATACCAACATTAGAAACAGTTTTAATAACCACAGTAACATTAATGACCAAATTTATAACAACATTAATCTCATTAATTCACTTTACGATAATAAATTGCTTCATGTTTCAGAGCTTCTAATGCACCATCCTGACGTTATCTCTAAACCTGTCTGTCTCAGTGGGACCTGGTGTGCTCTCTGCGTCCTCTGAAGCAGATGATCCAGACCATCTATATGGGTGGCGTTTTAACTGGAGCCATTGTGTTTGGTGGCCTGTCGGACAGGTGAGACTCACCTGGTCAGAGTTTCACCTGACCCATCAGGACTGTGGGAACCATCAGACATGTTCTATATAAGTCTGAATTCATGTCATTTCTACCAGCCATGGGTATTTCTTAACACACTGTGTGTCTCTCAGGTTTGGCAGGAAGTCTGTCCTTATATGGTCATATCTACAGCTGGCTGTGCTTGGCTGTAGCTCCGCCCTCTCTCCATCATACACCGCCTATTGCATCTTCAGGTTTCTGAGCGGGATGGCCTTGTCTGGAATCATCCTCAACGGAGTCTCACTCAGTACACATTTACCTGTTTGCATGTCTGACTGGTTACCTGCTTGTTTGTCTGTTCAATAGTTTAGATGTAGAGCTTAGAGGTGTAACAGCATTTTTCCCCATTAGGGGGTGTCAAAATGTTTTATGTGAAAACTTTTTCTGAAGAGCTCTTCTTCTTCTCCTTCGTTGAGAAAATTAAACCTAATTTTCAGTCATTTCTGTACTGCCCCCCTTTTAAATGTTAGATTATTGTCTAACATTTATTCTAATTATTGTCAGAAATGTGAACATTCTTTGTTTACTGTTGGATAAAACAGAACAGCTGCGATATCTGTGCTCACCTACTGACCGTCTTCCTTCCTGTGTCTCCTCAGAGGTGGAGTGGATCCCAACCAAAACACGGACAGTAGTGGGGACTCTCACCTCCTTCTTCTTCACATTTGGTCAGATGATCTTGGCAGGCCTTGCCTATTGGCTGAGAGACTGGAGGAAGCTCCAACTGGTCGTCTGTGCGCCTCAGTTCCTGTTCTTCACCTACAGCTGGTCAGTGAAGCCCTGGTACAGTGGATCCCCGGATTCAGGGGGGTTAGGAACCACAGGCGCCCGCCAACTGCTAAAATCTGTAAATACTCGAGACCACGTCTGAAAATGCTTCTAGCTACTTCTCTTAATAGTTCGTACACCAAATATACCTTCGTACTAGGGATGGAGTCGAGACAGGTTCTTCCTACACCAGAACGGGGAAAAACAGGCCGAGACCCAGACCACTCTGGAGCGCTCACCCCCGCTCTAATACAGATGCTAACATCAACAGTCTCCCTTATGGTCGCTCTGGGGGGAACCACCAATCAACGCCGAAGAAAATGAAAGCCGCTCCTGGATTTGCTGCTCTGGATAGGACAGTTAGAGTATTTTAGATGTGATATATTCAGAAATCTCCAAATAATTTTAAGTTCTGAATTGGTGGGGCAAGGAGGGAGGTCCACTTTACCTTTTCCCAATTGGTTATGGTTTTTTCTTTTGTTTGTTCGGTTGTTTGATTTTTTTTGTTTTGTTTGTTTTTTTGGAATTTTCTTTTTTAAAGGCTTGGGATTTTTTTTCATTGTTAGGGGAAGGTTTGTTTTTTTTTTTTGGTTTTTTTTTTTTGAGGGCAAAAGGTTTGGAGGCCCGTTTTCCTTGACGCCGTTCGGGGGAGGGGCCTTGATTGCGTTCCCTTCCCTTGTTTTCTTGTTCTTGGCAGGGATAGGCCCCCCCCATTTTTTTTTTTTTTTTTTGCCGGTTGGCTCCCAACCCCATTCTTTACCCCCCCTTCTTGACTTTTCCTTGGCTTTTTGGGGGGGGGGCTTTTTTGGCAGGAAAGAGAACTGATAAGGATTTCAAGAGAAACTTCTAATTCTTCTTTGTCAGTTAATCATGGGTTCAAGGTCAAACTACATTCCACACATGTCAGTCCTTTAAGACAATTCGCATTTTACACAAGATGTCTTCAGGTCTTTTATACTGTCACAGCTGCAGAAACATCTAGGCATTATCTGGAAACTTCTTTAATGGAAAAACACATCTTGCAGAAATACAAAAACACAACAGATATAATTAGTAAATAAATGGTAAAAAGTATCATCATTTCCATCAAAGATGAAATAAGGCTAAAAACTAAATTTTCTGTTACATTGATCAGGTGGTATGCAGAGTCGGCTCGTTGGCTGGTGCTGAACCGTCGGTCGGAGGAAGCCTTAAAGGGTCTCCACAGAGTCGCTCGGATCAATCGGAGACCAGAGGTCATCAACAAACTGACCTTAGAGGTAACCTCTGACTACATGTACAGGTGTACTCTGACCAATGAAGACCTGACTTTGGCACCATGTGAATACAGGTACTTCACTCTCACATGAGTAAAGAGATTGAGTCGAGCCACTCATCGTTTACAGCCTTCGATCTGCTGAAGACCAGAAGAATAAGACGCATCTCCATCTGTCTGACAGCCGTCTGGTGAGACATTCACCTGTTTTAACCAGTTTCACCTGTTTCTAGCCTTCATGTTGCTGTTCCTGTTGGGGTTAGGTGCTCATGGTGAATCTCTACCTGTGCAGGTGTTTACTTGTGTACCTGTCTGCAGGTTCTCCACCAGTTTTGCTTACTATGGTTTGGCGATGGACCTGCAGAAGTTCGGGGTGAGTTCTCTGATTTCTGCTCACCTGTCTGTCCTCTCACCTGTCTTCCTTGTTTCTGGAGTGAACTGCATTCTGATTGGCTGTGGGCCGTTCCAGGTAAGTATTTACCTGATGCAGATCATCTTTGGAGCCGTAGATATTCCTGCAAAGTTCTTGGCTCTGGGCATGCTCAGTTACCTGGGGAGGCGGGTCACCCAGGTGTCATGCCTCTTCCTGTCAGCTATCATCATCTTTGCCAACATCTTTGTCCCCACAGGTATGGAGGTTCTGGTTCTGATTCTGATATAACCCTAAATCCAGCCCTGAAACTCACCCTGATTCCAGATCTGATCTCTACCCCATCTTTATTGGGTTTCCAGAACTATCTCCAGTTCTGGTTCTGATCCTGACTCCATCTCTAATCTTTGTTCAGATTATGTGTTAAATTCTAACTCGACTCACTGTGTGGTACTGATTCTGACCCAGGCTAAATCACTGGTTCTGATCTGGATCTAATCTCTAATCTGTGATTCTAACACTGATCATTCTGTGATGTGTGTTTCTGGTTTTAACCCGGTCTGTTATCCTGATCTGGTTCTGGTTCTGGTCTCTGTCCTGCAGACATGCAGAGCCTCAGAACCACCCTAGCCTGTCTGGGTAAAGCCTTCACATCGGCCTCCTTCACCACTGTCTACCTGTACACCGGAGAGCTCTATCCCACTGTCATCAGGTGGGTCCAACAGGCCCGGTTCCATCCTCATCAGAACCTCTGACCGGCTCACTTGAACATGTCATGTGCTGTACTTCCAGGCAGACGGGAATGGGCTTCGTCTCCACAATGGCGAGGATTGGCAGCATGGCGGCGCCTGCAGTTCTGATCCTGGACGAGGTGAGCCCGACTGGAACCAGAACCAAAATCAGAACCTTCTGGTACATTTTATGGCTAAATAGCAGCTGGTCCACTTGGACACGGAAGTATTTATTCAGCCTTGGTTCAACAGATTCAATTGAGATGATCTCTACCCCATCTTTATTGGGTTTCCAGAACTATCTCCAGTTCTGGTTTTGATCCTGACTCCATCTCTAAGGTTCAGTTTTGGCAATCATAGTCCAGTTGTTAGGAAACTAACATCTGGTATTGATTAATTATTGATAATAAAGGTTCAATTAGAGCGAGGCTAATGTTAGATTTTTGGACCTCCCTGATTAAACATACAGTATCACATCATCACCCTAGCAACTGACCACAGAGCTGTTCTTCACATTGCCAGGTGTTTCCTGCACTACCCAGTATGGTCTATGGGGGCGCTGCAGTGCTGGCCAGCGGTTTTGCCTGCTTCCTGCCGGAGACGCTCAACAAGCCGCTGCCTGACACCATCAAGGATGTGGAGGAAAACAGGTGAGCTGTCTGCTGCGACTTCAGTGTTCTGACCCGAATCCTAAAACAGAGAGCTGCACCTCAACCGGTTCTGATGAAACGACGCAAACATCATAAACAGAACAACTCAAATACTGCTGAGGTAGGTCCCACTGCAGAATCCTGCAGTGGGATCCTGAGGTTGGAACCGGTATTTGGACCCTGTGATCGTGGTTCCTTCTTCCAGGTTCTGGGAGGTTCTGATGGACCGCATCCAGAGCGCTGCTCCTCCATAACCCTGGAGCTCACTGATTAGTTCTATCCTCTTATAAATAACCTGATTGGAATCGTTAATTATTCTGTGTGTTAAGGTCTGAAGGAAGCTGTGGCTCCCACCTGAAAGAGGGCGTGGCTCTGAAAGAGGGCGTGGTTTCTCCTGATGACTGGGACGTGGTCACAAAGGAAGGCGTGGCTTTAAAAGGACTGAATGAGAAAGAAGGGAGTGGCCTCAGTGCTCTCTAACTAATCACAGGATGCTACATCACAGTACCTGGACCCATCACAGTGTCTGGACCAATCACAGCAGGCCAATTAGACATATGGACAATTTTAACAGTAAAATTTAATCTATAATCAATAAGCAGGTGATTGTTTAGAGATGAGAAGAACATGAGCTGACCAGATGATGAATGACGTTTAATGTCTAGAGTTGAGATATGAATAAATTGACTGAAGACACTGATTATTGATCACTGGTTATTGATTACTGATTATTGTCCGAAGCACTTATTGGCTGCCGTCAATAAACATATTGATAAACTGAGTCTGATCTGTTTCTTTTCTCAGTCATTATAATAATAATAATTATTATTTATAATAATAATAAAATAATAATAGTTATTATTATTTTATTATTATTATTATTGTAATGTCCATTACATCTTGAGATATCAAAAGGGTACGTTGTGACACTGAAAGGCATCAGAAGAATTAATAAATCTGTTTTTTCATCAGGTTCTGGTCCATGTGAACAGAACTGTCCACTTACTGTCTAAGATTAGAATAAAGACTTTAGACCCTAAGCTTTGTTTTAAACTGAGCTGCAGTGACCCGGTTCAGGTTCTGTTCAGTCATCATCTGTGTTTTGATCCATTCAGGATTCATTCCCTTACAGTTAGCTGGTTGATGGCCCAGCTGGAATTGATATTGAGTGGTGTGGGAGGAGCTTGCTTTCTCAAACAAATTCCCTATCTACCTAGAGCCAGTTTCCAATAGCAATTCACCCCGAGAGACAAACAAACTCGTCTCTCGACGATGTACAAGAGTGCCAAAACGCATCAAACAGACTGAAATTAATCCTGGTAACTTCACGTTACATCAAGTTCAGGTTATGATGGTGAGTAAACCAGACATTTACTGGCTTAAACAAGTGGCAGTAGAAAGAAGTAACTCCCATAAAACAGGAATAAAACCTCCTTCAGGACCAGAACCTGGATTAGCGCAAGCAAACATCTTCTACAACCAAAGCTTTGAGAAGTCAGATGCTGTCAGAGAAAACATTGACTTTCTATAGGGAGAAGCAATACATGAGTGACTCCTTCATAGTTGAGAAACAGTGAAGCAGATAAACTGTGAGACTGGAAGAACATATCCGGATGGAGAACAGAGAATATGTGGATAGTGGCAGCAGTGAAGGAGGAGTCACAACATCTTATCTGCTCAGATGAATCCAGCCTGATTGCATCAACAACAATTAATAAAGTGGAACATTTTAATATACGGATGAGATGTAGGTTTAAGATCAGCCTGGAGTTCTTTATTCAGTTACTTAATCACATCAGTCATGTGATCCTGCTGCTGGATCCTAACGGGTCTTCCCGCCGGAGATCCGGTGGGTTTCATAGAGAGAAGCTCCGACCACAGGATGCGCCGCCTGTTTCACCCGCTGACAAACGATGCGAAGCCATAGAGTCTCGGTGAATCAGCCAATCACAGATGGCGCTCTGCCCCGCTGTTATTAACTGACAGGACATCGGACCAATCAGAGCAGCTCTAGGCGAGAGGCCGCGGAGCAGGAGGGCGGGGCTTCATCGCCACTCAGTAGATCAACGGAACAAAATGGCGGCCGTGGCTGCGGAGCCAGGAGCTGCGGTTCCGACCACAACACGGTCCGAGAGTCCGCCGGAACCCGGACCGTACTGCCCCGCACATCACGAGATTCCGGCGGAACCCACCGACGGCCCAGAATCAGGACCAGGCGGGAACCCAGACAACGGAGAATCCAGGGAGAGCCGCCATGTTGGTCCGGAGCAGAACCCCGGGGCGGGACCGGTTTTACCCGCGACAGACAGAACCACAGAGGGTCAGCTGGACCGGAGCGGGACCACAGAGGATGTGTTGAACCGGAGCGGCGTCCACCCGGACCAAACCGCGACCACAGGCCTTTCGAACCTCCCGGTGGACTGCAGCGGTTCTGAGAGGGTCTTTCCCGGACTGCCGAACTCAGACAGTACCAGTACCTATCAAACCATTCCCCTGGACCCGCAACCCCCCGCAGTTTTTCTGCACTCGGTTCCGGACCCCGCTCCGGTCTCTGAGGCCGGTCTATCTCTGGCCGAACCGGCAGAACCTACCGAGACCACGGAACTGGACCGGTGCTACACGATTCTGGAGCAGGAGGAGTTGGTACCTGGACCTGCGGAGGATTCAGTTTTGGATGAGAACTCAGAACCTGCCAACGGGTTCTGTAAGAGCTCATCGGGACCGAAGCACGAGGATAGCTCTGGGTCGGAACCGAGTTCTGTGCTGGACCTGAGTCCTGGTACCGAGGTCCGAGTTAGCCTGGAGCACGTGATCGATGACGCGCTGGTGGTGTCGTTCCGGCTGGGGGAGCAGGTCTTCTCTGGGGTTCTGATGGACGTGTCCAAAAGGTACTGATCACACCCACAACACCCACAGCAGGTTTCGTATTGTTGTGACCAGAACCCAACAGGGTCAGAACAGAACTTCTGATGCTATGTGGGTTTAGGATCAGTGGTCAGAACCGACCCGGTTAGTGGTTGGTCTTGAAAAGTTCTGATGGTTTCTGACTGGTTCCATCCATTCGTATGTGGAGGACCTTCTTCTCTGGTGTTTTTCCAGTAGCTGAGCCAGTGTCGGGTTCTCCACATCATCTCCAAGTTGTTGTCTCTGCATGAGGATCTCCTCTGATAGAGCTGGTTCTGAGAGAACCGGATCGCCAGCATTGTTTTGGTTCTGGTTTCTATATGGGTTTAAAGGTCCAGAACCTTTGTCAATTGTCCTCAGAGCTTACAAACAGAACTAACATGGTGTCCTGCTGAGTTTTGGGTCATGTTTGATGTTCTTGTGCACCAGAGGCAGAACCTCCACAGCAGGGGTCTCCCAGTCCAGTCCTCAAGGGCTACCATCCTGCAACTTCTATATGCATCTCTGCTCCAAAATGTCTGAATTCCCTCAGCAGCGTTCATTCAGCTCTGCAATAGGCTGGGAACAAGCAGGTTATTTGATCCAGGTGTGTTTGAGCAGAGATGCATCTAAAAGTTGTATTTTGTAGCCCTTGTGGACTAGACTGGGAGACCCCTGATTGACAGAACCTCTACAGACCTTGGTCTCAGTAACAGCTCAGCCAGCTTGGTCTCCAGAGAGAGACTGGTTAAGGTCGGCTATCTATGGGTCAGAAAAGTTAGGTAGGTAGTTTATTGATCATGAAGGAAATTATCTGGCCCATTCGTACAGACAATAAAATTAAAGAGCCACTAGATACAAATGAACTATTAAAAAATAAATGATGATGCCAGCTTTGGCTCTGATGGCTCTGGTTGGTTCTAGTTGGGTTCCTCTCATCCAGCGCTGCAGGAATACTCGTTGGGTTAGGGTTTTGACCCTTCCAGACCAGCTGATGACTCAGCAGGTTTTGGTTCAAAAGTTCTGGACCAAAAACAACAATCGGATTGGAAGAGAGCTGAGTCACAACCATTCAGACTCTTCAAAGCTTGGTGTTGCTTTCTCGGTTGTCATAGGGTTTTGACCCGGTTCTGATCCAGTCGATTCTATTGATCAGATGTTCTGGTACCAGCTGTTGTTCTGGTTCTAACAGTACTGCCCTGTCTCTGCAGGTTCGGACCTTTCGGGATTCCTGTCACTGTGTTTCCCAGACGAGACAACCGCTGCCGTCCCGCGGCGTCTCTGCAGACAGCTGCCACTAGCGACGGGCCGCATACTGAGCTGGATGAGGCAGCTGCCCCCCAGCCCTGCGGCCCCAAGCCACCGCCGCTGTTCCAGGAGGGGGCGCCGTACCCACCGCCTCTGTTCATCAGGGACACCTACCAGCAGGCCTTACCTCAGCCGCCGCCTCGCAAGATCAAGAGGCCGAAGCGGCGCTACCGCAGCGAGGAGCCCACCTCCATCATGAACGCCATCAAGCTCCGCCCCCGCCAGGTGCTCTGTGATAAGTGCAAAGGTGTGGTGGCGTCAGGCGGCCACCGGGAGGCGCGACGGGGGGAGGAGGCGACACGGCGGCGTCGACCAGCGGACGCTCCCATGTCCTCGGAGTTGAAGCGTCTGAAGATGGACGACAAGTCGGGGCGCAGTGCCGACAAGCGGTCGTCAGGGTTACCAGGGCCGCAGTCCTCGCGGCGCGTCCTGAGAGGCGTGGTCTCCTCCTCTTCCTCGACGGCGGCATCCGGCCGGATGCGACTGCAGCTGAACTCTAAGAAGGTTTTGACTCCGGCGCCAGACCGGCCCGACGCCCGCAAGGTCCTCCAGAAGTTGGCTCCACACCGCCGGCCCAAAGACCAGAACCAGGACCGTGGCAAGGCGGTGACCCGGGCTGCGGCACTGCAGAACCACGGCCAGAAGGTCCACTTCACTCGCCGCTTGCAGAACCCGGGCGGTGCCGCCGTCCCTGCGCCGCTGCCACCCAGAATGCGCCTCAAACCTCAAAGGTATCGTACCGACGACCCAGCGCCGAGCTCTGCCTCTGAGGCGTCGCCCCGACCTGCCGCAAGCCCCACCCCCTCGCCGCCAGCTCCTCCCACCCCGCCCCCGGCCGTTGTCGCCATAGAAACGAGTGACGGAGAGGCGCAGGAAGGAGCTGGCTGGCAGGAGGCGGAGCCTCCCCTGCCGTCCTCCTGCTCCCTAGACTCCTCCCACTCAGAGTGCAGCTCCACAGAGACCTTTGACCTCCCGCCCCCTGGGGATCCGCCCTCCTCTTCTTCTGCCCCTCCCCCAGCCCCTCCCTCCTCTTTCGTCCCTCTGTGCACCCCGCTGGCGGGCGAGGACGAGGAGGACGGCGACCTGAAGCGCCGCAGGAAGTCGTCCACGTCCTCCTCCTCCTCGTCTTCGTCCTCGTCGTCCGTCTTCTCCAAGTCCGTGTCCAAGTGTCTGCTGCCGGATGGCCGCACCGTGTGCGTCGGTGACATCGTCTGGGCCAAGATCTACGGCTTCCCCTGGTGGCCGGCACGCGTGCTGGGCATCACGGTGGCGCGCCGCGGCGACACGGGGCTGGCGGTGCGGCAGGAGGCGCGGGTCTCCTGGTTCGGCTCGCCCACCACTTCCTTCCTGCCGCTGGCGCAGCTCTCGCCCTTCCTCGAGACGTTCCAGTCGCGCTTCGACAAGAAGAGGAAGGGGCCGTACCGCCGCGCCATCGCCGAAGCCGCTAGCGCCGCCAAGCAGCTGACACCCGAGGTCCGCGCGCTGCTCACTCAGTTCGAGACGTAGCATAGGCCCCGCCCCTATTACACTTGGCCCGCCCCTTACGTTCACTGGGAGGAGCCAACCCAGACTAATAAAGACTGTTTCCTGTGTGGAGAGGAGGGGAGGAGCCTCAGATGGCAGGGGGCGGTGCTTAATCTACCACCTGGTCAGGTGGCAGCATTTCAGCTCGCTGATGTCATCATTTATCAGGAGATTCAAAGCGATGATTGGCTCACCAGGCTGACATCATGATGACATCACTCCTACCTGACCTGTTGTAAACACTAATCTCTCATCAGGCTTCATAATGGTGAGGTCATCGATCAAAATGGCTCACAGTTTTATTTTTGTATCTTTTGATGACGCTCTGGCGCCCCCTTCAGGTCCTACTGGGGCTTGAAATGCTGACACACTGACATCACTTCCTGTCGAGTTTGACTGAAATTATTTGTACTTTATTTTGAAGTTCTGTTTAGACGTTTAACTGTGAAATTGAGTGTGGTCCAAACTGAGGCTGGGGGTCCAGAACATGGTCGGGAGTCACACACTCCAGTCCCTAGTGTGCTTACATCATCGCAGCTGCGTTTGATTGGCTCCAACAGTCAGTTCACTTCATTGGTAAACTGGGTCCCTTTAAACTGGATCTCAACTGGTTCCCAGTAAGGTGGGTTCCAGTAAACAGGAAGTAGTTTTAGCCAATCAGATTGTCCGATGTAGCTCTTGGATCCTCCTGGTTTATGTTCAGAGACGTTTTGTTTTGACGTCTCACTCGTTCTGTGTTTGGAGCCCTGAGCCTGAGTTCATGGACCGGGGACATGTGGGACAGGTAGGACACACTGACTGTTAGCCAGACGAGGATGATGAAGGTGGATCTTCTCTCTGCTGTGACTGTCGGACTCTTTTTACCGTCTGTTTGCAGATCAGAGACTCTGACCAGTGTACATGTCTTTCTGTTTGAATCTGTTAATAAACTGTCCAACTGCTCTTTAACCATGGTGGGCGTCATCATTTCCGCGGGCGCCATTACTTCCGTGGGCGCCATTACGTTCCCCTCTGTTTGACTGCCGGTGCCTTGCTCATGGGCACGCCTCAGACTTTCTCACCTGCAAACAGATGTTGGGTAAACTGGTCTGCAGAGCGGCTTCAGAGTGAGAGAGTCCCAGCAGGCACTGGCTGAATCAGTCTGTAGAAAGTATTCATGCCTCTTCCATATACTTCTGAGGGTTTCAGATCATCAACTCATGTTAGCATCAGAGAACCTGAGAAATTAGCAGGTTTTCTGTGTGGAAAAGTATTCACACCCTGAATGCAGTAACTGGTCCCATCAAGTGTTTCCAATGGGAACGAGTTTCCCATTGGAAACTGGGTGAACTCTGAGCCCTGCTCTTCTGGAGGCTTTAATTCAGACACGAGGGTTTTCCAGCTGGAGGAACTTGTTGGGAGTCAGGCTGCAGCGTCTCTGGTTAAATACCAGGCTTTTACTAGGCCACCCCATATAAATATGTCATAGTTAGCTCTGTCTGTAGATTCCTGATGTCCCTCAGCTGATCCGCTGTAGATGTTCCAGACCTGCAACTCCTAGACATGTCCCTGGTCCAATTTTCCTGTGTCTTATTTATTATGTCAGTTCCAGCAACAGACGTTCCTCAGCGATGTAGCAGTTAGCACTTAGTTTAACTGTTAGAGGTTAGTTGTTAGTAGTTAGCTGTTATTGTTTAGCTGTTTGAGGTTAGCTGTTAGCTGTTATTGTTTAGCTGTTTGTGGTTAGATGTTAGCTGTTATTGCTTAGCTGTGAGAGGTTAGCTGTTAGCGGTTAGGGGTTTTTCATGTTCTCTGGAGGTTTTGCATGTCAGAGCTGCTTCTGGAACTCTGGTGGCCTACTTCCTGTTGTCAGGCAGGTTCTGTGACCTCTGGGTTGCGGAGGTCAGGCTGGTTAACTGAACCTCAGGCCCAGGTTGGTTTTGAGCTTTTTCCTTCAGGGATGAAATCACGATTTAAAAACTTTTAGCTTTTATTCAGGTTGCTTTTGTCTGAGATGAGTTGATGATCTGAAACAGCAGCGAAGCTCACACCTGTGTCAGTGGGCGCAATTTATTGTGTGACCTGAGCACAGGGTGGAGAGCAGCTTTACCTGCGGGAAGCACCTGGTTCAGACCGAGCCAGTAATAAATGAATTGATGATGTGGATAAAGTGTAAACAGCCTTTCTGTGTCTCTGCAGCGCACCGCTGAAGAGCTGCTGACGCTGGAGGCCGGCTTCACGCAGGGGGCGGGGTCTGAACACACATGGACATCAATAATCAATATTTAAGGCAGAGTTTATATTTATGAAGAAAAATCAATGTATTGATCTTACTGCTGTGTTTCCATGGATACTAGGTTCAGGTTATAGGTTCTTGCGTCCTTCAATCAGAAATTGATCAGTTTGATCAATCAACCAGTGAATCAACTCAGCTCGGCCCGGATGGAGAGTTTCCTCACCTGCAGACACCATCTTCAGTTGGAACCAGCAGGTGAGGCTCCGCCCCCAACCCCTCACCTGGGTGTGGCTCCAGGTGAAGCGGTGGGCGGGCCGAGCAGCGGCTCCACGCTGCACAGGTCAGAGAAAACAGTCGAACGAAGTAATACGTTTTTTGTTTTGGTTTTGAATCGGATACAAATTATTAAACTGTCGGACCGGATGTGATTTTCATCTTTATTGATCGGGTTTATGTGACCTAGAAATATTTCTGCGCGAAATGCCAGAGGCTTAGTGACATTGTGGAGGCGCTGGGGCCAAACACGGACCTGGCATGGTCAACAGCGATCTGAAACACGCAGACGCTTCCTTCCTGCTGCGGCTGAAGGATTTCCTGCTGCGGCAGAAGGACTGTCTGTTGTGGCTGAGGGACTTCCTGCTGCGGCTGAGGGACTTCCTGTTGCGGCTGAGGGACTTCCTGTTGCGGCTGAGGGACTTCCTGCTGCGGCTGAGGGACTTCCTGCTGCGGCTGAGGGACTTCCTGTTGCGGCTGAGGGACTTCCTGCTCAGAAATGAGCCGCAGAGAAGAAGACATCGAATGCTGGGTTTGGGTTGAAGTCAACACAGTCTGTGATGTACTGGGAACCAGCATTGGAACCAGTCTGGCAGGACCATCCCTCACTCCCCTGAATGATACCCTGGACAGGAAGACCGCCTGCTTCCTGTTCCTCTCAGTTTCTGGTTCTGATTGGATGCTTCAGGCCACGTGACCAAGGAGTTTCTTCCTTCTTCACGTCCTCATCCTCGCTTCATCTGATTCTGCTGGTTGTTTTCAGCTCATTTCAGTCTCATGATGGTTCCTCTGGTCCAGTTTGGTCCAGTTTGCTTGTGCCTATTCTGTTCCTTTTCTCTGGTATGGTTGGATCTGGTCCGTTCTGATCTGGTCCAGTCTGGTCTCTGTCCTCCAGCTCCTTGTCTGGAGGCGAGGCAAAGCGTTGGTGAATTTTGGTCCCATGAGTCAGTTCTCCAAATCAGCCTATCAGAGAACAGGTTTTCTAGCAGCTGATTCTCCCAGTTACTTGTCAGATCTGCCCAGTTCCTGGTCCAGTCAAAGTATTTCAGTGGGAATTTCAGAGTTAATTGATTTAATCGGGCCAGAACGGATATTTAAACTGGTTTGGTCTGAAATGGTTTCAGTGTCTGAATTTATTTCAATATTATCTGATTAAAGCTGCTATGTAGTTTCATCTGGTCTAACCTGGTTAAAACATGTTTAAATTGGTTTCAACTGGTCTGAACTGGGTATTAATGGTCTGAAATAGGTTAAATCAGTTGGAACTGGTTCCACAAAGTTTAACTGAACCAGTAAACAATCTTCTGAACTGGTGAGAAGTAGATTAAATGTGCCTGACATGGTCAGAACTGGTTAAAACTGGCTTGAACTGGTTTAACTGGTCATAACTGCCTGACCTTGTTAAAACTTGTATAAACTATTTTGAACTGGACTGAAGTATGTTGAGGTTAATACTGGTCTGACCTGGTCTCAACTGGTTTCCACAACGTCTAAAATGTTCTAAACATCTCAGCATCCTGTGATTGAACCAGTGGGAACTGGTCTGAACTGGTTTTAACTGGTTGTCTGATGACTTTTTTGAAGGTTTGATTTTTTTCTTATTTTTGTTTGAGTTGAAAATGATGCAAAGAGGAAATTGTTTTAATATTGTTTACAGATGGAAATGCAATAAAAATGCTGCATGTGTGAAACATTTTCCTGTGTTGGTGGGTTATTGATCAGGGGTCAGAGGTCATATCCTGATGATGTTTCCCACCTGCTGTCCACGAGGTTTCAGACTCACTTTGGATAAAGAAAGAAATCAACTTAATTAACTTCACCAGGATGATGATGAAGATGCTGTCTGGGAGACATCAGCGCGATGGTTTCCTGTCCTTCACCGTGATGTCACACCGCCGTGGTGTCTCGGTGGAGTCGGCCATGATGAAGGGAGGCGGAACCAGTGAAGAACCAGTATAGAACCACCTGAAAGCTGCCTCCAACAGCTTCCACACCATTCCAACTCCAGCTGAATCCAAGTCCATGTTTTGCTCTTCATGTTGATCCAGGAGGAAGACCTCTTTGCCTGACGAGTTTCCTGGTCCGACTATCGGGCCATGACAGAACCCTAAGGTCAGAGGTCAACAGGAAGCCTTTTGTCTGCTGAAGCAGTTTCAGTCACAGCTTCCTTCCAGGCCTCACAGCGAGAGCGGCTGGTGATGAATGTGTGCTGTTTAGCTTCTTCCTGTCCTCGGGGCTGATGATTGCCCCCCCCAGGTGAGCTCAGGTGTGAGATGGGTAAAGGTTTCTGTGCTGATGGTTAATAATCTGTTAATAGTCTTCTGGACTTTATCCTGAAGCCTAGAGTTCCTTCAGACGGACGACTGCAGCTCAGATGGAGGACGACACCAAGGTAAGGCATTCACGGTTCTGATCCTGTTTCTGGTCCTGATTCTGGTCCAGGTTGGGTGAGTTCTCAGAACTTGAGGTGAGGCTTTCAGGGCTCAGAGTTAAACTTTGTTTAAGCCTTTCCAGTTTGATCAGATGACCACTCTCATTCAGAAACAGCTTCTGTGAAGAAATATTAAATCTGTGACAAACAAAACCTTCAAACCGTCCAACTTCAGGTGTCAATGCACCTCTGGACACACAGGTACACAACACCTAAAGCAGGTGTTGTGTACCTGCTTTAGGTACACAACACCTAAAGCAGGTGTTGTGTACCTGTCCATTCTCAGAAACACGTGCGCCTTCCTGGAAGTGGTACCGAAGTTTGTTTGCTCTGAATTGGGTCACAGTGACACAAACAGCGGTTTATAGTCCATGCCAATGATTTACACAGTTACTGCATTCCTCAGTCAGTTAGAATCACCTGGAATCACAATGAGAACCAATCATTTCCTTCTGTTAGGCGAATCACAACAAACAAGCATCTCCTTCCTGCTTTTAGTGAAGAGGTTGAGTCAGAACCAGGAGCTGCTAGTTAGCTACTAAGGGCTAACTGCTAGCCAGCAGGTCATCATCAGATTCCTGCTCTGCAGAATCAGGAGTTGTTAGCACAATGGTACAGTGGAAAAACTTAGCAGCAACTGTTGGTTCTCTAAGGGTCAAAGGTTATCTCCAAACAACCTAAAGTCCATCGTTCTTCAGAGGAAAACACCTCTGTCAGTAATTCTTCTCTTCTGCAAAGGTTTGAACCAGCACCTTCCTGCAGTTGCTGTCGGTTTTATTCCGACATTTCTGTTCTTTCACAGGGAGCTTCTTGCTGTTTCTTGTTGTTTCTGTCCCCACAAAGGCGTTTCTGGACGTTTTTGGCCATTTCTCTTTGTTTCCTGCCGTTTCTGGGCATTTTTGTTATCACACAGGCCGTTTCTTTTTTTTTTTTGTTCCTGGCCTTTTCTGGCTGTTTCTTGTCGTTTCTGTTCCTGGCCATTTGTTGGCATTTCCTTCCTCAAACAAGTTGTGTTTGGCCATTTCTTTTTGTTTCTGGCTGTTTCTGTTTTCACACAGGCCATGTTTTTGTTTCTGACCCCTTCTGGCCTTTTCTGGCTGTTTCTTGCAGTTTCTGTCCGGCCACAGAAAGCTGCCAAGCTGATTTGGAGAACTAATTGTTTCCATTTTCTGCTCTTGGAGCAAGGCAGACTCTGGAAGAACTCTGGTCATAACATCAACAGCGACTAAACGTTGTTCAATGTTTGATTGGCAAATAAAAACATAAAACGTATTAGTTGTGTTAGGAATGCATTCTTGTTTTCTTCTGTTTCTTGTTGGACACAGGTAGATTTTACCTGCAGCGCCATCTGCTGTGAGGGTTAGCTGAGACTGGCTGCTGATTGGCTACTCCCTCTCAGGCTGGGTTTTTATTGGTGAGGAGAACCAGCTAGTGGATTCATACTGATATGTTTATCCTGCAGGGTGAATTTAAAGGCAAAGTTCTGCTCATTCAGCTTCCCTGGGTTTCTCAGACAGGAAAAAACTCTTTACTTTTAAAAGCCTTCAAGGGAAGCTGAACAGAGAGGCAACTGCTCCTACTGTCCGAATTATCTGGCCTCAGTGTTTTGGACCTGGAACAAAACTCTGGACCTTAAGAAGTGGATTCAAAACTGCTGATGTAGAAAAATCTGTTTTCTCAGAACTAAACCGTTTCTTCTGCAGTCAGCATTTTATTCTCACTAAATATTCCTGAACTCCATCTGTTAAACCTGAATACTTGGTCAGGCTGCTACGTCTGTGTCCAAACAGAGCCGGGATCACCTGGAAGACGGACGAGGCCGCAGGCCGAGCAAGGCCGACTCATCCATAAACCAGCCAACCAGAGCAGAGAAGGCGGGACTAGACATGATTTACACCATTGAAGACGTCCCACCATGGTACCTGTGCATCCTGCTGGGACTACAGGTGAGAATCGGACTAAACCGGTCCAGTTCCACCCAGAACGGTTCTGTCAGAACTCTGCAGACCATAAGGGGTCAGGTGGGATCTGACTGGATTATTCAGTTTACTTTGTCTTGTTCTTGATGAATCCGTCACAAAGCAAAGATGTTCTTCAAACAGCCTAAAAATGTTCAGTCCATTTAAATCCTGTTCAGGAGTCCGATCCAGTAAATCTGGAGGTTCTGACAGAATCCTGCTGGAGCCGGCTTTCCCTAAAATAACTTCTAATTATTCTTGGCAGCAATAATCAAATAACCAATGAAGTTGTGCAATATTGAAGAGTATTAGGTTTTCCTTCCCCAGAGTTGATTTCCAATCAGTTTTATTTGGGGTGTTGCCAAGGAGACCCAGCGCCTTCCTTGGCACAGGAAGGCGCTGAAGACTCAGCGCCTTCCTGTTCGGGAGGCTGAGTCCTTGATCCTTGACAGGAAAGCAGCTCCATCACAGTGGGTCAGAACCGAACTGTAGCACGGCCAAAACTACCAGCAGTTGATCAGTTTCTTGAGACCAGAGAAGTTTCTGAGTCTGACATTGGTTTGGCAATGTTGCACACCGGAGCAAAATTCATTTTAGAGACAGCTGGTTACTTGGATCAAAACTGCTCATCAACTGCCCATTGGGGGCGGAGCCACCATTTGGGTCGCTGAACTTTCTGCTGAGACTGAAGGGTGACTCTTTTCTCATTGGTTCACAGCATTACCTGACATGTTTTAGCGGCACCGTGGCAGTCCCATTCCTTCTGGCTGAAGCTATGTGTGTCGGACAAGACCAAAACACTGTGAGTCAGCTGATCGGAACCATTTTTACCACCGTTGGAATCACCACACTGATCCAGACCACCATTGGAGTCAGGTAGGTCTTTGCTGAAGCTTCAGGAGAATATGACAAGCTTAAGACTAAAGTGAGTCTGTGCTTCCAGGCTTCCTTTGTTTCAGGCCAGTGCTTTTGCCTTCCTGATTCCTGCTCAGGCCATCCTTGGCCTGGACCGTTGGGCGTGTCCCAGTGAAGGTGATGCTTCATTTCTGAGCACTGATGCTTTGTTTCTGTAAATAAACATGGTGAGCCTGACATTTCTGGGTTTTATTTTCAGATGTGATTTATGGGAACTGGAGTCTTCCCCTCAACACCTCCCATGTCTGGCACCCTCGGATCAGAGAGGTATGATGATAACCCAGGTGGTCAGGCATCTAGATGTGGGTCAGGATTAATGAAATTCCCGTTTTAAGGGTTCACACTGAGGCCAAGTTCACTTTTGACTCATACCTTGGTAGAATCTCTGCATCAGGAACCGTAAGAACCAAAACAAAACCCATCAAAACTCTGGTCTCTTCAGACAACTTCAACAAGTCCTTAAAGAAGACTAAACTCTAAGGGCCTGAACCTGGTTCAGACAAGGTCACGACAAACTTTGGACTGGACCAGAACTGGACCTCTGCCTCTCTACTGGAGCCTGGTTCTCTTCTATTGATCAGAGTCAGAAGTCGCCAGGTTCTGCTGCAGGTCTGATAATAGAAGACATTACTCAATCTTGTCAGACTTCAGTTTAGTTTAAAACTGCATTGTTAAGGTGGTTCTGATCCATTTAGTATTTTATGGCACAGACTCTTGGTGGAGTAGAATGTCACCTCTGAAACCCCACAATGCCCTCCTGGCCAGCCTGCATCTCTTCAGCTGGGTCAGAGGCAATTCAATCTTCAGGGTCTGAAAGATTCTGTGATGTTTCTGTTTTCTATAGGAGATGTTTTGTTTTGTTTTGTCGTTTGCTTGTTTACAGATTCAGGGAGCCATTATCATGTCGAGTCTGGTGGAAGTTGTGATTGGTTTCTCTGGATTACCCGGTCTGCTATTGGAGTACATTGGTCCACTCACCATCACACCAACCGTCTCCCTGATCGGTCTGTCCGTATTCACCACTGCTGGAGACAGAGCTGGGGCCCACTGGGGCCTGTCTGCTTTGTAAGACACCTGTCCACCTATCAGCATCTCTCGACTTCTCAGTTTGAAACACGTAACCCTTAACAGACATGTCTGTTTCTCTCTACAGGTGTATGTTACTAATTGTGCTGTTTGCTCAGTACCTGAGGACAACATCAATTCCTGTTCCTGTTTACAGCAGAAGAAAAGGACTGACGTCCACCAGAGTCCAGATCTTCAAGATGTTTCCTGTAAATGAGACCACACAGAGGCAGTGAAGTCAGCGATGACGTGATGTAGTGATATTATCCTCTGAATCTCATCTCAGATCATCCTCGCCATAATGCTGGTCTGGCTCGTTTGTTACATTCTGACTTTGACTGACCTGCTCCCTAACGACCCGGATCGCTATGGACACAAAGGACGGACCGACGCTCGTGGGGACATCATGGCGTCAGCTCCCTGGTTCAGGATGCCCTACCCATGTAAGGGATTCGCCAAGGAAACGCCCCTGATGTAATGAAGACACAGGGCTGATGATGATGATGATGGTGATGTCCCATAGGTCAGTGGGGGTTGCCAGTGGTGACTGTTGCTGGCGTGTTGGGGATGCTGAGTGCCACCATGGCGGGGATTGTGGAGTCCATTGGAGATTACTACGCCTGCGCCCGTCTGTCAGGTGCCACGCCGCCACCAGTTCATGCTATCAACAGGTGAGTCTGGAAGTTGGTGGCTGACTCCGCTCCTTTGCTGTTCAGGTTGTTGATTTGCCTCATTTCTTGTTTCAGGGGGATCTTCACTGAGGGAATCTGCTGCGTCATTGCTGGTCTGTTAGGGACAGGAAATGGATCGACCTCCTCCAGTCCCAACATCGGAGTCCTTGGAATCACCAAGGTGAAAATCTTCACCAGGATAAATGAGGCCCTTCTTTATCTGGTCAGATTACTCCAAGTTTTACTGGTTTCAGATTAACTGGTGCAGGATTTACTGGTACTGGGTGTTCTGTTGCTTGATGTAGTCATCCTGGGCCTACTGGTCCATTTATTACTTGTTCTGGGTTATTGATCATAGGGTTTAATGTTCTGCTCCATTTAAATGCATTTTGTTTATTTAGTGTCAACTGACGTCATGTCACCATGGGAGCAGAGTGTCTTGTAGTTTCTGGTCACCACTAGGGGGAGTGTCTTAGTTTCATGTGCTGATTCCAACAAAGGCAGCTATGCGGTTATTTAAGGCCAGTGGAAATCTCTCTGGGTGTTGCTGATGAAAAGGGGAAACAATTTTGTATTGTGCTTAAACAGTTATCTGGCTTGTTCTTAATAGAAACGTAAAGATGAACCTTCTAGTCTTGGTCAAAAATAACACTGAGGTTCTTTATTACTGGAGATCAGGTGAGTTTATGTCTTAATAACTCTGGATCCACAGACATCTTCTGACTTCTTGAAACAGGTCGTTACTATTTAAATGCTCACATACTTGATTAACAACTATTTTCTCAAGAATTATAGATTAGAAAGGAAGATTAGATATAGGTCTCCAATTAAGCCATCTTAACTGAGAGAAGATTTCTAAGTAAAAGTTAAATTACAGCTAGCTTAAAAACTGGTGGTCCATGTACTAAGGAGAGGTTCATCATATCTAAAATAGTGGCTGGAATCAAAGAAAAACATTTTAAATAATTTAAAATGTGTGCAGGTGGGCAGCAGACGGGTGGTGCAATTTGGAGCCGGGATCATGTTCATCCTGGGAACGGTTGGGAAGTTCACGGCTCTGTTTGCCTCTCTGCCGGATCCCATCCTGGGAGGAATGTTCTGCACATTGTTTGGTGAGCCACAGGTTCTTTCAGCTCAGGTGAGTTGATGAGGTCATATTAATCCTTTTTTTTTATTTTTTTTCTTTATCCGCAGGTATGATCACAGCTGTTGGTCTATCAAACCTGCAGCTGGTTGATTTGAACTCTTCCAGAAATCTTTTTGTTCTCGGGTTCTCAATGTTTTTCGGCCTCACGCTGCCAGCATACTTGGACGCACATCCGAAAGTCATCAAGACAGGTGAGTGTGTTTACCTGAGAATGTTGGTGTTCATTAGAGATTTTTTGTTATTGTTTTAATATTTTCCTTGATTTGCTGCTTTGAGTCCCTCAATTTAAAAGATAACTGCTGAGCTGACTCCCCCTGCTGGTGGATAATGAAATGACACCAGAGTTACACACTGCTGGCAGCTGCATCTGCATCCATGACCTCCAGTCACCTGTCCTACTTGTTTTCGTTACCATGGCAGCTGCATCTTGTGGCTGGCCAGGCGGGTTCAGCTGGACTTCCTGACCAATCAGTCGTTCTACAGACCAGAACTGGACCTCAAGCCAGTTCTGATTTGGAAACTGATTCAGTTTCAGTGTGAATAAAATCTGGAGTCCTCCTAACTGAACGTTAGAGATACTTTTGGTTGGCTGTACTGGTTTTCATCTGGAGCTGCTGGTTGGTTTTCATCTGACTTTAACGATTCTCTCTCTTCTGGTTCAGGTGTTGTAGAACTGGATCAGATTCTGACAGTTCTTCTGTCCACTGAGATGTTCGTTGGAGGTTTTCTGGCTTTTTGTCTCGACAACACAATACCAGGTGAACAACAACCCAACCATCTGTTGCCAATAGCAGCAGCTGATCAGGAGCATTTTCAGCTCTAGTCTTCAAGGAGAACTTTCTACAGAATGTTTCACAGAATTTCAGTTTTTATATGAAGCCTCTACAAATACATAAAAGCATTAAGTGCCTTTGATTAAATTTAATTCTTAACAAAACCAATCCAAAAATATTACAAGAATGGAACCCACAAAACCTAAATATTGTGGACAGATGGAGCTGGAGTGATATCACACACCTGTTTTCTTCTTCTGTGTTCAGGAACGAGGGAGGAGCGAGGACTTGTGCAGTGGAGCTCCTCAAGCACCGCCCCCACATCAGGCCCCGCCCGCTCTCCAGGCTCCACCTCCTATGACTTCCCTGTGGGGATGGGCGTGGTCAGACGGACCCGCTGGCTCCGCCGGTTCCCCATCTGCCCCACCTTCACAGGTTTCAGGGTGCGTGAGGAAGATCTGCCCCCGGAAGGGGAGGAGATGGCGGGACAGGGGGAGGAGCTACCAGATGCCTCCCTTCCAAGCACCAAGGTGTGACAGTGATGTCATCAGGCTAAGCCAGTGAGGTTGAACTTAATCAGATTAAAAATGCAGGTTCCTCCGGATAATTGAGCAGAAGGTTCATCTGTCAATATTATTGATTAAATTATGGTTCCTGGAGCTGGACTCATGACAGCTTCCTGTTTCCTTTCTGCTGTAGCTCCAACCCCTCCTCACCTTTATTGTCAGAACCGGTACTAAATGTTCGGGTCAGAAGATTGTTAGGTTTTCAAATAAAATGTATTGAACTGTGTTTCTGGTGATACTCTAATTGAACTTTACAAATAGCGCCCCCTACTGGTCAAAAGCAGCCAAGTTACTCAAGAATCAACAAGTTCTCATCAGGATCTACATGAGCCCGGTTCTGTTTGGTCCGGCCATGTTGACGGTTCCATAGAGTTCTGATGCTTTAGTGGAACCCGGTTTCAGAGGTTAGGTCTACTTTCTGGAACCACGACTGAACTCTGACCTTTGGGCTTCCTAAAGGTCAGGAACCACAACCCTTGATTCACAGAGATTCAACTTTCACCATAAGAGGCTCTTCAGTTCTGATCGGTTCTGATCGGTGGAACCAGACTGTCCACATATCCAAGAAACAACGAGTCCAGTTCCACTACCATGTTAACTTAAGAATGTGGCCATCTCAAACAAGATGATTATCAAATTTCAAACGTAAGAATCTTGAGCACAAATTTGATCACAATGGTTAATTTACTCAAACCTGCAACTTCAAAGATTGACATTGAAAGAATGAAAATCTGACATTTTTGATTTCAGCACAGATTTCACATTAAACGAAGTTTCAGCCTTATTTTATGAACTCCACTGCTTTTCATGTTGAAGTTTTATTGACATTTGATAGAAATGAAGGAGTCAGTAAAGCTCAGAAGCAAAGGGTTAACCCTAACCCTGAAGTCCTCCTCTGATCACATTATGGTTTGTCAACAGAACCTGTGATGAACTTTGACCTCCTGAGAAGGAAGCTGCTGCAGCAGACACGGCCTATTTAAAGTCCTTTGGTTTCCAGTTTGTTCTTGTCACTGACATTAAACATTAATTAGAAAACTAAAATCTAGAGGAGCAGCTGGAGCTTCAGGTGTGATGAAGGATCATGGCGACATCATCATGAGGTGTTGTCATGGTAACAGGTAGGTAGGGGCCACTGTACAGCAAGGGCACGCCCATCACTGGAAACTGAATGACTGGCAGGACTGTTGGGTTGCCCCCCAACATGGGGGGGGCGGAGCCTGCAGGTAGGAACACCTGGACAAAGTGTCCAGTTTCCGGGTCCAGCAGCAGCTTTCTCTGAGCTGCTGGACTGGCGTCCATGTAGAAGCCACGTTGACTGCTGGCGTCTAACACAAGGTGATAGGAAGCAGGCACACTAAACAAGACTCCCGGTGCTGCAGTGGAAACCAGGTCCTTGCATACCTGGCCAAGTGTGAAAGTCTGTGAACTCTCAGGTAAGGGCTGCTGTGGCGGTTGAACCTGTTCACATCTCCCAAAGCTCCTGCGGTCCGGATCTCCGCTGGTTTCAGTCCGATTTGAAGAGTTATCCCTGACTTTGATTGGACTTTTGTCAGGGTTCACCAACAGGTGGGGGGGAGCTGGGGGATTGAGGTGGGATGGCATGCAGGTCAGAGGAGGGTGAATAAAGGGGACGCTTCTCAGGTTGGGTTGCAGCCTGTAAAAACAGGGATGGAGGAGCTGGATGGGAGCAAAGGGAGAAGCTTCACATCGGGTGGAGTGCTGGCTCTGGGTGGAGCATGGACGGAAGTGGGGCTCTGGGGCAGACTCAGAGGACTTCTGTTTCTGGAGATCAGGTGGTGAGCGCTGCAAGGGGGCAAAGGAGACTGCAGCTGTCTCTGATTGGTTCAGCTCTGAAGGGACATGGCGGACAGGTTGGACATGGTGGACGGGTTGGACATGACAGACGGGTTGGATGTGGCGAATGGATTGGACATGGTGGACGGGTTGGACAGGGGGCGTGTCTTCAGACTTGTCCATTGGATGACTGTTTTGTTTCTCATTTGCTGCTGGACGGCTGTCAGCGTCGTCCTGTTGCCTGTTCTGTGATTTGCTGAGAGATGCCGTAACCATGGCAGCATGATGTTTACCCTCTGCAGCAGGGTGACGTGAGACGCTCTCCTCCTGGCCAATAGCGTTGCAGCTCGTTGAGTTCATGCTAACAGCTTTGCTGTTGTTGAGGCTGTTGAAACTCTTCACATCTCTGACCAGGTGCAGTGGAGCTTTGGATGCACCTGTCTTCCCCTGCTGTTCACCCTGCTGCCCTGCAGGGGGGGCAGGTGGAGCGGGTGGGGCAGGTGCTGCCTCCAGCTTCTTCAGGCTGTTAGTTGTGCTGCTCTGCTCCACCTGCATCTTCTTGGACAAGATGTTCATTAAGAGGCTTGACGCCATCTTTGTTTTACTTTCATCCAGAGAATAAGATTTCTGAAGGCATCGCCGGCTTCCTTCCAGCGGGAGACCTGAAAGATCATAAAACTGGATCAGAACTCAGTCTGGCACCAGATCAGGTCACGTCTGAACAGGGAAGCAAGAAGGAAGTCAGTTCAATCTAGTTTACATGAAATAATGAGCAGCAAAAGGCTTTGAGGACAAATGGCTGATCAGCTTCACAACTCAGCATGGAAACCTGATGACCAACCAACCAACCAACGAATCAACCAATCCATCCTAAGTCAATGTTGTATCTCTCCTATGTTTCAGTAATGACCTTGGATGAACTGCTGCTGTGTTTTAGGATTACATTGAAATTATTTTCTAAGTATCTGAACTCCATCAGTCTATAGACAGAGAAGCTTTTACCGCTATTGGCCCCTGCGATGCGGCCTTTGTAGACCCTGTAGCTGGCAGCCTCGCCGCTGGCTGTGGGATGCGTGTGCAGCGATGCAGGCATGCTGTTCTGGCGTAGAAATGAAAATGGACGGGAATGTCTTTCGGTAACTCCTCCCCTCTCAGGAGGGTTGTCCTTCTTCATCACCTGTTCAGGTAAGCAGACAGGAAAACAATTGTCATGGTGCAGGATCCAGTTTCTACAAAGGCCGTATTGTAATTTTTCTTCTTCAAAGCAGCGGCTCTAAGGATCAGATTCATCTGATCTGCTCTGCAGGAACTCCAGCAGACTTACCTGGATCTATAAACAAATACAATAAATCTAATCTAATCTAATCTATCTGATCTACATCTATGGCTGCCTTGCTAACAGACTGAAGGACTGAGGGTTGACCCAAGAGGCAGCAGGAGTTCCTCAGGGTTCTGGACTCTCACCATTCCTTTCTCTCTCTGCTCTTCAGACTTCCGGTAGTCTCTGGTTCAGAAATGGACCAGAGGACTGAGAGCAGCTGGACGCTTGGTGGCATGGAGGGAACAATCAAATAATCTCGGATGGAAACAAAACAAAAGAGATGATTTCAGAATCATCTCTGAAAAACAGGGTCAAAGGTCACATTCTGTTTCCATCACTGAGAAGAAGTGGAGGAATATAAAAACCTCGGAGTTCATTTGGACAGACAGGAGACGCAGCAGAGAAACATCTAGAGGAACAGAACGTCTGCTGACAAACTAGTTTAAACCACGACATAAAGAAAATGTTGACAGATGGTCAACGTGTTCTAATTCAACCAAATATGATTTAATGTTTGACCACGACAGGCGAAAACCAAAACAATTACAGCTGTAAGTGCATGACTTTGGAGTAACTGTACCCACTGGTCTCTTAAAGGGACAGTGACCACAAAATGACAGGGTGAACAGGAAAGTCAGGAACTTGAACAAATTATGGGAATGTAAAATAAACCTTGTGATGGACGGGTACATGTCCAGTTGTCCCTGCCTTTGGCCCAGTGACTACTGGAAATGGATGATGGATAAATATCTAAATGTTTGAATGTTTTGTCTTTTAACCTGTTTGGAATCAGTGTGGCCATAAAGAGGGAAATGGCAACAATGTGCATTCTACCTGAGATCTGCAGCTCTGCACTAAGACGTGTGTAAATATTCAGGCATTATTTCCATAAAACCACATGATTCTGTAAAACGTCCTCTGGACGGATTTTAATGAGAACAGCAGAGGGAACCTGAATCACTTCAGGGATCAAATCTGATGAAAGAATGTATTTATGTTCTGTTCTCGGGAAGGTAAATCAGTGACAATGTCAGAAAAACTCACCTGTGTTTCCATGGTTACGCACGCACAATCTAAGCCACTCTCAGGCTCCGACTCTTCATCGTCCGATTGGAGAATAACGGAGGGAGAGAAGTGCAGAGACAGATCCTCCTCAGACCATTCGCTGCCTTCATCCTCCTCCTCATCATCCCTGCTGAAGATGTCCAGGTACTCCACTTCCCTCTCACCTGTCCAGGTGACCTCCGACCTCTTGTCTGCAGGAACTAGCGAACAGGGAAGGATCTGTGAGCTGGAGCTGTGACGAGGCAGCAGGTCAGCCTCAGCGAGGCCATGTGCACCAAGGTCCTTCCTTGCTCCTCTTCCTCCCTCCAGGACGCTCATAGCTTGTTTCTGTGGAGGAAAAAGATTTTTTTAAAAACCCATTATGCTGGTGTTTGGTGTTAATGATGGGTTTACTAGAAACTTTAACTAATTTCTACAGAAATATTTAAACGGCTAAATTACCTTCCATGTTGTAACTATCCAGTTTATAGCATTAAGTCGATATTCCAGTTTAACTTTCTATATTTATTATTTTGTCTTTATAATTCTTCCCAGAAAGTTCTGCACTTCATCCTCATATTGTCATGATTAATCACTAAGATTACCTTATTAGTAATTAATCATCTTATTGGTGTTAGTCATCACTAATAACACTGATTAGTCACTAATAACACTGATTAATCAGTAATAAAACTGATTAATCAGTCTAATTACTGTGACTCCCTGCTGCTGACTTTACATACATTTCTTCAGAGTTTAAATCTCAGAGTTTCTGGTTCTGTGGCTCGGTTTAACTTCAACTCAATGGGAAAAAGTTCTGAAGCTGAAATCATACATCAAAACATTTTCAAAGCTAAATGAGTTTATTGTTTAATTAAACTAAATAACATAATTAAACATCAACAGTTGAACCAATCAGATCTGTTTACCTGGGATCAGATCAGAGATCAGAACCAACTCAGATCATTCAGGTTCTGGACCCAGCAGAGTCCGGCTCCAGGTCCAGATAGAATATTACGATTACTATTACTATTAATATTACTATACAACCAATAGTCCAGGTTCCTGCTGCAGCTGGTTCCAGTTCTGGAGTCTCTGGGTTCAGAACCGGGGAATCCACACCAACACTGCAGGAGAGAGAGCTTTCTATTTGTGGAGCTGACTGACAGACGAGGCTGCTGCTCTCTCTCTCCCCCTGTTTCACTAAAGCTTGCTCGCCCATCTCCAGTCTGTCAGCAACTCTCTCTCTCTCCTGTCCACATTGGTGTTGTCTCCAGCAGTAACCCAGGTACGGAGCCATTGATTGGTCCAGGTGAGTTAGAGCAGGGATGTATCTAAAAGTTGCAGGTGAAAGTTTTAGAGGATGGAACTGACCATTTCTGATTTAGACTTTATTTTCTGAAACTCAAGGTTCTGATTTGAATTTTGGTCCAGTTCTCGGCTCCTGGCCATGCAGTGGCGGTAGTGGGCCACCTCGTTGCTTGCAACGCTAGAAATAATCAGCAGCGGAAGAATTGCCACTTCCTTTGCCATATCGGGAGCTGCAGCTGGTTGGTTCTGGTTCTGCGGTTTCGTGGCGGTCCGCGTCAGATGCCTGGGTTCCAGTTCTCGGCTCTGCAGGTGGGTTCGCAACCGGTTCCGGTAGAAATCAGGAGATCAGCACTTGGCTCCGAGTCATGCGTTATGGACCCGCATCACAGTTCGGCTGGTCATTTCCGGTTAGCCGCCTGCTATCGCCAGAGCTGCTTTACGGCAATCAGCTGATCTGACCGGAAGTGAAGGAGCGAGTTGCGTAGCAAGTCCTCAGACAGAGATCAGTGACTGACACCAGAATCGGTACCGATCAGTGGACGGACATGAGCAGCGCATGCGCAGAACAGAGGCTGGTGTTCAGCCCCGGGCTCGTGCAGCTGGTCCAGGTACAGTTTACCAGTAAAAAACAGCTGGAGGCGTGGCTCCGGGTCTGCAGGTGGGAACAGGTGGGAACAGGTGGGAGAGCTGGTTCGGGTGGGAACAGGTTGGGCCAGGCAGGTCTCGACAGGTAGCAGAAACAGGTGCGAACTCAGGTATGCCAGCGAGGTGGTCCCGTATTAGGAGCCAGAACCGAGCGTCTCCATGGAGACCGAGTAGCGCTGTCATCAAAGTGAGGCCTCCATGTTGTTTATAAATGTGCACTAGTTCTGGTCCTGGTTCCCTCTGGTTCGGGTTCCTACAGGTTCTGGTTCCCTCTGGTTCTGGATTCTTGCGGTTCTTTGGTGTTAATATTCAGTTCCTCTCGGTATTTCGGACCCTCCCTTCAGTTTGATACTGAACTTGCCGTTTCCATAGCAACAGGATACGCACCTTTCTAACCTGGCTTTCCGCTCATCCCCAGGATGAGGTCCTGCCCCAGGGCCCGAGGGTTGTGGTTACAGGAGCGACGGGCCTTCTGGGCAGGGCCGTCTGCAGGGAGTTCCAGAACCATGGCTGGACGGTGAGCGGAACCGGCCTGCGACGGGCCCGGCCCCGCTTCCTGCGCTGTGACCTGACCGACGAGGACGCCGTGCGCCGACTGTTGCAGGAGACCAAGGTACCAGAACCCGACCCCATATGAAAACTTTTGACCTCCTCTGCTCTGTGTGGGTCTAGATGCATCCTGTCGCTGCATGTGATTGGCTGCAGCCGCTATGATGATTGGTTGACTGAACCGCCCCTTCCACCAATAGCAGACAACAGACTTCCTGAATGTTTGGACTAGACCAAACTGAGGCTCTTTAATGCTTGGACTAGACCAGACTGAGGTTGACTTTATTGATCTCAGAACAAATGAAATGTTTTCACTCGTCATCACCTTTGAGTTTAAGATCAGATTTAATTTCTGTAAATTTACTCAAATACTGATTCTAAAAAATATGAATGAATGAACATGGAAGATCTGAACATCCAGTAGAATCCAGATTCTTCGGGATCAGAGTTGGATCGGATCTTTCAGCACAACCTGACAACCCGCAGCATCCTCTCCATCAGTCCATCATACAGTGTCTTCAGTCAGAGGACTCTTTAGATTGGCTGTTACACAGAATGCTACAGCAGATCTCCCCCAATTAATAATACTTTTAAACTGGATTATCAATAATACTTTGGGATCAAATTATTATTGATCTCAATAACAACTTATTGGGATCAATAAGTTATGATTGAACTGAATTGTTCCCTCTCACTGTTAAGCCATTAAAGTAATGGCGGCTAATAACTAATTAATTTGCTGCATTAATTTGAATGTTCCTTAATTTTCAAAATGTTTGTAGCGTCTCTCTCCTTGGACAGCCAGACGGGGTCAAAGGTCAAGGGGGCAGCAATGTCGCTTTCAGAGAGATTAATTTTCTGTAAATCAGACATTTTGTGGATTCACTTTTAGCAGCAGAGAAACAACAGGAAGTACCATCGATGATGTCACTGATCCTCTGACATTATCGGTTTTAGTTTTAGTAAAGAGAAATAAACTGGTCTGCTCAGGTTCTGGTGCTGATTGACTTCAGCCGGTGTCGTCATGGTAACCTGAGGATTTCTGTTCCAGCCCGATGTTCTGGTCCACTGCGCCGCAGAACGCCGTCCGGACGTCATGGAGAGAAACGCGGACGCGGCAGTCAGCCTGAACGTCCACGCCTCCAGCACCGTCTCCAGGGAGACAGGTAAGTGGTCACATGACGCCGCGGAACCAGACTTCAGGTTTAGACCACAGACTTTTATATGGGAGGGGGGGTTAGAGGTCAGAGGTCAAGGCAGGGTCCATGCTGGAACTCAGCGGTGCATTATGGGAAAGTAGAAGCAATAAAAACCAAAAATCTATTTAATGGCTCCATGTTCCTTGGCAGAAAACTAAGAAAGGTTTTTGGTATAAATGTTATTTAGTTATTTTCTATTTACTTATTTGTATAGTTTTTGAAACGTTGGTCATAAAAAGCAGAATTTTGGCAATTTACTACTTTTACTGTTTCTAAAGATTAAATCAGGCGTTAGTGTTGGTCTTTTTATCTGCTGAGTCGCTTCTCTTACTTTTTAATTTCACCTCAGCAAAATGAAATCGACTCAGTTTGGTCTGACTCCAGGTTCATTGAACTCGTCTCTTTAAACGTTTTCCAGTTTAATTTTCACAACATGAATAGTTTTAATTACAGAGTCTCTGCAGTTAGAGCAGCATGCTGCAGATCTAGAAAGAATGATCTATGATCTCACTGTAAAACTTGTTTGCTGTTTGGAAATGATTGAATGGATTCATGCATCATCTTTGCTTCTTCATATATAAAACAAAGTGGCATTTAAATAATGCGATGCAGTTTCACTGCATTTCTGTGTTATTTGCTTCAAATTTCACATAACTGGTGATGAATTGATAACATTTGTAAAGCATGTTAATATCTACTGTCTGCACAGGGATTTCTACAGAGAATTAAGACATTAATGTCATTAATATCATCTAACCTTGGTTTTGTCTCCATTTTAAAATTTAGTGGCCTCCTGTTGCCCCCCCTGTAGATCTGCCCCTGGTTCAGACCCAGACCCACTCTGGTTCTTTATGACCTGGTCCAATCAGGTCTGGTACCACAACCCAGTTGGTTCAGATAAATCTAGAAATCCAAAAAAAGGAAGTGTGTTTTTGTTCCAACAGCAAAACAAACATGCCACCTCTGGGAGGTGGAGTCTGTGACAGAAACCTTCTGGTTCTACAGAACCAGTCTGACTGGACACCCAGAGAACCAGGTCAGAACTTGTTCAGGTTCCGCTCCAAACTAGGGGATTGTGTTTTGGTTCTGATCACAAGGAAAATGGATTTTAACAATCCTGGCGTTCATGTGCCAGGAGGACCACGGTCATGTACGTTTCCTGTAACCTTTGACCTTTGACCCTTCTGACCACAGCCGCCTGCGGTGCCCTGCTCATCTACATCAGCACCGACTACGTGTTCGACGGCCGGAACCCTCCGTACGGCGAGGACGACTGTCCCAACCCACTCAACCTGTACGGGCGGAGCAAGCTGGAGGGAGAGAGGGAGGCGCTCAGACACTGTCCAGGTAAATGACTGGCAGACAACAGGTGGCCTGTGTTGTTGTCCAGGTGACTCACCTGTGGGGGCCAGCAGGTTTCGCTGACGGCTTAAAGTTACCCGATGGTGTAGCATCATGACTACGGAGGCAGCTCAGGATGACCTCGTGGTTCATTAGTTGACTGACCGCTCCCGTTTCAGGCGCGGTGATCCTGCGCGTTCCCGTCCTGTTCGGGGAGGTGGAGTCTGTGACGGAGAGCGCCGTGACGTCGCTATGGCAACAGGTCCAGGAGGCGACGGAGGAGCGGCGGGCGCTGGACCACTGCCTGCAGCGCTTCCCCACCGACGCTCGAAACGTCGCCGCCGTCTGCAGGAAGCTGGCTGAGAGAGCGAGACAGGTGGGAGTTCAGAGCGCCGCCGCTCCTACTACTGATGAAGAAGAAGAAGATGATGATGATGATGTCAGATCAGTTTGAACTGTGGGTGTGTGAAACCAGGTTCATCTAAATGAGTTTTGGCTGGCACATCCTCCAAAACGTGTAAGAAAACAGGAAATGACTCAGAATGATTTTGAGTGATGCTATATATTAAATATTACATATTAAAGCTATACTCCAGGAATGCAGAGTGCAAAAGTATTTGCTCCCTTCCTGCTTTCTGATGTTTTGCATGTTTGGCGCTCTTCAGTGTTTTAGGACATCAAACCTGGTTAAATGTTGGTGTAAGATGACAGCAGAGTAGAGCTACGATTGCTTTGTATTCCAGAAAGATCTCTGCTGTCAGAAATGATCCTGTTTCTTTATTATTTTTATTGGGGCCTTCTCTGAAGAATCGCCGTCGTTCCAAGTATCGGCACCGTCTGAAAAATAAAGATCTGGGCCCTCATGTATAAAGCGTGCATACACACCAAAAATGTGCGGCGCCTTATTTTACGCACAAGTCGGCATGTATAAAAATGGATTAGGTGTGAAAGTTTACATAAATAAGCGCAAACCTTTGACCTGCTGAGAAACTGTGTGACGGCCACGCAAACGTTTTCTGTGGATAATAACAAACTACCAGGTGTCAAAATTCACCTAAATACACTGAAACTTGAAATCTGACTTCATTCAGTTATTTAGAAGCATCAAACTCGATGTTTATCATGACTTTAATATTTTATTGTTTAAACGTAAACAATGAAACTGAACCACATTTATCCAACTGCACTTTTCTAAATTTGTCTGTACGCCAGGTTTTATCGTGAGAACTGCACAGTGTCATATACGTGAGGCCCTTGATATTTGATAAGTCAAACCTCAGCTGACTCAATACAGATCAGTTCTGTAGTTACATTAATGTTGCTTCACTTACTGAGGATGAAGCCTTCATGTTCAGGAGGATAACAAGTCATTTTATGTTTAATAGAATCAATTTTATTTAAGGAGAAATCATGAAGTTGTTACTGCTGAGAGCTGGAGTCGATGGATCAACAAAGCCGTGACTCTGAGGAAGTTTGGCAACTGGACTGAGATAAAACTTGAGATTATTACTATTCTCCTCTGTTAGTCCTCTGTTGTCGCTCGGTGCAGGGTCTGAGATTTAACAAAGAACTATGAGGCAATACGTCCGTGTGTCAACACAAGATCAGGAGTTTGATGACAGGACTGTGTTGGTCTGTTAATGTTTTGAATAAAATGCTCTGACCCTGAATGTCCTCCACTACAAACTACAAACTGAAGTCATTTTAACGCTTTGGAACAAAAAACTAAGTTATTTGAATGAATTACTGGTATTAATGACTGCATTCCCCGAGGGCCGAATGCAGTCGGCCCCTGATGGAAAACAGCTGGGTTTTCCATCTAACCCAACTGTTCCTCCACTGTTGGGTTAGATGAAAAAACTGCCTCACTAGCCTGCAGTCACATCTACACAGCTCTGCTGATATGCTAATGAGCTAATATGCTTATGAGCCAATATGCTAATGAGCTGATATTGGAGCCAGGTGAAGTTGTGAAAATGTCAAATAACGAGGAGTTCCCAGCCCGGTCTCTGAAACCAAATCGGTTTCTCTCAGCAGGATCCGTCCATCCGAGGAATCTTCCATTTCTCCGGTAAAGAGCAGATGACCAAATATGAGATGGCTGTTGCCATGGCGCAAGCCTTCAACCTGCCATCCAATCACCTCGTACCTGTGAGTCAGCTCATCGTTTCATTGGAACAGCAATCAGCTGTAGCTGATCATGTTTTCCTAAGACATTCATTATTACTTGCTGCCAATAGATGAAGTGGTAATGACTGGAGATCTGCTGGTGGTTCTGCTGGTGGTTCCGTTGTTTCATCTCATGCCGTCTTTCCGCCTGTCCACAGCTGACGGAGCTGCCGGCCGGGTCTGCTCCTCGTCCAGTCAACAGCCAGTTGAACTGTTCCCGCCTGGAGCAGCTGAACCTGAGCGTGGAGCCGCGAGCGTTCTCCGTCGCCATCAGCGAGTGTCTGTGGCCGTTCACGGCCGACAAACGCTGGAGACAGACCGTCTTCCACTGAACCCGTCCTGCTGAAACGGCACCAATCCAATTCAAGCTTCACAATGAATGTTTTAGTCTTTTGTTTTTTTTTTTTTCCTTTTTGAAGAGTGAAACACTGGGAGGGAGGGAGAAAGGGAGGGGAACACCGGCGTCTCCAGATGATCTGCTGTGGACACTGAAGTGATGCTGTCAGTGGAAACAGGTTGAGCTGAATATTTCCCCTCAGGCCTTGATTTTAAGTTTAGCTCTGGTTTAGTTTCTGTTAATGAATCTGATTACACTGACAAAATAATATTACTGCTTGGACTCGAGCTCTACGGTGTCCCACAGAGGACAGGAAATGACAATAAAGAAAGTCATTCTGAGTTTTGTCTGAATGTCATCTAAGGTTAAGATTGAGTTCTGGAGTCCTGACGGCTTCTGACTGGAGGTATGAGGGCAGGTTATGTGTCCAATTATAAAGTCATGAAGTTTAACTTGAATTATGTTGGTGTTGGGTTTTATTTTCAACAGCAAAGCGTGTCGTCCATCAGCGTTCCTGATGTTTGTGCCCAAAACGGGAAACATGGGACAGGATTTAGCGGTTGGAAAGTCAAAAGTGATAATCGAGTTTTAATCTGGCTGTGAGAGAAGGAGCCTCGATGCCTCAGTGTTTAATAATCTGACATCAAGGTTTAACATGTCTATGTTTCAGAAAAACACCAGTCAGGTTTTAGATCCAGTCCAAAAACTGCTAAACATTCAGATGTTGGAACATCTGGAATATAAATATGTAGCTTTTAGGTAGTGATTTATGCATGTGGGTGGTCACGTTTTATTTTTATTTTTATTTTTTTTTTTTTACCAGTTACTTTGATGGTCACTTCACCCATTCAGTCCATCAGTCAGTGAACAGGTGAGATAATCAGAGCAAGTGGCAACAGAAGCAGCAGTCCTGTGAAGCCTGTCACTCCAAAACATCTGCATTTTTGACAGATTTTTTGGAACTGCATAAGCCAGAAACCCATCAAGTGGATATTTGAATTGAATTCACCTGCAAGTCTCAAGTTTTTTATTTTTTTTTTTTTTTATTTTGAGTTGTTGGACAAATAGTCACTACAATGACTTTGATCAATTTGGTTGAAGGCGGAGAAAATGTGGTGACGAAAGGCAGGAGAGATGACGTTCAATGGGCTTACGTAATTTACAAGAATGATTTGAAGCATTTCCTTAGGAAAGAGCGACAGCACCCTCTGCTGGCCAAAGTGGAGAACAATGTTTTAGTTGCTCCTCTGAAGTCAGCCTGCTGACTACAGATCCAATGACATAGCAAAAATATGTTTGGGGTGAAAACTTGTCTTAAACAGTAAAGCATGGGTATCTCTAGGCCGAAACAATACTTTAATATCCAAAATGTGGCTATGTTGAAAATTTGGTCTTGTATGTGGTTATATTTAAAAGATCAATGGCGGTCTTATTAATAGTCTGGTTCAGTTTAATTGAGGTATTGTGCTTGTCCTTAAAAACTCCTCAAAATCCTCTTCAGAATATGACTAAACGACCCAAATATCATCTAGAAATCGGAAATAATGTATGGGTTTCTTTGAACATTGTTTTAGGGCTGAGGTCTCCCTCTGGGCCATAAAAATATTTGCGTAAGCAGGGCGAATTTTTTGCCCTGCAGAAAAAAAAAATTCTCCATTGAACTCAAAGTCGTTCCTGGTGAGGTTTATTTCTAACAGCTGTAAGAGCTCAGACATCTGTCTGGATGTCCTTTGAAGATCTGCATCAATTATTTTCCTTAATGTCAATATTTGTGCGAAGACTATCGATGTCGAGTGAAAATAGAAAGGAATCTTCAGGAATAATTAACATTTTCCATAAAATCATATGTGACGTTAAGCTTGTATTCTTATTGGATAAAAGCTCTAAAAAGTAACCCTGATACTCTGCTGACCATCACAGTCGGAAACAATTGGTCTCCCTGTTTTTTGTTTGTTTTTTTTTTTATATTTGATATCACTGAGTTGTCTATACCTCTCTTGTAAATATTGTCTACAGGTTTTATAATGATGTCTTTATTTCCCTTTAATTCCTAAAGAGCTTTAAATTCTTCAGAACTCATGTTAGACTTGATATGAATTGGATGGAAATGATTTAGGAAAAAAATCTTGATCAGTAGTAAGAAGGGTGAGCGTCTGAGGTGGAAGTACACCCCTAGGGGGCGTCCAATCTGATTTTGGAGTGAAGGGTTGAGGCTCTGAAGTGGATTTATCTGCATAGTAGAGAGCTAATTTGACTCTGTGATGATATTGCTGCATGTCATATTTACATTGAAACCATAAGTCTTTACTGTAACCTGCAGTAAGTCCTTTACTAAGTAAGGTAAACTGCACATCCAAAAGTTGGAACGTTTTGGACAGATTAACACTTTTCACCCCTCCGGTTGCCGTGGGCTTGTGGGGATGTTTACATAATCACTCCAATGCTTAGTGTTTTTAGTCCAATGAACATGCTCTCTTTCTGTACTGAAATGATGACCTGGCAGAGCAGGAATGTGATCCTCCAAACCTGTGATGAAGCTGTTCAGATGCTGAAGCACGCCCTGCTCTCTGTGGGGTGGACATGAGGAAAAGTTGATGGCTGGGATGAAGATGTGCGCCTCGGGAAACCGTTCTGGGGCTATTTTCAATGGTTCTCTGTGGGAGGGATGAGGTTGTGGAGGGTTTGTGGCCGGCTGTGGCAGTTCCCTTGGCAGGTAGAGGTGCATGGAGTGGCCCCTCGTTCTTTTGGTTCTCCAGACTGGCCCTGATGACTCTGGACGTTTATCCTCCAGCCGCTCCGGAGGCATCAGCAGAGCGCCGGGCGGGATCTCCCTCGCAGCTCCAGAGCGGCGCTGAGTTGTATTTTTACTTTTAGTAGTTTTATTTTCATCATTTCGCTTTGTAGTTTTAGTTGTGTGTTTAAGAAACTTTGGAAAATTTTAGAAAAAAGTTTTAACTGGAAAATTAATTTCGCTTTGTTAATGAGCTCACCAAAGAGAAATAAAATAGGCACTCCTAATTACAATCTCGTAATTATGAGAAAAGATTTCATAATTATGAGATAACTGGACTGCGCCAGGAGTGTTGGATCAAAACAACCTGGATGGGAAACTGAATGAGCTGGGCTTCCTAAACCTCTTTGGTAAAAACAAATATGGGATATAAATGTTGCATAGCTTAAATTTATTCAGAATAATTCTGCCCAGAAGCACAGTCATAACAGATAAAATAAACATAAAATTTGGAAATGTATGCAGCATCCAAAAGGACGGGTGAATTTAAATAATTTCTAATGCATTTTATCAAAGCAAGAAATCGCAAATGGTCCTAATTTTCTTGCTTTTATTTTTACCAGTTGAACGTTCAGTTTGCATGTCTGCTCATTTGTATACAGACTCTAGCAGGCGGCTTTATGCCCGAGGATATACGAGATTTGTCTTATTCCCACACATTATTATCACCGCAGAGTTTTGATCTTATGAGCTCTCCTCAGTACACCTATTGACATAAACTGAGGCAGCAGGATTTTTGAAATCCCACCTTGCGCGATCGCTTTGCCTATCAGATTTTTTGTGATCATTACCATGCCAAACACCTACTCAAATAAATGTCAGTAAAAGTCAAGACATTCATCTGACTCCCTAAGGCATAAGCGTCATTTACCATAAAAAAAAAAAAAAAATCACTATGACTCCAAACTGCTCAAGCATATAAAACCGAGGACCGCATCCAAGTCAAATGCACACCAGCAGATGAGATGTTTGTTACTGGTTTGTGTCTGCAACAGTAAGAAAGCATTTATCTGATAAAGAAAAAAAAAAACATTCTAAATGTAAAATCAATAAATTCCAATCAGGTCCTGGCTTGTTTAAAGCCCTAAAGCAGTATATATATACACACACAAACAGAAACCTTGGCTTTCTGGACTCATTTGTGTGTCACTGTGCATTACCGAGGCAACAGAATGGACAAGCATTAACATTTGGATTGATAAGAATACGGTGTTGCTTTTGTATGCAAAAAGAATAGTTGCTGGTGACGGATGAAAATTCATGAAGCTTATGGCATTATACATGCTGTTCTCCTCTCAGTTTCTCACAGACGGACCCTCTGGCATCTTTAGTTGATTTTCTCACTGCTCGTGACAAAGCACTGTTAAAAACCTCCCGTCTCTCTCTCTGTCTCACTCTCTGCCTCTAGAGAGGAAAATGCATCACCTGAGCTTTCAGAATATGGCTTCTTCCAACCCAGCAAATATTTTGTCACATCACAAGATAAAGTGAAAATGGCACATGACAGAAAGTCAGGATTTTATTCAATGTTCTTGTACAGGTACAGGTTGATCATTTTATGATGCTGTAATTCAGTAATCCATTTATCATAAGGAACATCCCGTCCAGGAGTGATGCTGACGAACCATGATTCAGGTTTGTCTCATCACTCCAGCCTTATGTGGATTGATGAGACAAAAGTCTGGAAAGTGTGGGTCCTGTTGCATCTGGTATAAAAGTAACAGCATTTAAGAACCCGAACATCACACCAACAGTCAAACATGGTGGTGTGATGGTCTGGAGCTGCTTTGCTGCCTCATAACTGGAAAAATGAGTTCTGCTCTCCAGCAGAACCCTGGAAAGCGAATGTCTGACCATCAGTTTGCGATCTGAAGTTCAAGAGCACCTCGGTTCTGCAGATGGGCAATGATTTGAAGATCGCCGGCAGGTTCAAGTCTGAATGGCTCAAAACAAAGCCAACTTAAAATTTTGGAGCGGTCCAATCATAATCTGGACTTTAATCCGACTGAGATGCTGTGTGGCCTGAACTGAAATAGGTTGATTTTGCTGCCAAGGGAGTGCAACAGAATAGATATTGGACATAGCTACACCGCTTCGTTTATTTTGTTTTAATTGAAGACGGTTCTGTTGTAATATGGAAATTATTCATCAAGCTGTATTTCTCATGTTTGCACTGAGGGTGGCAGTAAGCATGTAGTTGCAGACGTTCGCCACCAGAGGGCATATCGAACACAATAGTGAAAACCTTTGACTCCGCGAGCCAACGGTAAGCAAACGGTAGAAAGGGCTGTTGATAAGCGGAGACACTAATTTTTGCTCCAATACCTGTGTGGTAACAGGTAAATATAAATTAGTAACTGAATTAAAGCAATGTATTAAGTGTGCTAGAAGTTCCTGCTATTGTGGGGAAAGTTGGCCGTTTATCCCTGAGCAGAGGTAGAGTACCCACAAGTCGTACTCACGTAAGAGTAGCAAGTAAAAGTAAAAAGTAGCCACCTAAGAAATTACTCAGGAGTAAAAATGTATTTGATGAAAATGTTACTCAAGTACTGAGTAGCTTATCAAATGATCAATTATATAATATTTAAAAATTACATAACCAGATGGACCAAAATATAAAGTGGACATTCTTAACTGTGACAATAATTCATACAAAAATTGATAAAATCAGGCAAAAGAAAATATTTCCATATCAACTTCTTTCAATATAAAACTTATGAAACTTTAACAAAAACTGTTGGTTTTTGTCTGGTAAATTTTTGGTTGAAACATATTTGTTTTTCTTCCAGTGGGTAGAGACTCCAGAAATGTAACTCTTGTAAGAGTATCAATACTTCATAATAACATACTCCTAAAAGTATTTTTTTTTTTTTTCATAAATGTCACTCAATTAAATATAAATGAGTAAATATGGTTACGGTACAACTCTGTCCCTGATTATGTAGTGGTTAAATATTATTTATTTGTTAGTTTGAGTAATCTGGCAGCTTATAATTAACCATTACCCGTGATGTTAGACTTAAATGATAATGGTTCTATAATTGTTTATGTGCTGGGAGAAGTGAGCTAAGGTGGAATAATTTATTAGTTGAGCAAAGTTGTAATGATTTATTTGTGGGGCAAGTCAATGGCAATTGAGCAATGCAATGGCTGCTGGAGGGAAATGGTCTTTGATGCTCTCATACTTGTCTTCTACAATAGAAACGCAAAACCACACTGACTGATTATTTAGTGTGCAACAGGAGAACCAGTCGGGTTTAAGGGACAATTACTTTTTCAAACAGAGTCAGGTTGGTTTGGATAGATTTAATAAAATCATTTTATATTTTGTATTTATTCAGGTTGACTTTATGTTTGATAGAAAGAAAAAAAAATCTCGATGAACCGAATGACTAAAAAGCAGAAACAATTAAAATCTGTAAGGGGGGAAAATGTGTTTTTACACAAAGGCTTGTATCAATGCAGCCAAATCAATAAGAGCTTCCCTTAAGTCATTCCTCAAAGGCTGGAGCTCTGCAACTCTTAGATATATCTCTGTTTCAAGGGTAAGGTTGAACCAGAAATAAAACAGAGCGCAGAAACAACCAGTGGAGCCACGGAAAAACAAAAAGCAAGCTGAGAACGGCTGTGATCAAACAAGCAAAGGAGCTGATTAAACTCAGCTTCTGAGTTTAATCAGCTCGTAGTTAAGCAAAAAACAACCGCCAACATGACAGAAAAAGAAATTACTTACCTGTTGAAGAATAAACAACACCCGTGCAAGAGTTAGCTTGCACAGCCTCTGAAGGTGAGACAATGTACGATGTAAGTCACGAGTCTATCAGCCTCGAGCATAACAGCATTACGAGACGAATCATCTGCACTAAGCAACTTGTGCGCAAGAAGATAAAAAGAGACGGAGCTCCTGATGGCATGTGGGGGGTTCCATGTGACTTTGTTGGCATAAAATAATTCATATGTGCGTGTACAGCAAGGCTTTAAAATAATAATGTTATTTAAATGTTTACAATATATGCATTTTTTTGCTAGTTTCAGAACAGTATATGTAAAGCTCCTGATTTACTTCCACTGAAAAAGGCAAAAAAAAATTCCCCTTAAAAAAGAAAAGTAGAATCAAGATCACTTTTTAAAAATTATTAATTATTTTACTTGTATAAAAGCAAGTATGTACCTTTTTTTTTTATAAAACACTGAAAGTATTGAAAGTAGAAGTACTTCCTGAATGTATTTCCTAATACAATGCTCTCACTGAGTGTGCCTCCTGCACATATTTCCTTTTGATACATTAACGGTGTGCCATTTTAATGAACAGTGCTGCAGAGGATGCATATTTTTATAGTGTTTACTCTCTGTGACCCAGTTTACGCTCGGAGCCGCGATTCTGTGCATCCGGATTTCAGGGATGACCTGCACAGTTAAATGCTATTAAGCAAAGTAAGAAAGGGGATTGATTGTAACTTTCAGATTTTTTTAGTCAACACAAAGCAAAACCAACGTTTTGTTTTAACTGCAGTAAAAACATTGAATTGGTTTGTTACATAATATCTGAATAAAACCTAAATAAAATACACTGCTTGTAAAATGTGAAAAAAAAAAAATCATGTAGGGGAAATATTTGTACCAGTATTTCAATATTGACCAATGACGCCTTTTGCACCCGAGTGTTGAGCCACATGGAGTCGTTTATTGAACCAGTTTACTTGAATAGATCATTGATTGGGTCAGGTTGACAATGTTTGTGTCTGTCTGTTTTCCTTTGGTTTGTTTCCGGGTTTTTGTGTCCAGATGAGAAGCATGCCGCTTCAGGTGGTGATTTGATTCAAGACTTTGTGATGGAACCTCTAAAACTGTTTGCTGGCTTCTGACTGGTTTGAACGATTAGCTTGGACGTAATTCCAGTAAAGTCAAGGAGTGGCTTTTGTGTTCAAATCAAAGATCACGTGAGCAGTAAATGCTACGTTGTTTCAGCGATGGTCCTGTTAGAAAAGTTTGAATGCATCTGTGTCATTACAGTAACAAGATTGATCACAGGCTGCAATCACTTCACGCTACGAATAAAAACCCAGAGAGGGAATCTGTTTACGCCTAACAGGATGAGTTCTTAACTGATTTGGTTTATGAAATGGCCTTAATTTTTATATTCTTTTTATTATTTTGAGAGAGCAAAACCTTTGAAAAACATGTTGCTGAACCAGACAAGTAGCTTTTTACTATGCGTAGTATTTGCTCATTCATCCTAGCATATTTCAGTCATTGAAACATAATGCAAACTGATTTTCTGACATGATGGTAAAGTTTTTATTCCTACAGTCTGACAAAAGCATTCAAACTAACAAAAACTAACAAAAACAAAACAAGAACAACAACAAAAAAAAACACTAATCGTTGCGACTCTGTCACAGCTTTCGGTCAAGGTAACATTAGGCAGAACAGGTTTAATCCTGATCCAACCCGGAAGATATTCGTCTTGACTAAAATGTCCAGAATTTGAAAGACACTGTGGCTCCTTCAGTCGTCCTGCTTTGTTTAATGAGGTTTCCCCGAAATCTAATATTTAAAAGGTTCTGTTCAACATGTTTTAGAACACGAGAAGCTTACGTCTGTCTCTATTTATTGAGCTGGTTGCAAAAAGGCCAACAATGGCTAAATAACATCAGCTGCACTGCCACAAAAAGTGATTATTAGCGCCGCTTCAGCTAATTCAGACAAATTAAAACCGGAAGTGGGTTGATTAGCGCTTCAAAATAAAAGCGCCAGACCAACAGTAGGCCGGTGAGCACAAGGCTGCTCACCGGGTGTCTCTTATTTGATGAAAACTGGCCGGAAGTGGCTGCCGTGTTTGCCGGTAGCTTCCCCTCCCCTCTACTCGCCTCCCGGATCCTCACTGTTGAAGGTGGGAGTTTTGTTGCGCGCTGCAATCAGTGGATGTTTTCCAGTCAGCTCGGAGGACTGCGAGAACTGGGAGAACTGGACTTTTGTGGATTTTCAGAAGATTTCCGACTTATTTGCGAGTCGACACCCCCCCCCCGGCCCCCTCCTCCAACCTGCCAGCGTAGTCAGCCGACCGATGGGCAGCATGAAGAACCCGCTGTACTGGGCTGTGCTGATCGGAATGACCATCCTGTTGATGGAGCAAGGTAAAAATGTTGGAGCGCTTCTTCTAGTCGCGTCTGTGCTTTGCATGCTGTCGGGTTGTTGGCAATTAGCGGGACGCTTTGCTGATGTCTCCGCCGGTTTTTTGCTCCTTGCTGACCGCATCATGACTGCCGGCTAAGCTTCTACTTCGGTAAAGCGATTAGTGAGATGCGGCTGAGCGCTCTTGGCTGTCTCGGAAGTATTTTTACACCAGTAATGTTGGACTGCATCCTGTGACCGTCTCCTCTTTGAAAGTTTAATCCTGTGTCCGGATGATCCCAAGCAGTCGGGTTGTTGATTTCTATTTCACGTTGTTTAATTTTTAATTTATTTTTGGTCGCATGTCAGTAATCGGTGCAAAAGCGAGAGGAGGTGAAGTGTTTCTGCAGCGTCTTTGTGATACACCTGCGCGGTGCGGCTGGCTGCCCCCTTTCCCCCCCCACCACCCTGTTGTTCTTTCTCCCGGCTTCTCTGCGCTGCAAAGTTGATTGCGCATTAGTTTTTTTTAATTCGCATCGACAGCGCGGTCAGGTCACACAAGTTAAGCCGTGTATTCTTCTCCAGGGCTGGAGGGAGGCGATGGGCTGTTGGAACAGCTCGGTGTCTCTAACCTTGTCAGACTTGAGGTGCCGCTGATTCGGAGCTCTTGCCTGAAACGACCCAAATGTGAAAATCGGTCCCCGATTTAAACGTTATGGATTCATTTCTTTTTTTTCTTCTCCTACTTTCAAACTCTTATCGCCGGTTTACAATTATTCTGTAATTCCTCTTTGTCCTTCCATAATTACCCTTGGAGTCAGGATGGAATAGTTGAATCCACCAGCGAGTTGATGAATCAGTGAAATAATTAAATCAATAAAAAGGGGGGTGAAAGAGAGATGTTGTAGGCAGCCAGTGAACATTTTGTCCTCAAAGCTAATGTGTTGGAAGCGGAGAAATGAGTTTGTGTTTAAGCATTTAAGTTTGACAAGGGCTTGTCATGGCCTGAGCAGCGAGTGTCAGAGTTGGGGTTTGAACCCCTTCATGGAGCCGTGAGTCAGTCAGCAATGGCTCCAGAGGGCCTTGGAAACCAAAGTGAGCAGCAACAACAACAAAAAAAGATACACGTACATTAATTATACACATTTTACAGTAGATGCAAGTTCTTCCAAACAAATTCAAGTTATACTTTGGATTGTTATTATACCCCTAATTGAGCCATTTCAAATGCTAGTATTCTACGCCCTATAGAATATTATTTAAAATCTGAAGTGGGGAAGTTTACACTGCAAACTTAATTCAGTTGGTTGGGGCTCGTCGCTCCGACAGCTGAATGCGACGCTGACGTCTCCTGTGACGGCTGATGCCGAAATACATTTCTCATGTAACTGTTTACAATCGATTGCTGCTTTCGTCTTTAATAACTTTTCGCACACAAGCTGATTGTAATTTAATTTCTTCTTTAACGGAAACACTATAATTGCAAAATGGTGTTCGTTCGAGATAATCTGAGTCTAGACGGAGATTTGCGCCCGTTTTGTAACGGAAACGCAGCTGGTGCCTATCAAAAGTTGTCCGAGGAAGAACCAATCGTCCACGGGGTTGTATGGGGAGGGAAATGCTTGGTCATGTGGTCCCGTCCAACAAATAAAGCTACTGGAGCTCAGGTTTCTGAAGAACTTGTCCAGACACGGATATACAGACATGCACTGTGCATCACAGGTTGCTGTTGCGCATCTGCAGACCAGTCAGGGTGCCAGCACTGGGCAAATGAGTGTCAGCCGGACCGATTTAAGGCACTGACACTGTGTGCATCTTCCCCTGATCTCAGTCCAGATCAAATCCATCTGAAGCACCTTTACAGACTCGGATTATTGCACACAGAGTGAGATAAGCATAATTATTGAGTTAGTAGCATACTTGGCAGTAAAGCATCAAGAAATTGGCTGATGACTGGAATCTGAGAAGATCACTGAACACATCGCGTTCATGCGCTACCAGGACAACACCACCCTTAGACGATCTTGCGGTTTTGATCGTGACTGTTTTAAAATGCTCTTTGCTCTGAGAGCAAAGCAGATCCTGTGGGTGGGTTTACATAAGTCTGCGTTCCATTTTATTCTGTGCAGGTTCTAAAAAAGTTGAATGAATGTTTGTAGTCTCTGTAGGAAATGTGGATATAAAATGATCTGAAAATGTTCAATATTTAGTCTTGTGAAAAAAAATAAAAAATCTGCGCTCGGCAGAGAAATTTCCATTAATCATGAACAGCAAGGAGATATTTCATGTTTATCTTAAGAGATATTTTAATTAAGTTATACACATAGATGAATGGAACCCATTAAAAAAATAAATAAATGTGTGATCTTCTGTGGTTAACGAGAGCAAATGTAAACGAGTGGAGAAACTCCGGCTCAGTAGCAGTGGGACTTCTATCCCCCACTGCTATGCAAAACAGTTTCACATAGGATTTGCTGATATAAACCCTCTGGTAGAGAACGGCGTGTGGATGCATTCCTGCAGCCATTGCTCTGATTCAGATATTACAACATCCACTGAAACGCTGTTGGATTTTTTTTTTTGTGTGTGAATTTTTAAAGGGAATTAACTTCATGACTGATCTATCTGAAGCTGCCATGCGTCTACCTCATTCCGGTGGATGTTTTTTTTTTAATTTGACTGACAGTCCGCCGTGCATCTTATTACAACCCCCACATGTTCAGCCATGCATCTTGGTGCCGCTCCTGACTTTCCGTCTTTGACTACAAAAGCATCTGTTCTGCTGTGGATTGTAGAGTGAAGATGCGTCTCAGAGTAAAGTGAAAGAGTTGGGACAAAGGGAAGAGAGGGGACACGATTATGCGCCAAACAGTGTTTCACTCAACTTTTTCCAGTGTGCATTGATTGAAACATATTTTCACATGATGATCCAGTTTTTCAAAAACCTCGCCTGCTGTAATCTGGAGCACTTCAGGTGTCGCGATACATTGGTTAAGAAGTAGAGATGCACCAATCAGACTTTAACTAAACCCTTTTTGGATTTCTGTTTCCCATTTTGGATGTTAAAAATGTGTTGGGTTCTGCAGTATGGGACAAAACGCATAAGAATGTTAAAGAAGAATGTTGTAGAAGAAAAAATATGAGTATCATTTTATATCGGGACAAAACTGGTGAGGTGATTAAAGGGTAAAAGGCAGGATAAGGGGAAAACAAAGTACACCAACTTGCAAAAAAGCAGAGGAAGCGTTGGATTGAAGCGTTGGGCTGGCAGACAGAGGACATACCTGTGGAGTTATGTAAATGACAGCTGGAGTGAATTATGGATGGGCATTGAATTATGAATCTTCCAGTGGTCATTATGCTGTATGCGAACCGTAAAGGTTCAGGGGAAGTCTGTTTGATACATCACCGTCTTGTTTTAATTCAATACGTTTCCGTTACCACAAATAAATGCGTAGTGTTTAATTAAATTTGGTAAGAAGAAGGTTCACTCTTAATAAGACAGAGGCTATATCTTATTATTATTATGTGGGTGCCTCAAGGTCAAAGGTCAACCCTTGAGCAAAAGCTAAACATATTCTGTGTGGAAGTCTTTTATCAGATTACCTGAACTGAAACCAAATGCAAGATTAAATTAGCACGTCATTAATCTACGACAACACTCTGAGATCAAAGCGTTCATAGATGGAATATTTTCATTAAGATTAAGTAATTGGCATCATTACAAAACCCAGCAAAGAGTGCATACCCATACTGCAAACATGTGATATAAAACAGTAGTGGAACAATAACATGCCATAAAGGTAAATAATGCGTTAGAAAGTTGACACTTGCTGCTGACCATTTACTGATCATCTTTTTAAGATTTTATAAACGACCTTTAGAAAAAAGAAAATTCAGAACAGGAGAGGAAAAATACTAAAAAAAAAATAAAAAAAAATACAACCTTTTGAGTAATATTTGCATTTTTTTCAAGTTTATGGCGTGATGTATTTTCCACTCACCCAGATTTTGAAGGTGATGCGTTTAGTTTCAGATGAAGTAAAATTCACCATGAAGCCAACAAACACGGAGGCTAAAACAGACCTCGGAGTTCAGGTACTCCACAGGCCACACCAGATGACACACATACACAAGTATGTGTGTTGTTTTGTGTATTCCGGTAACTATTATGTACCCCAACGTGTTTCAAAACGCTTGACCAAAAATAGTTCAAGATCTGAGCAATAAATGGGGGAAACGTCCAAGGTACATCCTTGAAAATTTTCTTTGACAAAACTAAAACATGTTTACCGATTGCTGATTCACTCAGATGTTAAATGGAGAGGATGAAACATTCAGCTGTAGTCTCATCCACTAATGACTCTTCTATGACAAACCATCAATACAAAAGTAGAGAAAAAAATAAGTATGCTACCAGAATTGAAAAATTGTCATTGACCATGGAATTATGGAGAGTGCTCACATATGTACATATATGTATATTTATATATGTATGTACATATATGTTATTCCTAACCAGGATTCCTCACTAGTCAGCCAAAGTGGTTGTACTGATCACTGGCATGAAAAACACGCCACCAAACCTGATCCCACAAGTTTTCCACAAGTCAAGCCTTCAAGCCTCCTGAAGGTTTGACTACAGGCGTCTTTTTAATATCTTTTTTATCTTTTTCCCCCTCAGACTTTGTGGAGATATTCTCCGTGCATGAAGCTGTTGCTGAGCTGAACGGCTCCTTCGGTGACAGACTTCTACATCCTAAATGCTCAAAGGAGATTATTGCAGATATTTCCTCCCAGCTGCTGAAAGACTTTATCACCATTACTTCTCCCAACAAATAAATATGTTTAAATATATTCTGCTTTATTCAGTTTTACTCATTTTGTGAGGGAAAAATTCTGCTGGTATTTTTGCACCCCTCTGCTGTCACACAATTTTTATTGTCACTTATTATTTAACATTTTTTAAACTATTTTATTACTTTCTTTTTTTAAAGGTTTCATTGACTCCAGTGGCCTTTATTTAATGATTGTCAGACAGGAAAGCGGGTTGTGAGAGAGAGATGGAAGAGGCGGCAAAGGTCATCGGGTTGGGACTCGAACCCAAGAGGGAGGCGTTGAGAACTGAGGCCTCTGTTTATGGGTTGCCTGCTTTTTATTGTGCTTTTATAAATTTCACATTCTTACATTTGTGTGAATCTACTTACTTTGCCTGTCTCTTCACTACTGTTGCACCAGGATTTCCCCATTATTATAAATGATATTTCTATTCTTTCACATTAATGACGTAAAAGTCGGATAAGATGCAAAATGACCATTCTGATTGCAGACGCACCCGACTTGGCCGGGGTGGACATCGGGATCGGGCCGTTCGGACTGTGGTAAAAAAATGTCTGATTTGGGGAAAAAGGAAAGAAAAGGCTTTGGGTCACATTTTCCTGCCATGTTGATGTTACAAAATTCTTCCAGCAGCAGTGGTCAGATATCCAACCTGACTCATGACAGAAACTTGTTGAAGGTCGATGTTCAAATTGTTTATGGATGTACTTTATTCTGTGTGTGTAAATCTAACCCTGTTTGGTTTAGAGCAAGATCCCGATAAATTCGACCAAAATTGTACAATCATTCCCACCCTGAAAATACAAATAGAACTCATTTGAATGCATCACTGAAATATTATGGCAAAGTTTGTAGTCCTGTTGTCTTGAAACTAGAAGGTGTTCATTTTGAATCCCAACCCTGGATCCTTCTGCGTGGATCTTGCAGGTTTATACGATTAAAAGAAATTTTTTTTGGGGTACTCTGGCTCCTCATCACAGCCCAAAAACTTACTGTTGGGTTAAAACTGTACTTAAGACAACCTGAATGCCGTGACGGTCCTTGTACTCAAAGTGTGTGTGAGTTGAAGCAGACCGTTCGGACGGCCTGCAGCAGCTCCTCCGCTCTGCTGTAGAGAAGTTTCTTTGCTCCAGAGAACTTCTCCTCCTCTGAGGCTGCATGTGAGGTGGAGCAGCTTTCAAGATGTACTCCGCCTTGCGCACAGTCTCTTAAGAACATGGGGGCCTCAGTTCAAATAATAACATTGCTGCCTGCCATTCAGAAATCCTTGTTCAAGGAGTTGCAACTGATCAGAGGCTTCCTGTTAGTAAAGTTGAGTCTTGCTTAACTTCTCTGAAGTCTGACTCCTGCAGGGTTTTGGTGAGCGCTCTGCCGCAGCAGCGCACGGCATGTACAGATGTGGCCCTACATGCATCCAAAGATTGATTTCTGAAAACATGAAATATTTATGAAGTTATTTAACATTTTGCTTTGCATGGATGCCTTGGTGTTTGAAACAGTTTAACTGAAAGGTTATGAGTGGTGATTTCAATGTTCTGAGATTTGTCAGCTTGGAAATAAGCATAGAATAAACAAATACCACAGCAGATGCAACATGGAGTACACACACACACACACACACTTTATTCCACTGTAGGGTTGTCATGATGCAAACATGTCTGAGTTGGTAGTTGTACTACAAAAAAAAGAGATAATACTCTATCATTTTCAATACATTTGCAACTGTTTTCAAGAAACGGGTTATGTCTAAAAAAAAAAAAAAACAGTTAAAAATGGGAGATATTTTTCTCATCTCAACTATGGGAAAGTCTGCATAGAAGGCTATTTGGCTCCTATTAAGAAAATAATTTGAAAGTGTTTTGCTATATATCATAACACTTGTATTAGGATTTATAACCTTTGTCAAAGTTTATACCTTTAAGTTGTACAATTAGCTATAAAAGAGATTTAACACTGTTCATGGTTCCTGTCCGTGCAAAACGCTTTTTACGGTGCAAAGAACTGGTCCACAAATTTTTTTTTTTCAGCAGCAGTTTGTGTGTTTCTGGTAATTTTGCATAATATATTCTTTGATGATCAAGAGTCAGCAGGGACGGTTCCATCTGGTTCTCAAAGGTTTCTGCTTCGTCAGTTTCAGTCTGGATCCACTGAATACATAATGACGATCCCTTATGGATCACTTAAAATGGGAATGCAGATCGTCAACAAACCAAAGTTTTGTGTATTTTCAATGTGCCACAAAAGGCCATTGTAATTAGTTGTGCTTTATTTTTTACTAACTTCCTTCATCTTGTTATGATCTTGTGACACTGACAACTCCAGAATAACTTTAAAATCTTAAACGGCAGCATCCCTCGTTACATCCTTATTGCGTTGCTGCTGTTCCTCTTCTGCGCATGGAGGACGCTGTGCGTTTATAAACTGCTCACACAGAAATCTACCAATAATATGAGTATCTCAGTTTCTCAAAGGTGTGTGTGTGTGTGTGTGTATATATATATATAGATCTAAACATATATTACATAAAGAGATGGATATAGAGATCTGTCTCTCTCTCTCTATATATATAGATATACACAGATATTTATATAAAATATAGCAAGAGAGATCTATATATAGAGATTCTGTCTCGCCCAGAAAGATTAATAGTTTTCTAAATTTTTTCCCAATTTGTAAAGGTTTAGACTTCGAAAATTCTTTTTGTTCCTCGTTGTTTACATTTTCTTTTTCTAAATCTCCCTTTAGTTAATAAATGTGGCTGTCTGATTTTCTGTTTAGAATTTGAATTAAACATCTTATAATGATGAACATGAGTACTAATGTCCTGGCTTTTTAATATAATTTAAAATGTCCAATTAACAACAATATTAGCTCTTTTTCCCGCCAATCACTCATCCCATTTGTGGCCCCACCCTGTTGACTTCCTGTCTTGTCTTTGCTCCGACAGTACTTTCCTCAACAGATCTTTCTGGTATTTGAGTTTAGCACTCAGTTTGCGATTTACATCGAACATCTCATCAAGCTGTCTCATAAGTATTTCTGTAGTTCGATACTTCCCAATTCAGGTTCCTTAAACTTTGCTTGACGTGGTGGAAATCACAGTGTCCTTGGAATAACGCTGCTTTTCCAAGGAGGCTACCTGTTCTCCTGCAGTACGGAGATCTTTTCCCGTTTGGTAACCAGTGAATCATTTTCCATTCCAGTACTTTCAGATGACGTCCTTATATTAGTGGGGGCATGTTTCTCCAACCAGATATGAAACGGTATCTTTTTTCTTCTTGATGCGCTTAGTCTTTGGCGGCTGTTCCCCCTCTGTCCCACCCAGTGTCTTCTGTGTTTTGGATATGAAATCCTGCTCAGTTACCAATGGTGTTTCCTTGGCGCAAATCTCCTTTTTTAAGAAACCTTCTTCAGGCAGAGAAGTGTCCTGCTTAACATTTTCAGCACAAGACTTAAAGATCGATTGTCTCCTGCAGTACGGAGATCGATGCTTTTTCAGGAACTGGTGAATTGCCTTCCGTTCCAGTTCTTTCAGCTGAAGTCCTTAGATCAGCGGGGGCATGTTTCTCCAACCGGATGTGAAACGGTATCGTTTTCTTCTTGTTGCGCATCGTCTTTGGCAGCTGTTCCTCAGACTTAGAGGGCTGTTCTTTCTCTGCTATGTCGACTGTCTCTTGCACTCCAGCAATGGACTCTTCTACACTGACCAGTGAATTGTTCTGCTTTTCGATATTTCCTGCAGAAATATGACTGCTGACTGGTGTAGCAGTCAGCAGCAGCTCTAACCCACGTCCCTCCTGACCTGCCCCCTCCTAAGTGAAATTAAAGCTGCAGTATGTAACTTAAAAATGTATGTATTTTTTCACATATTTGTTAAAACTCTCATTTTGTTGTGACAGTATGGTATGGGAGGTAATCTGTGAAAAATCTATTTCCTCTGCCTTCTCCCAGTGCTAAAAACAACCAGTCAGTGGCAGGAGAGTTTTAGTGCCGTCAATCACAATCTCATGTGGCTGCTCATCCCACATGAGATTGCTGTAGCTAGTGCAGCCTGTTGTGAATGCTCAGTCTAGTTAGCATAGTTACCAATGATGGCAGACAAACATTTTTCCTGTAATAAGTTGTTTATCCTCCATTAGCATATTTAGCAGCGAGTGAATGAGGTTGATTGACAACACCAAGACCCTCCTCCAGCTTCTGATTGGTTGTTTTTGGTCGGAACGTTGCATTACTTTCGCTAGCAATAGTAGTTCAGGGAGGAGATTGATTATTTTCACAGATTATTTGTCTCATAACAGACTGGCACAACATGGTGACAGCTTTAACAAATATGGAGAATTTAAAAAAAATTAAAATTACATACTGCAGCTTGAATAAAATATAACTACATAGCATTTTTTTTGAGAAGTCTGGATTGCTTTTGCACGTTGCCTTTGACTGTTGCTTGTGGGGAAAGCCATTTCAGTAATAGAAAAAAATGTAAGCAACGTATTTGCATACTGTATGTAAACTGTTGTATGTAAAATTCATGAGCAGTGAATACTGTCCTAGTATCAGTATTGGACCAAAGAAAGAGAGGCAGTTGCAAACCTTTAAAATTGTGATGCTTTTTGTGGGTCAAATAGACTCAAAAAATTGTAACTTTTTTTTGTCATGGGGCCCAAGATTCCTGGCGGCGCCCCTGCTGCTGGGTGAGATCCAGTCTTGTATCCCAACGCAGTGAGGGAGCAGCACACACACGTAGCATCTGAACCACCATCAACGTTGATAAAAGTAGTTGTAGTGTTGCCAGCCTGGTGTGGGAGGGACCAGGTTTGCCTTTACAGGAGGTCAGCATAGTCAGTTCTGCTTCAGATTCTCCAACCAGTCCATGGTGGTGCATGCAGACCGCAAGTTATGCATACGCTACCAGAGCTTCTAACTGGCTCCTCCAGGCTTCAGCCAGGATGTTTAATGCATGTTCGGAACAGTCGGGGAACTGGCAGAATACGTAATCAGGAACTTTCTAGTTTTCTGTCTTTGAAGGTGTCTTTTCTTCATAAACAGAAATTTAGATTAATCGACAAAATCAATTAATCTCCCAGCCCTAGTTTTAGATTATACAGAAATATAATTTTGCCTAAATACCTGAGTGAATAGGGATTTCGACGTCTTTTTTTTTTTTTTTTTTTGATTTTACGATATCTACACATGGACCAAAAGAGAACAAACATTCTACACAGTCAAGTTAATTTAACATGAAGCTCAAAGTCAAAAGTGACTCATTTCATTGAGTCTACCGTAACCTCTGTGGTGCTAAAAGGAAAACACAAATGGCCTGTTCATCCACAGCAGGGCACGGTGCAAAAGAAGCAGAGTGTTTCAAAGAACAACTAGCTAGATGTCGAAGTTTTACCTCGTTGATTTTTGGGATTATGACCTGTGGTTTGATAAAACTGAAACTAAATGGTTCAAATAAAAATCAATTTGCTTAGATTTTCCTAAAAACACCATTGAAGTGTACGGCCTTGACAGCAGCTCGTTGTGTCAGTTCTCAGCTGCAGAAGGGACCTGGGGCACGAAGTAGATGACAACACCAAGAAAGAACATTATGTAGAAATATTGAAAAAATATCTCTAGGCGTCAGTCAGGAAGTTAAAGCTCGGGTACAAATGGGCCGTAACAAAGCCCTAATCTTGGTCTCATAGAAAATCTGTAGGCAGAGCTGAAAAAGTGCATTTTAAAACTGACTCTGTTACGCCTGTGCTCTACAAGCAGCAAACTGTTGTGAGAAGCTTCTGGGAAAGTTGTAGCCAACGAACTCGGAGGCTTGTTTTTAAATGGAGTCGTTCTCACCGCAGTCTGACGTCCCTCTGTCATTTTTGGGATGCAGTTGCGACTTCAAACATTTTGGGGTTGCTGAAAAGCTTAAAGCCACATACATACAACCATCTTGTATTCAGTCATTAAATGAAAAATTTATCATTTTTCCTCTTTCTGTTTCCACCTTCCTAGTTACGTGGATGGTAGCATGTGGAGCAAAAAGTAAAATTTAGTTTAATGTCTTAAATAGAGCAACACTGCCCCGACACTCATCTCACTATGCTCCAATGTGCTGCTTGTGCACAGATATGTGGAATCAAAACAATGCCACAGGTCCATAGGAGCAGTAAAATATCACACAACCTCCCTCTTCATTTAAAACATGCCACAATGCAGAGAAACCCACAGCGCTTAAAATAAACCTCATGGTATAAAAACTCTTCTCTTCCCTTATAACCAAATCCATTTATACCCATTTAGTCCTTTAACCCACTACACCAATTTCAATCATCTACCCTTAGATATTTAGAATAAGTACTTTCACCTTGAACAACAAAGCATTAGTTTCAGATGATCTATGCCTTTTACAGAAGACATCCTAGAGGCACAGAGGAGTGATCCAGAAAGCAGAATCCTCGCGGATCGCCCAGCTCCGGTTGGAAGGTGAAGACAGTTCTGCGTCGGGGCCAGTTCTCTGAAAATCCTCTGTGATCTTTTACTGGAACGTCCTTTCTTTTCAGCTCGCCTGCAGCCAAGAAAACGGCCGCCGTGCGTTTCTTCTGCTGGCAACTTCACAATCTATATTTTTCTTCCCAATTATGTGCTTCAGACATGAAAGGCAAAAACAAAGGCTCAAACGCATGCCTTTTGTGTATTCATCTAATTCTCTGTAGGAGACTAACAGAAGTCTTTGTGTCCTCGCTTTAGCAGCTCTGCTTGTTGCTGTATTAATGCTGATTGGCTGACGGCTTCGAGTTCTCCGATTTCCTCCCACCGTACGCCTGCACTCATGTTTTCTGTCGACCGAAGCCCATTCAGAGATGAACATGCTGCGCGTCGGGATGTGGTTGCATCGGGTCTTTTTCTTGACTTGTGAACGCCCTCCCACACACACACACACACACACAGCCAATACAGGGTACAAACACACTGGTGTACTTGATGTGAAGGTAAACCTACAGTGGGATCATCAGTAGCCTGACTCACTTATGGGTGGGATAGAGGAGCTAAAATGTTATCTAAATATGTAAATTGTGGGGATTGAGAATGAATCGGTTCTGTGTCAAAGCTCCATCTCCTTCACCTCTTTGAAGATCCTGACAGACTCTATCTATCTCAGCAGATGGTGGAAGTTGTTTTGCACAGGCAATCTTTTTGCCATACAACGTGGTAACGGGGAGATAATTTTGCCATTAGTATGCAAAAATATTCTCGGATCAGAAACCTGAAACTGTTGCTTGGGATTTCAGCCGAAAAGTTTGCGGTTTGATCCCCAACTTCCAGAGCCGACGGGATCTGAGGAAGGATTTTGAACTCAACATTTCGCACGATGCATTCATTTAATGCATGTGAGAAAACTGAGCAAGCATTTACGTAAACACACTTTTCTTTTTTAAAGTACCATAGTTGTTTGTTGTTCTGTACTCTGTGATGACAGACAAAACTATTTGTTTAAAAAAAGAAAATTTGTTATGGTTCACACACTACCGCATTAAAAACAAAGATGTGTAAAATCTGCATGCATAATATCCTGTAGCGGTCTGTACTGCAACGGATTTGAACAAGCCTCTGGCTGAAGATGTAGTTCTTTTCAATCACTGTCTCATGGAGAAGATGGTCAGGGTTGTCCATAATTTGTTTGATTTTTATGTAAAATCCTTCTTTGCACCATCATCTCCAGAGATCTCGGGTTGTTGATGCTGCTGCCCCAACAGATGACAGCAGAAGAGACGGCGCTGCATCACATTATGGTCCACAGCAGAGGAGTCTGACATCCGACTGCTCTGCTTTTGGAACATAAAGGAAATTAAAACAAAATCGCTAATGAGCCTACTTGGAAAGTTTTTCTTAAAAGTCATATAATTAATGGAAAGACGACTCGGGCCAGTGATCTACACGAATGTTACCTTGTATTACTGATCCTTCATGCACCATAACTGTTTACTTTTGCAGTGAAATGGCCAAGTACCTGTAAGGTACAGGATGGTAATGACTCGAAGGTCAGAGGTGAAAGCATGTGACTGAGGGTGCAGCTACATTTGTCGCACCCATGAACCTCTGAGGTTATTGATTTACACCACGAGGCATCGGGAAGTAATTACCTGGTTATATATGAGGTGATTTCTCTGTGCAGGGGATAACCTTTTCACTTCAGTATAGCATCCTTGACTCACCCTGGAAAGTAATAGAGGACATGAGGGACTTCACATTCAGGAGGAAGGAGTGATCGGTCAGTTTATTCATCACCGCTGCAGACGGATGTTCTCTGTAGATGTTTGGACTCGTAGGTTTCTGTTTTATGGTTTTAATGCTCAGTTGTTGAGATCTTATTTCAGTTGTTCCCTTGTGTTAGCTAGTTCTCATTATTTGTGCTTTGTTTTGTCTTTTAGATTATTTTATGTTTTTGTCTCTTTCCCCTTTTTGTCCTCTCTGCTTTAGTCATCTTGTCTCCTCTGCCTGCCAGCTTGTTGATCTGCTCAGCTGTTTCTCATTTCTTAATTTCTCTTTCCCAGCTGCCTTCATTTGCCTCTGATTTGTCCTTCTGATCAGGCAGGTTACTGGACACCATTTCTTTTCCCTCAGTTTTAAGCTTTATGGTTTGCATTGCTCTCCACTGGCTCCTTCCGTTGCACTCCATTATTTTCATGGTTCCTTGCATTTTAGTGTCCACCATTATTTCTATCTGTAAGTTTCCCGTCTTCATTTATGTTTGTTTTTTTTCATCCACTCTACACTCGGGTTCTCTTTACTACCAAACACGACAAAGGAAGGACATTGCTCGACTTACTAAGGGATAAAAAGGGAATGTTATGCTCAGGAGCTATCATACGCCATACTTTTCATGCAAAATTGTTTGTCCCTCTCAGCGGATGCAACAACGTATTCATCCGTAAGATAAAGCTGCTTTTATTTGTCTGCCTTCAGCAGAAAAAGAGGGCAAAGAGACCAAAAACCATCCACCAACTGTGAGCTGAGTGAGCGGGGGGTAAATCAGAGAGAAATAGAAAGCGTGGCGTACTGGAGGTAAGGAGTACAGCTGGGGAAAAGAGGGAGAGAAGAAGGTAAGGAGGCAGCGAGAGAATGAAGAGAGAAAATAGGATGTGGATGAGAGAAACGAGAACTGCTCCACGTTGTGCTGGACGGCTCCTCTTCCCAACAGTCTTAGCAACCAGGGCACAAATTTAAGTTGCCAAGAAAATGGATATCAGTGTTCCTTTGAGCCCTCTTCCTCCTTTCCCCACTAACCAGACTTCACACATGCTGCTTTTATCAACTATGAATGTTTTGAAGTGAGAGCTGTGTGATGCTCCTTGAGTGTTTTTTAAATTCACTTTGCTGGCTAAAGCTGTGGCGTTGTGTGCTAAAATAACGTTGCTGTGGGTAAGAATGTGGCGTCACAAATTATCTTAAAAAACAATTTTATAGTTTGAAATGAAAAGTACCATACACTACTCTTATTAGTTGTAGTTCTAATTATTTTTTTTCTAAATTATGACCCACTAACTTACTACTTTGTAATAATCTTGTTGTTAGACCTCTGAGAAATATCCACAAAACTCAGAAGTATTGTAGTTATTACCTTATTCATTTCTTTTTTGTGCCACTTGTATAATGCCTTTTTAAAATTATGCAAATCAAAGTCTCTATTTATCTATACTATGTTCTTGTACAGTGATAAACTCACAACAGTGGGTCAACTAGATCAATACTAAGAATGACGCTAATGTGCTGTGTTTCTACTATTCACACGTTAAACTTCAAATACCGTTTTCATTTTTTTTTTCTTTGCTCCATAACGACACACTACAACTTCTCCTGTTCCAGTGAAATCCCAGAGGTTTTTCCTTTTAGCATGCCCAGCCAGATATGTCAAATGAGGATTTATTCTTGGGACCAAGAATAAAGAAGAAAAAGTCAAGAAAGAATAAAGCTCTAAAACTCTGAACCATTAAGCTGCACGTCTGCCTCTTGAGCTGACGTGTTCTCTGCTGTGCTGTTGGCTCCAGAAACATAGCCTTATTTATTTTATTTGACGTGTCGCGCTGCTGTACATTCATCATCATCACATGTAGTTTTACCAGGCCTGTGTGAAATTTTCACCCTTATCTAAACTCTGCTTACCTTGGGATTTCAGTGTTACGACCTCCTGGTCCATAATATGGAGCAGAAAAAGCTTCGCGGTGTTGAAGTGATTTTTGTTGTCAGTGATTTGGCACTAAAATATCGGTGCTGTCTTTTTAAAGACCGAGTACTGATTAAAAGTCTCTTTATTTTTACTTTAATAAAAATGAGGATGGGCTTTTCATGTTTAGCAGTTTATGAGATTGAGGTTGCTGATAGGGGGAATATAGAGTTTAAAGCCTTGAAGTGCAGAATTTGCTTCAATCATTTTTCAGGATTGTTGGGGAAAAAACTATTCAGATTAGTAAAAAAAAAAAAGTTTGAGTTTCCAGACTTTACAGCTGAAATATTTTAATAAAATCTGTATTTCTAAACAATGACATTCTCTTTCTTTGATTTAGATTGAATTAATAATTTAATCTGAAATACAGCATCTCAACTTAATTTTTTATTTATTTTTGGCAAATCTTTTGATCAGTTTGGCTTTCCAGCAGTCAATAACTCCATAACTTTTTATCTCCGTTTTGAATTTGAAAATGTAATCACGTTTCTTCAAAATTAAATAATAAAATAAATGCTGGTGGGGTGGTGGGGGGAATGAAGGCAAAATAAATGACACGCACTCAAAATACAAGTGATTTTTAAATGTCTCTAGTTATTAATTATTGAAGAAAATCCACCAAAACACATAGAAAAAATGAAAAGGGGCCATTTATCTGGGTTCTTTTTTTATCTACTCATCCTTAGATCAGAGTTGTAGACTAAAACTTTGTGGCTTTTGCAAAATCTCTTTAAACCCCCCCCTGCCAAACTAAGCTCGAGTACAAATGGTACTCTCTTTATATCCAAGTCTTCCTTGAGACGCACCAATAAAAACGGTAACATCCGGCAGTAGTTGGGGTTTGTCAGATAACACAGTGTTCGCCTGCAGGAGTGCAGATGAAGTGCCAGACCTCGTCTCTGAGATGATAAAGACATGCTCCTCGTCAGCTTTGTTGACTGCAAATGTTTTTTTTTTTTTTGAGTCAGAGGGAAGTTGCTCATCATGAATTTGCCAGAAATGGAAAAATGCTGACATCTAATAGGGGAACAGTACTCGCTGAGATGCAGTTTGTGCTGATTTTTAACCAACTAGAATATATAATTATTTATACTGTTAAATAATAATTATTTAACAGTAATGATAATATTTAGAAATGTATGACTTAAAAATATAGTTGTTTTTGTCAGAACATATTAGATGTTGAAATATGTTGAATTTTTTTTTTGCAATATTGCAACATAATGCATCTGATACACTTTGTAAAAAAAAAAAAAATACAGTTTAACAAATAAACATTGTTTTTTTGGAGATACGAAAACCTCAGGGATCAGCACCTCAGCTCTGAGACTCGGCGTATAACAGGTGCCACTGCTACAGCATTGACAGACAAGATGTCTCTATATTAACCTACTACTAAATATTATAGCTAAAGATCTTTAGTCTGCAGTGAGGATGACGGAGACGTCACAGTAATAAAAACTGAACCCCATCCCGACAAACGACACGTATGCGTTAAAGGTACGGACGTATCTCAAAACTTTGACGGTGTCCGGCTCCAGACTCGTACGTCTGAGCTCAGACAATCTGCCGTCCCTTCCGGCGAAACAAAGGCCATCATTGAGTCCAACATGTCGCTCGTGTTTAGGACTCGCTCAAGTCTAGGAGAAAATATATTTCTATGAACGTTTGGACTGAAAAAGACCCGACGGGGATACGATGTGAAATCGGTGCCTGCAGCCATGCCTCCAGAAACGTTACATTGGGACATTTTTTAAAGGTAGAGGCAGCATTTGACCCTGCCATTAACTTCCCGTCCCTCTGCCACTGTGACAACAAACTCCTGTTGTGAAAAATTAGCATATTTATCTTCCTCCTGCACATTTGAGTACGCACTCGTAATATTAAAACATATTTATTCTGTCTCCTAAACTCAAATTGGTTTGCTTTTTCCACACGTCTTTCTCTCTTTCTTATTATGAGCTCACATCCCCTGAGGATTCCAATTTTCCACCGCAAAACTTTGTTCTTCACCGTCAATTACGGCAGGCCAATGTTTCCTCTCACCCTATTATTACAAATCAGAAAACAATTACATATCACTCTGACTGCGTGATTGCCTCCTGTCACTCGAGCCTTCTCTTCCATAATTTAATATTTTGCTCAATGATCACTCAGAGCGCTAATAAAAGAGGCTCCCGTTTACAGCGCATTTCCTCGTCGTCGGCCACGCTGCTTCTGTTGCTCGATAGATGTTCGGCACAGGAGAACTCCTCGGTTTGATGTGTGATTGAGCTAGGCACAGGACGGGCCTTCACATTCTGAGTGATGAATATCTGTTTCTGAGTATTTAGCCTTTCAGCAAAGAACCTGAAATACGTCTTCTCTCCTCAGTGCCAAAGACGCTGACGCTTTGCGTAAAGCAAACGGCAGAAATGGTCTGAAGTGAAAGTGTTGGTGGGAAATCTTCCTCAAGTCATAGTTCTCTACCAATAGAAGCACCACTGTGCTGCCTTGACGGTTACTGGCATATTTAGTTGTTGTTTTTATATTTTCAGTTATTTCCTTGAAATTACCAGAAAGAGAAGCTTGGTGGAAAAGAAGTCCTAGAACTCCGAGTATAAACAACACCGAACCAGAAACGACTCCTGAATATTTTCAATGACCAGAATATCTATGAAGTAGAACCGGCATCAAGTTTAAGAGCAATGCATTTCTTTTTAAAGCAAAAGATTAAACGAGATCAAAGTGTCTCTAGTGATGGCAAAGATTTATATGCATATTTTATTGTCAGGTTGGAGTTCGTGAGAAACCATTTTCTTCTGTGTCAGGCCTAACCTCTTTATTGTGTTTTTTTTTTTATTGCAAAGTTGAAATTTGTGACATCAATATCATTCCTAATACTTACTATTCTCTGTAGGTTAGAAAATTAACCTGTAACAATAATAATGGCTAAAGACACTTTAAATGTATGCTTAAGTATTTAGTTAACATATTTATCTTCACTTATTAGACGAACTCTCACTTTGCACAAACATTTGATAGCCGTTGTGTCCATGTGTTTCATGCCTCATTCACTTCGTACCGTCCTGTAGGCCGAAGCTCCCAGGATGATAACAGAACGGCCGTCATGACATTCATAGCGCCAGTCAAGTTGAGGATGCCATGAAAAAAACTGACATTTTCATCAACCGATGAAATCCCCTCGGATGCTCTGGACAAAACGTGGAAATCTGACATGTCTGGGGAAAAAGTATGTTTGGTTACTCCGTTATGCCAAATCATCGACTCATTGGTGGGAGTGAGAGCGTTGCAAAACACAAATGATTATCCGACCCGAATGAATGGCGCTAAATAGTTAGACATAATTTAATGAAGCTTCATAGGAAATGATCTGCGTTACCATCAGGTTACTCTACTCATTCGATGAATTGTTGCAGCCCCATATTGGAGAAATAAGTTTAATTTGATATACAGTTCTGTACTAAAATGATGGACCTTTTAGTTATAGAGTAAGTGAAAAAATATATATATATATTATTTTAGAAAGTTGCAACAAATGAGTTAATTGCATTATAGCTTATAACGAAGCCTTGTTTCAAACTGTTTAGGTTTGAATATCTAATTTTTTTTAATGCATGTAAATGGTCCAAAGGTGAGACAAAATTGCTGTTTCTCCAAGTGAAATGGCAAAAACACACATTCCCTGTGGATTTAAATCTCAAGTTGCTTATCATCTCGACCATATGTGGATAGTGTTATATCTGGGTTCACCTGCTCGTAGTTACCGTTTCTTCTTTTTGCATAAATGGCAATATGATGTTCCAGCTACTGAAGGTTGTCAATTCTCAAAAATCTTCCAGTAAGGATTTTAGCGGTTCAATCACCGGCTTTCTCGGCACACTGGCAAAATGTCTTCAGTGCATTAATTTGCTGTTTGTACTGACATGAGTGTGTGTTGGACAGAGATGAGGCACCGAATGGACCAACAAATGAACATCCAGTGAGAATTTGTGCTCTTCTTTCTGCTAAAACGGTTTTCAGCGTGAGACGGCCGAGCGGTCAGCAAGACTATAGGAAAGCCTTTTAAAACCGAATTCTTCCCTCCAATCGGCCAAATGTAATCCACTTCCATACGTGACGTGACATTTAGCACATGTTTTATCTCAAAAACAAACTGGCAGGAAGGCACATGTGCTGTCACGAATGAAAAATGACGGCAATACAAACTATAAATCTCACAGCTTGGAAAATCCTTTTTCTGACATCCTACAAAAAAAGATATGTTGTGCATTAAACTCCTATTTCCAATTACTCCACAGATAAAAAAAGAAAAGATATTGTACCAATTCATTCACATTCTTCTCGTGGAATAATTCCACTTTAGTCTTCGTTACAACAACTTGCAATCCAGAAGCTTTTTCTCGGAAATGTGACTTTCATTGTTGACCAAATAATGTTGTCTGGGTTGTGATTTTGGAATAATAATAAAAAGAGACAGAAACAAGCAAGAGATGCAATCAGCTTTAAATTCAGATCAGATGTAGCCCATCTCTGCACAGGTAGAAAACTAAAAAGTAAAACAGAAATACAGCAGGTTGAAAATGGTTTTCTGCGCTCCTTCATCACATTACTTCTCTTTTTGCTGTGATGGATGCATAGCCTTTAGATTTGTCTTTCTTCATTACAGCTTGATGATGGAATATTGGCTATTTTTGGACCGTTGAATAATTTTTACACTCGGCTCTAAACATGCTTCGCACACAAAGGTAAAACCGTTTCTGAAGGTGGAGGATGCCAGGAAGGATAAATCCTGGAATGATGCCTACTTTCAACACGGGAGAAAATAATGTATGCAGACGTTTACCGTTGTCACAGGTTACCATGTGTAGATGCATCAAAACCATTTGAATATTGAGAAAACTTTTCTATATTTTTATGCCACAGATAAATAATTATAGACTGAAAATAATTGCAGAACCACTAAATCAGCTCTGGTGAAGCTCCTTCAAGTTCTTGTGTGAATTTTGCTTGACAATTCTCTCACTGCTGCAGGTAACCTGGTTTCTTTTATTCCCTACCATAGTTTTTCCTTCTGCTCAACTTTCTGTGCTTAAATGCAGTACTGTTTGAACAGCCGCGTTCTTTAGCGATGGCCTTCTGTGGCTTACCCTCATCGTGGAGCGAGTAGACCGTCTTCAGAAATGAAATGTTGTGACTCATTTAGTTAGTTATTGTAGATGTTGATGGCTGTGGGCAGGAAGTATCTCCTGTTGCAGTCTGTGTTATAATGAATTTGAAGAAACCTCTGACTGAAGACTCGTCAAGAGGACGGTCAGGGTTGTCCGTAATTTTCTTGATTTTCATGCAAAATGCTTCCAGAGGTTCGAACAGAACCGGCCGTCTTTATCAGGCTGTTGAGCCTTTTAGGTCCCTGGCTCTGATGCTGCTGCCCCAGCAGCATGATGCTCTCAATAACAGAGTTATTGAAGATCTGCAGCTTCTTGCTGCAAACATTGAAGGATCTTGGCTTCCTCAAAAAGCTCAGTCTGCTCTGACCCTTCTTATAGACGGCTTCACTGTTGCGTCTCCAGTCCAGTCTGTTGTCCAGATAATTTTTCTTAACCACCTCCACTTCTTTTCCCATGGTGCTTTTTTTATTTTCATATTCAAGATGATAAAATCATCCTCACACCAGGCCACAGTGGGCATCTGATCGGTCAGGAGTATTCCCCATGACTGTGTAGTCTTCTGACCCAGCCCGACGGCCCGTTCAAGGGGTCAGGAAACCTTTGCAGGTACTTTGAGTGATTTAGCTGTAACGGATATTCACAAAATGAGCTTCACTTTCTTAAATGAAAAATATAGAATTTTTTTCGTTGTTCAAATATTCAGATTTTTTTCTTTAGTTGTACCTGTATGATGGTCCGTGTAACGACAAAACGTACATGCCCAGTTGGAGTCAGAGCCACATGGAGGTCGCACTGCTAACCTGCTGCACATTTTCATAACATATTCTTCCTTTATGAGGATGGATCCGTATGGAGAGAAATGACAGAGTTTCCCATGCAGCCGCCTCAGGGCTGCTGCATTGTGAGCCCTGGTGTGCTGAAATTAACTGCCAGCATTGGCGTAATCCAATACAGAGCGAGATCCAAGTGGAGAGGAGAGGGGGGCGAGAAATATTCAACTTTAATATGAAGCTGAAACTCCGAACTGTGTAAAATACAAAGCAGATGACTTGGTAAGAAAACCATGACATTAACAAGTTCAGGAGGGAAACCCCAACATCCCTCCCTCCGGCTCATTTTGGGGAATCTTGAGGTGTTCGAAGGCCAGAAGGATTTCCGTATGCTGCCTGTCCAAAAAAGAAATCATGTCCATGTCAGAAGTTATCAGTTTGAGAAGTCGTTACGTTTCGACGTCCAAGGAGATTGCTGAAATCCTCTTTTGATGGGAATGAACAAATGACGAATAAACTACAAGAAATCAGGTAAACTAATTGCTGAGCAAGATGAGCGCTGCACTGAGACCCTGGCCTTGAACCGCAGAGCAGGATCAGCGGCTTATCAAGCCGACTCTTGGTTCAGGTCAGGATCTGCTTCATTTCTTACCTTGACTATTCAAAACAGGTGCAGAAAAAGTTTCCAGATTGGAGAGCAGGACCGTGAAAGCTCTGCCTTCCAACCAATCAATAACTGAAGCAAATGAAAGAAACTAAGAGGACAGCAGTTGGTGAATTGCCTTTATTCTCTTTGCTGAGTTATATCATTAGGTTTTCCTTTCGATGGAAAATCTCTTGAGACGTTGCAGAGTCTGGATGAGAGGAAATGAATGTAGATATTTACAATACCTCCATCTGGTGGACTAAAGTTCACCTCTAACAGGGTAAACTTTTTATTAGGAGCAGTTAATGCAAAAGCCAAAATATTACAGGCATGCTGTAATATTGATAATCAAATTTATTTTTTCTTTCGCAGGTTAATTCCTGAGTTACACTGACTCACCTAGTGGACAACCAGTAAAAAAAGCCTTTAGTATTCAGTTAGCAGGATCTCTCATTCATGGTCCTCTAGAGGACAAACGGAAAGAAAAGAAAACATAAATCACTACATGAATAATCTCTAAAATATGAAACCCACACAGTGCCACAAAAGTTAAACTAAGTCCTTGACGATGCTTGGAAGTTAAATGTAGGTCATAAAAAACAAACCAAAATGTATCAAGTTGATTTTAGTTAATTTTGTTCAACAAAGACAATTTAAACAGATGCCTTTCTGCAGCGCCTTCATTAAGTCATTACCAGTCTGGACCTGATCAACTGTGCTTGCTAACACAAACAAAAAATCTCTGAAAGAATCATTCTGTCACACAGTAAAGGCTGAAGGGGAAAAACGAATTTAAATATGACGGCAGATAAATTCTCCCGGCTGTCCAATACTGTCTTTCCCATTCTAAGTTCAAAAGACATCAACAGTGGACTCACTGCTGCAGACACAACCAATTTAACATCAACATGATAACAATTGTGCTGCTGGAGAGACGAGAAGGTCTCGCTGTAGTCGTGTCGCCGTGGCCTCACCTACCTGGGAAGTCTGCAGCAGTTTGTTGGTGAAGGAGGGAAATCACGTCCAGCTTTTTCAGAGCAGGAAATGACAGCAGGCAGATGCGGCCTCGTCACGTATTCGGCCTCGTCTCGCATTCACTGATCAAGCATGAAGATTTGACGGCTCCACGCCTTTCCCTCTGGTTTCAATCTGCAATCGGGTGACAAAAGGTTCGGCGGGAGATGATGAATCTGTTGAAGCCGTCATTTTCTACATGTATTAAAACAAAAAAGTAGAAGACGGAGAGCACTTGGGAAAATTATGACTTTCATGCAGAGGACCGTAACGAGAAGGACGTCCGTCTCCGGATTGGACCTTACGACGTAAAGTGCTTTGCTACTCCTGATATTTGAACTTGAGGGTTTGATTGGTCTCAATAGCTCTCCCATTAAGAGCCGGTGTTGACCTGTGTGGAATCATTCCTGCTCTGTAAGGACAACAAATGGACACCCTTCAAAAGTAAAGCACCCTAGCAAATAACCAGCTATTTCTTTTTTAAGAACTGAGATCTATGGATTTCTCTTTTGCTGTAAAGGCTAATTTTAAATGGCTTCATAATGGCATTTTAATCTCTCTGCTATTGGCTCTACATCCATGCAGCTTCTGTTTCTACACCTCTGTGATGTGGGATCTTATTTCAGGCAATATTTAAGCTGCTTGATGCTTTACCTGTCTGCTTCTTTTAGCTAAAGATGCGTTGAAAAGCCAGACTTGCATGACCTTACATGACAGTGTTACATGACGAGCTTAAACAGGTCATTTAAATTTTTTTTTAGCTTATTTTTGTATTGTCACTGATGCAGAGTGATGGAAGAACAAAGGACAACAAAGCAGAACTTATTGAACAGAACAGTATCGCTTTTTGACATTCTGCTGAGGAACACTGAGTCTAACCAGCTGATGTTAGCTGGTTAATTAGCACGCCTATCTACAAACTTATAGTCTGCCAGGTTAGAAGACATGCTGCTCAGGCCTCATAAAAATCCAACGCTCGTAGATGGTGGTGCTCCGTTTGGTTTCCAAATCATGCCTTCCTAAGTATTTGACTTTCTCTCTTTTAAATGTTTTGTGGTGTTGAAAAAGAAATGGGCTGAAAACAGACGGAGAAAATTCCAGCCCGTTCTGGATTTTCTGACATCTTTTTGTCAGAAGGGTTTGCATATATTAGTGAGTCACTAGTGACGTTTGATTTTTAAAGAAAACAAATTGTTTTTGTTGCTTTTGAGAAATTTTTTTTGGCTCTATTCATAGGTTCTCTGTGTTGCCTGGATTATTCCTGTCAAGAAAAATGTCCTCAGAAGTTTGCTATGTCTGATTTTATACCACATACAAAAAACAAAACTTTGAACAACAGAGTAAAGTTCTACTTAATTTTTTTAAAATTCAGAATGTGCCAGTTCCCAGCAAATGTCATCTCGGGGCTCTGTGGTAATAGAAGATTTCCTGTCGTAGGAGTCTGTGCTGATTGCATCAAGTCTTTGACTTTGCAGCAATCTCTCCTCCTGAGCAAGCATGTAGTGCGAGTTGAAAGGACTACAGGAGGAAACTTCCTACAGAACCAGGCTCAGTAATAATGTGAATGACTTGGGTGGTTGGGAAGACAAAGCAGTCGCACAAAAACAGAGTTACTGGTCCAAAAATACTCTTCCTGGTAAAGAAAAAGGTGAGATTCATCTCAATCCTGGTGAGAAATGGCTAAACAGAAAGGCTCTAATAAAATCTATAGGATGGAGAACAGATGCTGTTCTATAGCAACAGTAGCGTCTTCAGTGGCTATTTCCAAAATTGAGACAAGGTTACAGAGGGAGAAATGGGCCAAAGTGTGCCATCTATAATACGACGCTACTGGCAGCAGTAGCTCAGCTGATTAAACACAGAGATGCTGGGGCAGGCGCAGCTTCTTTGGAGAGAAAAACGAGTCGTGAACATAAAGACAGTGACCGGACACACCGTGTCCAGTCTTCTGTCGGCGTGCGTGCGTCCTCCGTAAACGCATTCCTTTTGCTGAAATGTTCATTAAAAACACTTTGTGATCGTTTCATGAAGAAAAGTGGAAACTGTTGATTTATGCTGAAAATGAGCATTTGTGGTAGAGGCGGTTTGCACAAGAAAGATGGTACAGGAAAAGTTTAAACATGCATTTTAAATGCAATAAGGCGACTTTAAAAAAATGATCCAGACTCACTGCCTTACAATTTATTTTAATTTTGAAATAAAAAATGTTAGTTTAATGGTACTAACTGGATCATGTTGAGTAAGTTCAACTGATAATACAGTACATGAGACACATTCATTCCCTGTAACTTAATTTATTTTTACTTGGATACATGTAAGCTACTTGCACTGTAAAACATAATTAGTTATTCTTACTTGGAAAAAAAAAAGAATACTCGGTGCCTCAAAAGGTTTTACTTTTCATTAAATTAACTGGTGGAGTAAAATAAACTCCTCTAATTATTTGTTGTGTAACTTAAGCTAATTTAATAAATCTGAACTTGTTGCAATTGCTTAAAAGGCATCCAAAGCTTAATTTTCTCGTGTATGTAAATAATCTTCAAGGCTTTCCGAAGGCACATTTTTATAACTTGAAGCTTCTTGTATTTAAAAATTACTTTCGTGAAACAGTTCATGGCTCCTGCTTTTTGTTCGTTTCCCTACTCAAACTTTGACAGAAAATATAGAAAGCAGTGATGGTTTGCTCAGTTTATTTCAGTAAAACGAACACAATGTGCAGCTGCACCATCAGGCAGAGATGGAGATGAACATGCAACTCACTCATGGTGTTCAAATGTAAATGCCAACGAAAGCCATTCAGAGCTGTGCTGCTTTGAAAACGGACTCATTCTTGATGAAGCGACTGCATAGATGAAGTTACGCTTTTCACCCTAAACATCCATCCATCCGGTTTCTTAAAACCCTCATCCCACTGGGGTCGGACGGTTGCTGCTGAATATCTCCAGTTTTCAACGGGCGAGAGGCGGGGTCAACCACGGCGGGTCGCCAGTCCATCGCTGCACCTTAAACACTTTAAAACAAGTTTTTGACGAATAAGAACATGGTTTAATTAGCACAAGAAGGCTCTCAACTTATTCAAATCGAGTTCTTAGTACAACTATGCAAATAACAATAATAATAAAAAATTTAATCCACTTAATCAATTTGATCAAAGTCAACATTGTAATTCAATATACACCCAAAATTTGTGTTGGCAAGAACCTGACAGAAGTCGAGCTGTGATCACTCATCTTTTTCAAGATGGTTTCTGATGAAACCACCACCGCCTGCGCTTGAACAAAAAAGCTTAAATTACATTCAGTCGCTGCTGTACCTCATGTGTACTGCTAATGTGACTATAATTACAGTCACAGTTGGTAAACAGGACTTGTTTAACTCTGCATTCAAATTGTTTATTATGTGTCACACATGGCAGGTTGTAAGGAAGGAGGCATCAGATGACACATTTCAGCCCTTCATCTAGTTATTAATGCTTCATTTGCAGCTTCTTTCTTTCACTTACAATGTGCGCAACACAGCCTTTTGGGTCAACTTCAATGCAACCACAGATATGGACAATTCTCACCATCGCAGTGGATCACATCATGATTTTCCTCATTGCATGGCTGTCGGCACACATAAATGACTAAACAACGGCACAATATCTCTCCCAACGAGCTGAAAAAAACCTTAAAAATTGAATTTACACAAACAAATTTGACGATAGTCCCCTATCCTATCTTATCAAGACGACACATTTCCAGGGTAACTTTCCTCCACTCTGGTCTTGTGGGAACTCTCTTGTCCAAATGAATCAATGAATGCTTTGGGAATAACTCATAATAATCCTTTGACTTTGTCCTTTACATAGCAACCCATCACTTCCTCTGCTCCCAGCTATGCAATAACTGGAAGTAGAGGAAGTGGAAAAATTAGTTTATTATACATCAGTGCTTTCACACAAGGTCGCTGTTCAATAGGTAAACTAACTAAAGTGTCCTACATGGACCACATCAGGATCCGTACATCTGCTGCTGATGAACTAATCACTTCTCCTGATTAGGGGCAAACATGAACAAATCTTTAATCAAAGGTGCAATCAGTCCATAAAAAAATAAAAACCCTGAAAAATGCCAACAAAAGAAAATAACAAAACAAATTTATATTTAAAAACCCAGTTTAATCAGAAATTATATTTCCATATTCAACATGACTGCTCTATGTGATGCAGAATAACTTAAACCAACTGATTGCAGTTAAACGTCTCGATGTCGTTTAATACAGTTACAGTCAAAATGAAAACGCACCATATGCCAATTGTATATGGGGTTCTTGAGTCATTTAAATAGAAATAAGTACACCTTAAATCCACAAAATATGTACAAAATACACAAAATCCTTAAAATTAAACAGGTGTACTCTTGTTTTACCATGATTGCATGATGAACTAAATCGTTAATCTTCGTGAACGCCAATAGTAGGCCGTGAAAAAGTTGTTCTGCTAAAGTCAATACAAAGTTAATACTTCTACAAAGTAAAAATGTTTCATTCTTTAAAAGAAACGTGGCTGTTTCAACCATGTTCTTTCAGATGACAATATTTGATTTCAACAAAACTGTAATGTAATGTCTCTTTTTTTAATTGTATTGTGGTTTTATCATGTGAACCACTTCCAGCTGCCCTGCCGATAAAATGTCAATCAACTTGACTTTGTTCACCACTGCAGGTTTGTAAAGCTCCACTTGTTTTCCATAAATAATGTAAAATGATAAATAACTTGGTTTGACACATGATGCTTTGCTGGACCACAGTAAGGATTCTCATGACGATGAGTTGTAATACGTTTAGTAACAAAGGCTTTTGCAACCACAGCAGTAATTGCCACTCTAAACAGACATCCCCTTTAATAGCTGGAGTTGGTGATTTAGGTGGTGCAAAGAAACGGATAAATGGAGACCTATAAAAGCTCTCTCTGAAGCGTAATGTCTCTCCGACGTTTAAGGACATCCAGCAAGGCCTTTCCCAGTCCATCTGCAGCGAATCATAAAAATCTCACCGCTCACTTCAAAGTACAGCCTATACACGAAATCGTTTGAAGGATCTCTGAGGATAAGTGAATCTCAAAGAAGAGAAACTTTTCCATCTAAGTGTATCCATTGGTTATCTTAAGGCGCAGCTTTACAGAACAAAGACGAGTGGAATGGTCTTCCTTGGTGAAATCCAACAGTATAGTGCAATAGACTTTACATTTTAGTTGATTACTGTGGTATTGCCACAGGCGTGGTGAATGTAAGAAAGATGGAAAACCTCGGGTGATTTTTCTGTTATTATTCCTGATATGTCCCTATCGCCTTCCTTCTGTGATCATGGCGAGGCCTTCGTTTTTAGTAAAGATTGAACTTTTGTTTCTGATTTTTGCAAATGCTGTGCATTAGTCTTATCTAAGAATATTGGATTGTGTATTTTAATTCAGTCTGGCATTTGCTTTTCACATTTTTTAAGTTTTATCTTCTCGGATAGAACGTCTCTTTGGCCCTCTTTCTATTTCTGAGCTAGCTGCGATTGATTTGTCATTCATGCATCTAAATTAAGAGCACATTTCCATTATACAGTTCCTCCTCCATACTTAAAAAAAAATCCTCCCTGGTTGGAAATCTTCCTTACTTTGCTTCAAAACCGTTTCTAACCCTACATTTTCTACAACCTATACTAATATAGGTATCCTCCTCTTTCTGCCAATAAAATGACGGGGGGATCGTTGGGATGTCACTTCTTGTTTGTGGATTTATTTTAGTTTTCTTCTCAGATTTCTTACAAAATAGGAATCTGTTCTGTTTCAGTTTTTCACAGTTGCCTGCACAGAGCAGTTTTTCTAAAGCTAGAGCTGCCTCAGTGTGAAAGATGCTTCGTTTGGCCAGCACCTTTAGTGCATGCAGGTAAATAAGAAGAGACTCCCCAGTGAAGCAGTCTGCAGCTTGAAGAAGCTGTAAACAGATTTGTCAGCTGCACATCTGTGATGCAAACCTCTTCATTCCACCACACGTTGATCTGATTTGAGTTCTGCTGAATACATTGGAGTACAGCGACATCTTTGTCATGCTCTTGAGACCAGTTGAACTGTGAGACATGGTGCAATACTGTCCTTGAAGTGGCCGTCATGCCCTCCAAGGATTAAAGGTGTAAAGAAAATGGATGCAGCTGGTGTGAATTGAAAGCCTGGCTCCTGTGTGGTGGTGTTGTGGTGTTCTGCTTGCTTCAAGGTTCTACGTGTTGAAGGTTTAGAGCTCGTTCGTCAACCGAGGCGTGCGACTAGCTGAGCTGCTGTGATCTCAACCCGATATGCAAATTCTCTTAACAATTCCTAACAAACTTGAGATACAGTTAAAACTGAGTAGATCAGCCGATCCCGACCAGCCCAACTGGGACCAACAACGAGGTAAAATTCTCTGAAATCCTCCCCAGCTGCCTCCTTTCGTTGGGTCTGCCAGAGGTCTCGTCCTAATGCGATATTCCAGGAACACTTTGTAAGAAACGCGCCTTTACAAGCTGTCCAAACCACTTCTGTTCCTGCTCTCTCTCTCTCTCTCTGTGTCTCTCTCTCCCCGTTAAGAGGAGCCAAAGTTGTGATCCCCTCTGAAAGGGGAGATCAGCCCCTGTCCCAATGAAGCTTATTCTGGTTGCTTGTCTTTGTCACCTCATTCTTTCAATCTTTACCCACGGCTGCAGTATTGAAAGTAGATAATTTGATAAATGAAACGTGAACTGCCTTTCGTTTCAGCCCTTTCTTAACCACAGACCAGTGCGGCATTTACTCCACTGCTGAAGCTGCTGTAAAATTGACCCAGAGACTGTGAAATTTTCACGGCACGATGTGACTTTGACTGTCGCCGTTACCTTGAAGCAAAAAAAGGGTTGTTGCTTTTTTTGTTGGCTGCTCATCAGTCCGAGCGTGTGCCTGAGTGGCTAGAAATGACCGCGCTACGGCAAAGACAATTAAATGGTTTACGGAAGAGAGAAGAGGATCTGTGAATTGCTGATGACCTGTTGGAGAGACTCGGAGTCTGGGTTCTGTCTGAAGAAATCTATTCCCCGAGCTCACTAACAACCGCTGCTACAGGTGCTGCCTGAAGCTGATGAAGGAGCAGGGGAAGGAGGCATGCGATGTACTAGTTGTGAATGAAGTAGCTGTAAGGACGAGGCTAAGTAGGTATAATCCGTTTGTGTATTTGTAGGCGTACAGTTGGAGCCACGCTTTGATGCATTGTGTAAAAAAAATACTTTTTCAAGACTTTTACTGTTCTAAGATGGTTAGGATTTCTAAAATTATTCTGACTTCCTGGCTGATGTCTTAAAGTGTTGCTTCACATTTCTCCAAATGTCTTTCCATGTAACTCTATATCTCCACCCCAACAACACAATTTTGAGTGAACTTAGTTTGGATGGTTTGATTCTCAAGCCTGTTTTGTTCCATACGTTATGATGGTCAAGCTCAGTTTTAATTTTCTGTTAACACACGACAAAAATGACTTTCTTTTATTAATGCTTTTGATACGATCTCTCCAGTAGGAGAATTTACAGCCGTGAAGAAAGGTAAAATGACCACACTCTTTTGTGCTAGCGGACTTTACTGACAGCTACCAAACGGGAAGCAGGCAGGAAGACGGGGGAAGACCTGCACCAAAAGTCTCGAGGTCAGGAATTGAACCCAGTTAAAGTTTATAGCCTCTGTACGCGTGGCGCCCGCTCTGCCACAGCGTCCCACACACCCAGCTGCATCTCTCCTAGAAACAGCATCCTGGTGATTAGACTGTACTTCTGCACACATACGCATGGTGTGAAAGCGGCAAAGGGAAGCAAAATGGAATAAGAAAAAAAAAATCCTTACAATGTACTCTGCACACAATAAAAATAAAGATACAAGCAGAGTTCTCTGTGAAACTATGATCTGTTTGAAATATTCCTATAACACTGACGGTTACCGTTGCAGTATTAACTGCTTGCTGGCTGTTTGTCTCAGGCTGTTTGCTTCGCCCACTCTTGTTTCAGTGTGGCACTTTATTGAAGAAATAAATGGAACTGCATATGCCGTCTACTTTATCCATTGGGCTTTGGCTGAGGGAATTATTGAAGCATATTGGATTCATAGATCATTGTTACCAGCCGGGGGCTTCAAGTATCATTAATATTCCGACTGTAAAGATCACTGAAGTGTTCCCCTGTTCCTTCTGGGTTATTACAGTGTTTTTCTCAGCTTCAAGATTTTTTTTCCTTTCGTTTGCTGGCTTTGAAAAATAGTGTAAAGTTAATATTTTCTTTTTTTTTTCTGGAATTCCGTTTGCAGAATTACATTAGTCTTTAGCTACCAGTAGGCGTTGACTGCAAAGTGATTAAAAGTTTTTATCAAGGTCTCTCTCCTTTATATACAGTCAGTTTAGTAAAATGCACTTATGATGAGAAACTGGAAATACTGTATGTTCTTGGAGAGCATGCGGCATTTATGTTAGTTTTTAAGGAGTATATTTTTATTGAGTGTATTGAACAGTAAGACTTTTAGTTATAAAAATGATCTGATCTGACTTTGCACAGTTTTCTATTGCAGACCTTACACACTTCCATCCTTTAATCCGCCATCAGTGCTACATGAAAACATTTGATAACTTAATCATTTTTTGACATCATGGGCAGCTTTTTTCTGTTGTGCCAAACCACTTTCAGTTTTAAACTGTGAAATTGAACAGATTTTCAGACTCTGTGCAAATCACTGTGCTCATTTGCATTTTTTTTTTATTTTATTTTTTTTAGACTTCACCCTCATCTAAGGGAATTGCAGGATTTATGAACTGAGAAGAATGACTTTGGCCATGTTAAGTCTTGAGGCAAAATCATCCTTTCAAAGAGAATATAAGAGATGAAAATGAACTGCAAGGATTGATAGGAATTTGCCTTTCAAACAGAATGAAGCTGAGATGAAAAAGGAGCGTTTGGGGAAACAACTTCTGGTTTTTGTGAAACTTCAGTCTTTTGTGTCAGGAGAGTCTCTGTCCTCTTACTGTACAGAGAGTCTTTAGATGCATTTTGTAGTGCAGGTCAATGGACTGAACATTTAATAGTGCTATGACCCATTTTTAGTTCAAACAGGTTTCCTGCCAATATATAAAATAGTAGTGTTGTAAATCTACTGTAACCACAGCAGCTTGAATGGTGACAGAAATATTTGATGCTTGTTGACCTTGGATTGGGTTTTGGCTGCACAGTGCAACTCTTCTAACATATGCAAGGAATTAGGGCTGTAGTGACACACTAATCTCACAATACGATATGTGATGGTCTGCTCACTATACGATATATATCACGATATTCAGCAAATGATACGATTCGATACGATTCAGTACAGAGTGATTTTGGTGACATTTTGTAACTGTTCCATAGACTTGGATTGAATTAATTGAACTGACGGTGTAATACTGGTGTAATAAATGTTGTATTTGTTATACATTTGCTTTGTTTAAATTGTAATTGTGTGGCTTTGTGTATTTGGTTATGCAGAAAAGGAACCTTTTTTGTCTTATTCACTTATATTAGATAATATTGTAATGTTTCATTACATGTCATTTTTCATGTACATGTGCAACTGGATAGAAAATGCCAGGTGTGATAGCTGTCATTTAATTCGTGTGGATTTGACATAAAACTTAACGTATCGATACTCGAGGATGAAAAATTGATACTTACTGAGGAAAAAAATATCGACGCATATCGTAGAATCGATAAAATTACACAACCCTACAAGTAATTCAGTGTTCTTATATGAGAACGTTGAATTCCTGCTAATTCCTTCCCAGCACTTCAGCAACCTGCTCTGAGTGAAAACGAGACACGAGCTGAACGCGTTGATGCCGAATAAACTCCTATGGTTTTGGTTCAGTGATGTGTTCCAAACTGTAGAAGATGAAAGATGTTTTGTTCATGTTCTGAACAAGATGAAAAACATATACAAATAGTTTAATAAAATCCATTAAACATAAAAACGGTGATGTGTCTCTGTGTGTGTGTGTGTGTGTGTGTGTGTTGCGAAACATGAAAGGTGCAAAGTGTGTACATGGCAGGATATGCAGGAAAACACGAAAATACACAGCCTGAGTGAAAACCTTGTTATCTACACTACCCTACAGCTTTTTCTCTTTCTTTCTGTTTAATAGTGAGATCAGAAAGGAGGAGGTTCAGGCAATTACAGGCAGCCCAGGCTGTCTCCACAGTCTCACTTTCAGCTGTACTGTGAAAATATGAGCCCCTATTTCAAATGTATGCAAATTTGATGCAATACGGAGTTAAACAAACTGACACGAATTAACCAGCAGAGTAAATATTTAGAAAAGAAAAAAAAAAGAGTACAATGAGGTCTAAAGCCTTTGTGTATGATCAGGGCTTCACAGTCTCAGCAGGACATCAGAAGCATTTGATACCATTCCTAAATATTGAGATGACAATATGAATGATGATTTTCCTGATTCTTTTATGCTTTTGCTTGGTTTAGAATGACCTCTCTCTCTGTGTGAGCTTTTATCCTCCCGGCCACTAAATGTGGTTGTCGACGGCAATGAAAGTAAAATATATCGTTTGCATAATTTGCAGGCAGGAGAATTAAAATGTAACAAGTTTTACATCAAAGCAGCCGTTTGTGATATTAAATACAGTAAAATTGTGATGAGGTCTGCGAGCCAATTCACAATATGGTGAGAAAGCATTTTACATAAAAACCTCTAATTTATATATAAGAAAATATATAGTCCTTTCAGTCCAATCACACAGATTCCAATTCCAGAGAATGGATGCAAGTTATAAAACAGTCGGGTTCAGTTTATCGCGCCAAATGCTCAAAAGTTTCCTGAGGAACTCCAATTTCTGTGGCTTTGCGGGAATCGGTCCTGCAGAGTGAACATGTAGTGGCAGTGGAAAGTCGACTGGACTATCAAGTCTTCAACTTTGCAGAAATCCCTCATGTATGCATGAGGCAACGGCAGGAAAGTAAACTCCACATGAACGTGAAGAAACCTCCAACAGAACCTGGCTTGGTGCGAGCAGCCATCTGCCACGACCCTCTGGAGATCTGAAAAGACGGAGCAGACACACACACGCACACACACGCACACACGCGTCACTAAAATACACAGAGCAGCAGCGGTGCAGGAGTCCTATGGTAAAGAAAGAGTAAAGCGATAATCATACGAGTAGCTACTTTATTCATGGCTTCATCTAGGATAGTCTGTCAGATGGCTCTAAGGTTTGATTTTGAGCATTTCATACGTTTTTCACACATTTCAAATTAAATTTTCAGAAATGCATCAAGTTTATGTAAAGCGTCAGTATTTACAGTGTTAGAGTGGATTTCCACTTCTAAGTGAAATCCCAATGGATGGCGACTCGTTCTGGCTTCACCGGGCCGCGGACCTGATCCCTCAGTTAAATCCTTTCCCTTGGGATCCCTGAATGCGTCTTCACAGCACTTGAAGCATTTACCTCTCTCCTCGAAACTTATAAGGAGCAATATACCTGGCTGTGACGCCCCTTTGATGCAAAGCGGCAACGGCATGATGAGTTTCCTTGGAGGTAACTGTTTGACAGAAGAAATGATTATTTCATGCTCCACTCTTTCTATAAAGCAACAATCTGCTCTGTCAAAGTGATATGTTTTCTGTCCTGATGTTATTCTAGGCTTTTTATTGACTCTTTATTAACACTGAATATCTGAATTTTTATCTCCATCTATTTATGTACTCGTCCTATTTTTTCCATAATGGAATTTAGATTTTCACCGTGACTGAATAAAATATGTACAACCTTCTAATATTATGAATAAAAGAGCTTTGTAAGATATTAGTCCCAAAGCTGTGCCAGTGTCTTGGTGAAGATGAGTGACATTAAAGTATTATCGCATGATTTACAGGACATGACAGCCTGGAGTGGACTCCTGACTAACTTGTGGAAGAGACTGGGGAAGAAGAAGCTCACCTGAAGAGTGAACCCTTTTATGGACCGGTCTGCTCAGAAGTTTATTTGACCCGTTTATTGTGCGTTGTCTTATATTTCAAGAACTGGATCAGTATACCTTGAAATGTTGCCTGTAAACATAAGACATTTAATTTCTGGTCATTTTTAAACTGTCTGGCATGGATATTTCAGTTTTATCCAAATTTTGCAGCCTTCCTGCTGCTGAGATCAGCCTGGTGCGTTTCACAGTCAGGTATTGAAAACGACGTGCTTCAGACTGATGTCCCTGAAGTAAACAATCTGCCTGTCTGCTGTGTGGAGAGCTGAAGCCAAAGAACGGTTTTAATCCTGCTACCGGATTCGGGCAGGTAGTGTTGTCGTTTCAACTCAACTCGGTTCAATACAATCTGGTTTTATGGTATCAAATTACAACAAATGCTACATAAATGCACTTTTCCAGACTGTCGGGTCTAATTATTATCCTACTATATAGGTCACAGTTATATACAACAAGTCAATCTCCTTCCAGTCCAAACAAATCAAACGAGTGTGTTTAGATCCAGACGGGCCGAACAAAACAAAGACGCATCTCTGAGACGACTCAAAACCGACTGAAGCACAATGACTTCCCCAAAGACTGACACGTAGCACAAAACCAGACTTTGTTTTATAATCCTTGACTGAGTTCAATATTTCATCAAATCAAAACGGATGGAACTGACATGGACCAAAAAAAAAAAAAAAGAAAAAGAAAAGATGAAACCCCTTTTTTATTCTATGACGGCAATTCCTGCCAACATGTAGCCGCTGTTGCCAGGCTCAGCAAAGCCTTCCCAAAATAAGTCGAGCCACTTCCATGGTTCGCAGCAGGCTTGGTGTGGTTTTCTTTGAAAGCTTGTTTTTTTTTTTCTTTTCTTCTGTGAACATAGAGTTGATAAGTCAGGCCAAAGAGCTCCAGTTTCGTCTCATCAGTTCAAAGGATTTTCTCCCAGAAGCTTTGGGGCTTGTCAACATGCATTTTAGTTAAATCCAGTCTGTTTTGTGTACGTGTGTGTGTGTGTGTGTTTTTTTTTTTTTTCTTTTTCCCCGTCAACCGTGAAGCTCTTCTGGCTCTCCCACTATGGAGCAGCCTTCAGCTTCCAAACGAAACGGATAGGAGATTGTCGTAGGTCGAATGTATTTTTTTTGTTTCTTTCGCTGTTTTTCTACCACCCGAGTCATCTGATGGTCTTTTTGGTCACATCTTCTGGCTTCCATGTCCCAGGAGCTTCACTGCAGTTCAAAAAAACCTTATATGTTTTAACAACATAGAAAGTTGTGGCCAAAAGAAAAAAAAAACACACATGGAGCAGCTTTGGAGGAGATCTTATAGCCTTCATCTGCAACATGCATGTCTATAATCTTCGTCCTGAGCTCCACAGACGGCTCCTGCTTTTTACTTTCTCTGTTCCCTGTGTGGTGGACGCTCTGGCACAAAACTAGCCAGCAGCAGCATGTTCGCTTTAATTGGGCTGAATCAAAAGCCATGATCAATGGCCTCTTTAGATTCACTATTAAATCTGGCCGTGCTCCTTCAGTAGGTGTTTGCTGAATACATAGTGAATCCCTTTTGGTTCATGACATGCTAATGGATCTGCGGTACAGGCTAGACGGTTACTTTTAACCAAGTCGTTTGTCAGAGGTTTTAATGAGCGCGAAGGGTCTCTGAGTGTATATTTACATATTTGAAATCGTCTGCAGCCGTGCATTCGCTCAGATTGAAGTTTCCCCGAGAAGCAAACTTTGAGACGTCTCCTGCCGTAAGAGTAATTTTGAGAAGCAGATTTTCAAAAAGAACTATAAGAAACAGGATTTTTAAAAGGGCATAAGATATCAGGCAGTGGCCTGTTTACGGAGGCGGAAACTAAGTTTAAAGTGCTCCACGTGTTACACTGTCGATGTCATTTGATTGCCTTTCCGAGTCGTCTGAGGACAAACCGAGCGGCAAATGGGAAGGATCTTTCATTAACTGTCCATGAATGTTGATAGATGACAAAATATTTGGTTTACTACAATTTATTTAGGCCAGGGTTGGTAGCATTGAACAATTTTATATTTACATGTATACTTTAAGCGAGGACAGTTTGGTTTAAACCCAAAGCTGTCCAAACACTTGCAAGGCTCTGTCCTGAAATTATTTTCAAGTTTGTTTCTCAAAGAAACTGCAGCATTCCTATCTAAACACTTTAAAACAATGTTAAAGGAATATCAGTTAAGAATTGCGTGTAACTTACAATTGTTTTTATTTACGTTTTATTCATAAGATGTATGTCAACAAGTGTTTTTGCTCCTCTTAATAAATCAGGAGGAAAATCTTTGACATTCTTACAAACTGTGAGAAGCTTCCACCTGTATTTTGATATTTTGTGTTGATGGATTTCACTTTTTAGGTTGCAAAGCCTCCTTGCCATTACCTTAATCACTTTGCAATTCTTCATCAAATTCAAAGACTCTTCTGCCAGTGCTATGAACTATCTTGTATGTTGGCAGAGCGAGAGGACTGAACAGTACAACAAAAACCTGCCATCATATTTGGAATATCAGTGTGTGCAAAATCAATATCACAGAGAACTCCATGAACAACATATGCAGGTATTAGATGTTGTTGATGTCTGTGGAGTATTTGGTCATACTTGTCGATTAAATCTGAAAAAAGTTTTACAGGCTCGTGAAAATGTAAGTGTGTTCATGAATGTGGCGTAAAGTTCTTTGGAGCTTTCTGGTCTAGATGAAGCGCTGGACAAGTACACTTGGATGTCAGACATATTTTTTTGCCATGCAAGTCCGTTTTTCATTGTTGATGCAGAAGACATGGTCAGATGCTGCTTTTTTATTTTTATATTTTTACATTTGTCCAGTATTGGTATAGTCCAGTAACTGTCTCAGGACTAAATTTGTAGCAACCCAAATGTACTGTAAAAAATTGAAAAACCTTGTGTAGTGGTTTTGATGATGGAGACGAGAGTTGGCCAATTCCTCTCTGGACTTTTATTAGAAGCAGGTAGTCGAAACTCAAACAGAGACCAGCTCCAGACTGGAGAAAGCCAGCTTCACCGTCAGGTCTTCGTTTTATACCTAATGATGCCCTTCATTATCAGTAAACATTGTGTGGGCACTGGTTTCAACAATATGCACTGAGGATGCCATCTTCTCTCTGCGCCTGCTAATGTGTGAATACAAGCCGGCCAGTTATCTGCTCAAGTCCCGTCCAGTCGGACCCGGCTGGTCGTGGTCATCTGAACCACGTATTCCTGTCCTCTTAAACTGGAACTTAGAAAAGTATTCATACCATCCACGAGCATCTGGACTCGCCTTCTGAACAATACATTTTCTACCTCAACAGATTGAAAATTTAAAGCTGTAGTATGCAACTTTTACAAAACTATGTCTTCTCCATATTTGTTAAAACTGCCACCGTGTTAAGACGGTATGTAATATAAATCACCAAAATCAGATAATCAGTTTTACACTGTCGCAACTTAATAATGATTTTAACATGTAAAAAGTATTTTTAAGTTATATACTGCACCTTTAATACTGTATACTTAAACATTTATTTACAGCAAACCCTGTCATCAATGCAAAAGCCAACAAGGTGGTTTTCTGATATTTCTGGGAAAAAAGTGCTTTTTGTTGGGGGGGATTCTATGAAACATTCAAATAAAAATGATATTGTCTCTTTCTTTGACTGATGTTAAAGACACACTTGTGTTATTTAATAACTCGTGTACCTCTTGGTACCACTTGAGCCTAATTAGAACCTAAAAATAGAGATGAGTAACACTCGGCACAAAGAAGAGGAGATGAGAAGCAGCTTTTCAAGAGTAACTCATGTCTGAAGCCTGCGGCTTTTTTCTCTTCTCATGTATTTAGGGTAACGGCAACGAGGAATGTTTCAGAAGAACGGCGTGTCTCAGGAGAAGTGAAAACAGAAGTGGGTGACTCCATGGTTTGTAGCATTGTTCTCACACACCAATGATGAAAGAACATTATTAGGGATAAACTTTTTGTAAATGTGAATTCCACTTGAATGTTGTGGGTTATGTATTATTCAGATGCAGGCTTTTCCTCACTTAGCAGTCGGAAGCAGCAACATGCGAACGCATTCAGGTGCCGTTCTTGTCAAATGCAATAAAGCTCCCTGCCATGTGTAAAGAAAAATCCCAATCAGCATTCTCTGGCTAAGACCAGAGTTAAGCTTTCTTTTTTTTTTTTTTTTTTTTAATAGGCTTAATAATTCAGGAAAGCTGAGACAACAGAAACAAAAACAAAAAATGGGGAAAGTTGTATTTGGGATTTTCTGCATCTAAGCGACCAATACGTGTGTGTCATCGTAATCGTACATATACACAAATATATAAATAAGTGTCATTTTTTTTCATTTGCTGTTGGTTAAAGCTTTTAGGCACAGGAAGGGCTTTGCATGCAGATGGAGGTTCCTCCCTTGCCTGTGAATAAATTGGTAGCGAAACCAAAGATAAAGTTGCTTCTTGTTGCTTCAGTCACAAAGAAAAAAAAAAAAAAGAGATTATTCTAGAACAGTCCTGGGCCGTCGGGTCTAAACTCTATCGGAATCGACTGAAATTATAATCTTTATTTAAATTAATGTTTACTCCCAACAGTCTCTTCTCTTTATTGTAGTTTCTCTTGGCTGCACCGTCTCCCGTATACAGTCTCTGTCCACTATTAATGTTTCAATCAGATTTCAGTCTCTATGTGCTGCCAGGGTCAATCTAATCTGCCCAGCACCTTCACAATCAGTAGATGAGGCATAAGACCAGCAAATAATACAGCAGTTGAAAAGTTTTGTTTTACCTTATCAGCTTTCAAATTGGTGTCACAGAGCTAACTGGAAGACCCACCATGATGTCAGAGGTGTTTTGCCCTCTGGTCAGAGTGACTTTATCAGCCCCAGGTTTTGCTAGATAAGCACAACCGCAGCAACATGCGCTGTGCACATTAACACTTATGAATTTGCAGTATTTCATACCTACAATGGCTGATGGAGAAGGTCAAAGGAAAGGTCTTAAAAAAAATTCCAGGGTGACTTTTTCCGTAGAACTTGACATCGTAAACTTGGACCAGTATTAGCCACCTGGAAAAGTGTTAGTTAGTTCTGGGTGGTACCACAGGCTTACAACATCTGAGGAGCATTGGAAATTGTATTGGTGGAAAAACCTATTTTGCAAATGATCAACTTTGTTTGGAATAACGGAGGGAAAGTTGTCTTACCAAGGCAGCAGATCGACATCAAGATGGTTTGTGTTGTAGGAAACCCCTCAACATGAAGCAGAACAATAATTCATTATTATGACACTTATAGCTACGCGTTAAGTTTCCTGACAGTTACAGGAAACTTAACTCAGAGGACATCTATGATCTTAAATTCATGTGGTTATGATAAACTTACATGTAAATACTGACTTTACTGGAGGAATACATCCATTAACTAAACTACTCCAGATTCAGTCACCAAATACAGCCAAACGGCACGACTGTGATCTGAAAATTACAGTATGGAAATCAGTTTATTTTAGCGCAGTTTCTTCACATAGACTAGATGTTACAGTTGCTTTAGAGGTTTCTTTTCTTTTTTTTTGGTAAAACCCATGTAGTGCAACACAGGAAATTGCTATTGCGGAAACATGACCCTTGTTTACACCCACTGCCCCTTTGTCTCTGTTGCAATGTGACGCGAGATTGTAGAAAGTAGCCTGACTTCATCTGAAAGATTGACTGTGCGACACTTTGCTGACCTTTCTCCATCCCATTCCAGTTGCCAGCCATTTATTTCTTGTATACCCCCAAAGCAGACTAAATGTGTGCCTCACTTAGGGGAGCGACCACAGGAGGAGAACATTGTCTCTTTCCCCCCGTCAAGCCACAGAAGATAAAAGACACTCTTCATTTTCGATCCGTCTTCGCTCCTCCACTAACTCTGTGTTGTGGTCAGACTTGGGAATGGAGGGAGAGGAGATCAGTGAAGGAGGAAGGTGCGGAATACAGATCAGCCGCAGAGAGAACTCATGCCCAGATTATTCAGCATGCCTAATTGACCTCTGGCTCAGAAACGCCGTGTGCTGCTGCACGGTCTGCCCTTCCCCAGGACCCGCCACCTCAAACCCCCCCGTCCGCCATAATATTATTATACGTGTTTTGTACGTGCCGTTGCAAATTGGAACTCTTGGGAGCCATCTGTGTGTTTTTTAGACTCGCTCCCTCTGTAGTCTTAGGGTGGCAAGACAAAATAATCAAAGTCGATTCTTGATCTTTCCAGCGGAGGCAGAACCGTTCAGTCCCCAAACCATGGTTTACATGCTTAGTGGAAGTAAGAGATAACATGCTTTACTTAGATTAGGCTTCTGCTGTTGTTTCTGATGTGTTTAATAAGCCAGGATGTGTTTCCATTCAAACTCACTGGCTTAAATGAATTATTAGATTCATTCAATGTTATGCTCAATGAAAAGATGAAAAGCTGGGCGGTGTTTCACCAACGTTACTGCACTCTCTCACATGGCTCTGGCACTTTGAAGGGGTTTCCCCAGCAGATCTATAAAAATATGCACTCTTTAAGTAGCCGCTCAGTCTAGATAAGTGCGGTAAGATTTTGTTTAAAGCTGTTTGGAGAAAATAAAAGTGACAGCCGTAATACCAGGCATTTAGTACAAGTTTTGTTTTGGTATTATAAGAACTCTCATGCCTAAGAAACTCGATGTACGTACTGTCCCACATGGTTGTCTGTTTTGGACTCGTGCACACACACATACTCCACACTAGCCTTATGGTTTATTTGTCAGGTCAATGGCAGTCTTCCACTCAGATACACTGCTCTCACTTGAACCTCATGCGGGGCAGTAATACACACATTTTCCAATTGTCTCCTTGAATGTGAAAGAGAGAGAGAGAGAAAAAAAGCGATGTTCTCTATGAAGAATTGCTGCATTTTTTGCTCATTGGTTGTTTGCCGTTATATTTACATTTGGATCACAAATGGCATGTGGAAGTACTACAAGTGTCAGTAGATGCTAATACTCTAGTATCACTCACTCTTCAGGTTTGAATACACCACTGAGTTGAGGTTTCTCAGTTTGTGCAAGAATCAAAGGCTTCCTATTCGAGCCTTGGCACGATGAAGTAAGATGGTTAATATACACTAGATGTGAAAGGAAAGTCATCTTCACAATATTTACAGGAATCTGAACATAAAGAGGAAGGTGTTGACCTGCAGTTCAATTCAGTCAGAAAAGAGAAAATCAGTTTAGAAATTTGCAGTTATATGTTGATTTACCGCCTGTTTTCTCACATTATGTCAGCAGCAGTAGGTTGGGACTGTTTGCGTTTTTTCCTTCAGCACAAATATTAACAGAGTCAGAAATCAAACTGTGGCCTGGAATGATCTCACTGGCATCTACTGCAAATGTTTTCTGACTAAAGTGTCTCCAGTGCCATGGAAGAAGAATCTGCCTCGCCACTTGTAGCCCTCATTTGGTCTTTGGCAGATAATGTGCAGATTGTCGTTTGGTGGAGGTCACGAGTCTGTAAGAAAGAAAAGGAGCTCCTGATATGCAATCAGCCTCTGAGTGTACATCATAAAATCCCTTCTCTTTAGTTAAAACCTCATTTTCTAACAGAGAATTAACTAAACAAACCTTCACCCCACCAAACACACGCACGCACACACACACACCGACACCGACAATCGTATAATCCAAACGGTTGAAAGTCAGAAACCCACAGTTTATTATGTTAATGTGGCCTGCCCACTTGGATGTTTTGCATCAGGTGCAATCAGGATTACAATATGAAGATTTACTTTTTGTAAAGCAACTCTGTCTCTAGCCTGTGGGGCTATCACCTTCTCCATATTGCAGACTTGGATTGCCAAGATGGGACGGTTGCAAAATAAAAAACAAACTAAAAAAAAAAAAGGAGAGTGTTTCTGACTGAGAAGTCAATTGACCACAATAGTGTAGAGCGAAACATTTGTCTGTGCCAGGGCTAATGGATGCTGTTTTTATGGCTGTTGGGTATAGAAACTGCTATGGAGGTTGGACACATTCCCATTTCAATTATAGCAGAGATCTACAGTGTTGAACAATGGCGACGGTAATAACCAAGGTTGTTTCAAATTCACAACACAGTTTCTAGATCGTGTCATTTGACAGAACTGGTGCTGTATAGACACCGTATGAATAGATGATACCAAAGTAACACCACCTTCAAAAAAAGAAACTATTTTACCTTCACCTTTCTTTTCTCAATTCAGCTCCTCTGAGCCATGTGTTCTGCAGCACAAGCCTGTAATACACCACCTGGCTTTCCCTGTCAAAGAGACCGAGTGTCTACAAAAGGGTCTGAACAATTCTCCTTCCTAGCTAGGAGACTGTCCCTGGAGCTCAGAAAGAATTCTTTTCATTCGGACCAAATGCTTCTAATGCCCACCTAGTTAAAGTTTTTTTTATTCTGCCCACACTTTGTCCTTGTAAATTAAACAGAAATAATAAAGTGAAAAGAATTAAATGCCCATTCATAGCTAATGACGCTGCCTCTATTCAAAATGTTATGGCTGTTTCAAATGACTGAAAGTTGCTTGATCACCTTGATCTGCATGAGAATGCTTTTGATTACTGTGAGCATCTTGTTTGGATGGTGTCAACACATATAAATAAAATAGTTCTCCTAAGACGCGCCTGCTAGTCACAGCAACAAAGACCAGTTTGTCTGAGTTTCCTTGGGGGAGTTTAATTACTGGGGTAAACTGGAGTTTACCGGTTTTAATAATTACCATGATTAACTTTACTTCCTGTAATTTTTCAAAATAAAAGCTACAATGAAAATATGGTGCACTGTGAACATTAAATAACATGCTTTATGAATACTGATTGGTTTGGGTGTTTGGATTGCACAGTGCAATTTGTCCTTGTAGCTTTGGTAACGTTTAGAGCGTAATAAAAGACGCACTGCAGACGGAAATGGACCAGCTGCTAAACTAAATGTGTTGTTGGACTTCTCGTAAATGTTGTAAAAATATTATCTTTAGCATAATCTTTTTTTATTGCTCTGTTTTTAAGTTTATTCAGATAATCTAAGTAGTTGTTCTTATTTTCAAAACAAAACTTTACAGTTGAAAACCAACGCACTGACCTGCTGTTTTTTTTTGTGAGAAAGTCAATATACATCGCACCACATCATATACCAGCCAGATCTTAGAGTAAGATGATGGATGGATGGATGGATGGATGAGCATTCAAAGTGGTATTTTGTTACTTTTTTATCTTGAACTCTTTCCATGTTTCACGCACTATAAACTTGAAGCCTATCCATATACATTATTCACTAAATCTGAATAGATTTTATTTCTACAGCAGTAAAGGTGCTTTTCCACTACAAATCACAATACACACTGACACAAGCTGAGCTATGTCTTCACATTGACTAGTTGCATAGATAAGTGTTTGTAGAGTATACACATTTGAGTTTTTTCCGCCTGCAGTTTGGCTCAGTTTTTTTTCCTCCAAGGTTGAATCTTAGCATTACATTGTTTGCATTGCATTTGCTTCGTCATTCAAGACAAACGTATGACAAATGTCAAGTTTCAGAACCAGACTGGTGATACTTCAACAACCCATTCAACAGAAGATTGGAGGAGGGCTTTATGATTGAAACCTTTTCAGATTCATAAAAAAGTCCAGGTCCATCCCATCTTTAGCCCTTATTTCTGTGGTGTAGGTGGAGGGCAAAGTGTCTTCCTAGCATTTAAAACTGAGCTTCTAATGCAGCACACTTTGAAATGAAGACATATGAGAGCACAACCATTCACAAATAACTGTCAAATACTTTTAGAGGCAAATTAATCATTGTAATCTCTAGTTTCAGAGGTTTCAACTTATATTGCATCTGACCATTACTTATGCATATGCATAATGGCAAACCTGTTTGTCCGCTTAAAGCAAAACGCATTTGTATGGTTTAGGGGTATAAGAAGCCTTTGTTCTGTCCTCATCGGCTCGAGCAGGAGTGGCTAATGGACGACTCGCCAGGCTCATACATATTTTCTCTCTTCCGTGCGGCTCTCTGAGACTTGACTGGTGCGTTGAGATTCCCATGCAGTTTGTAGAGTATTTAATTTTGAAAATATTTTGAAAAATGTCAACTTCAGCCTCCGCTTTGACTTCTTTCCAGCAAAGACGCTTTACACATCTGCGGTCCAATCATCTTCCTCTAATGCAGTTACTGCAACTGAGCCACTAGCACCATTAAACGAGGAAGTTCTGTTTCTGGCACAAGTCATGTTCGCCGTTTGGCAGAGCACACGCGTACGTCGTAAACCCGCCTGGCGGTGTGGTTCAGCTTGGAGGACGCGGTGAGGTGAGTTGCTGTAGGTAACCAGGGAAACCTGAAGTTGAATTTTAACAATATGCCTATTCTCCTGGGAGGTAAATGTGTGTGTGGGGTCCATGCGACTTTACTTGTTTGTAAGGAAAAATAAAAAGTAAAAGAAACCAACAGTTCTGCATTTCCCTGTTTGTCATGAACAGAAATTTTGAAAATGTTTTGATTTACACATTTATCAACCAGCACATAGGGTCAAGTTAAGTCATGTTTGTTTACTGACAAAAAGATGCGAGAACTGATTGTCCATCAGGTCCTCAATGTCCCACTTCTCTGTGGACTTTTTAAAAAAAACCATAATCTAAATACCTGCTGCAGAGGGAGGGTGGCAATCCGATTACATCACTAAACTCACAAGCTTCTAGATTTATTCACTTTCTCAGTTTCAAAAGGACTGTATGAGACGCTGTTAGATTTTGTTTTTTGTTGTTTTATTTTTTTTTTACCCGAAAAAGCCTTTATCGTGAGTCCTATCGCTGAATTTTTATCCTCAGTTTGTCAAGATTCAGCCTGACAAAATTTCCTCCAACGTAGGAGAGGTTACATAGATTGTGTTTGATCGACCTGTTGTTTTTCTTTTGTCTTTCAAGAAAAGTTTCTTATTTCTCTTCTGTTAAGTTTATGTGGAGACAAAAGAGAATGTTGGGAAATATAAGGCTGTACACTAAAAAAAACTCAGTGCAAGTTAAAAATATCAGGTTGAGTTATGGGGAATATAGATCTGTTTATGTGCTACATATTCAAACTTAAGGTGAGCAGCAAATACTGAGTTCTAATGTGATTATCTGCAATGTAACGCACATTAATTGGAAAACACTGGAAGGTTAGCTTGTTCAAATGTAAGATTGCTGCAGAGCAATTTGTGTAGCACTAAATCATAATTTCAATACTTTAATAAGAGGGAAACTTTTTCCTTATTGACGTAAACATGAAGCACTTTTACAGTCGGACTGTAAAAATTTGATCTGCTGTACAGCATCCTGAAGAACTTGTCGTTACACTGGAGCCAGCATTAACAACCTTTTATTTGAATCTACTTTCTTTTATGATGGGAAGATAAAAATAAACAAAAAATTCCTTAAGATCGCCAAACTGCTGATGTACAATCCTTTGTTCACAGGATGAAAGTGCAGTTAAGTGTTTGGCTAAGAACTGACTATTTTAGGGAACAACACTAATTTACTTGATTGTTAGCAGGGAACAATTAAGCATTGAATTTGCATTCGTAATTCAATGCAAAGGTAATTTATTTATTACCTCAGACTTAAGAATCTGTCATGACGTGAAGGAGTACAGGCCTTTTTTCATTCTGAAGGGCTTTTTCTTTAGCAATATTTATGTTTTATTCTCTGGTTTACTTTATGTGCCATTGGACAGGAGAGTGAGTGACACAGCTTAGTTTTCTTCATTATAAGATGCAAACCTTATTTGGGCTAAAGAATATTGAACATGCATTCTTTAGCCCAAACAGTTTTCTTAACACTTAACAAATGCTAACTAATATTAACAGTTAAAAGTGAATGTAATGTAATGTACTTTACAGGCTCATAGGCACAAATGGCACAATCAGGTATCTGTTATCTTCATTTGTTCTGTTGTTTGTTAAAAGGTATTTGACTTTGCATCATAGCCGTAACTGACAGCTGTTTTTTTTGTTGTTTTTTTATGGGCAGCCTCTCATACTTTATGAGCCAATTAAACAGACTGCCTTCCTTCTACTCATTTGTCTCTTTTGTTGTTTTTCACCAGTAATAACATCCGGCTGTTGATCCTGTGCATGTTTCCAATAAGCAAATTCATTTTCGTAATTTCTATTCTACGGTTAATGAAAACTGATTTTGACAGTTCGGCTCGACCACACAGAGAGTCCTTTGGCGTGATAAGCTGAGTACCCCAAGTGTTTGCTAACTGCTGCTGCTGCTAGTCTGAAGGAGCTGAGTGGGTGAGGAACAGGAGACGGGCGCTCTGCGAGGCAAAAGCTTGTCTGGAGACTGAAAGTCCAAGGAGAAGTTTTGGTTACATTGCAGAAGCAACCGTTTAGCCTCTGCTGAATGAGTAAAGGCAACACTCCAGGTATGTGCTTACTCAAAAAGGGTTAATTTACATAATGTCTTTAAAAAACAGAAAATGCAAAAATAGTTTTACAGTTACATATCATTCGCTTCTCAGTTATATTTTACTTCAAAGCTTTTGATTTAAAAAAAGGGCAAATTAGTATATGATCCTATTATAGACTTTACTGTAACTGATATGTCTTCATTGATGATTTTTAATATGTGACTATTATGAGCTTTCACAAATGAAATGTTGCTTTAAAGTGGACTCATGATGGATGATATGATTTTTTACACACAGAAAAGTGTTTATTTTCTGTGTTAGAACTTGCATGTGTGGAGAGAGAGAAACACACAGAGAGTTTGAGACACACTGTGGTTTGGGAGAGTATTTCAGATATGTCTCTCAAGCATACTGTATTATTCAGAAACTCAGTGAATTAATGAGATAAGTTTAATGTGCAAACTAATTTCTGTTGTCGTTAATCTATTGAAAGTGAATTTCATGTGCATTATCTTGATGTATCGGAGGAAATCCATATCCATTACGTTTGTCTTTTTTATCCTTGATTTATGTGTGTTGGTAACAGAGGGACGTTCAACCGTGCTGCTGCCTCACAAGAACCATAAGTTTAGGTTCCTCCAGACAAGCTTGTACAACTCGGTTTGAAAAGTTTATCTCTTTGCTAAGTAAGGCAAGCAAACTTGTTAGTTCAGATCATTCCACATTCAGACTGAAAGTCCAGTTTTTTAGCTTTAGAGGCTTGGACACAGATGTGTTTTTTTTTTTTCCTGCTAAATGATTTTTAGCTGCTGTTTCGGCACTTGCAGTGTCTTCATGTCAGAGACACTACTATATTTTATGCCAGATCTCCCAAGTTTAGATGTTTTTTTTAAGTGATGTACAATGAAGTTATTTTAATAAATTATAATTGTATGTAATGTAAAGTGTACTTCCAGGTCATCTGTGTAATCGTCACCTGAAATAGGAAACGGTTCCACGCTAATTGTCAGGGAAAAGTTTTGATCCTTGTGAGCATTTATGCTTCCTGTACTGCCTGGTTATATGACAGGGTGGTAGAGCTTTGATTAACTGTGTTACAGGAAAAGGTGAGTGTGATTTCTACATGTGCCACAAATTCTTTCTACTGGCTGTAGGCGCAGAGTGTCAGGACTGTTTCAGTGATTAGACTCGGTTTGAAGCTCAGTATGGATTTGGATTGCTTCCCTTGACGATAAAAAGGTCTGAGGTGGGCTCCGAATCCAACATTAGGATATACATACCCAACTTTAATATAGTTAACCCATATCAGAGGTGCCTGCAGGATATTATCGGAGGGTATGCACAACACCATCACTTCACCTGACCCGCAAGAGCACAACCACATCTCCGACGTGCATCATGTGCATGTCACACAAAACCAGTACAAACCTAAACCATATGCAGGCGTAACACGTATGGCCCGCATTTTATTTTATTTTTTTTTTTTTTTTACAAATTATGCGAAATAAGGACATGAAAGTAAAGCAAACCCTTTTGTCCCAGAGTAGGGGGAGGACAGATGGTGGTGGTGTCCATACAGCTGCAGGCCCCCCTGACCCATATACAACTAACTAAAAATTACTTAGGAAATATATCATTGTTTGGGCTACATAAAAATAATATATACAATATGCCAAACTTAATTTTAATGAGATCTTTATTACGGTCTTCTTAACAGCTTACAATTCTTGACAATTTTACGTTTGAAAAGCTCAGAGAAATAATTGAAACAAAATAAATTGAAAATAGCTCTTTATGGAAAATAAATGCACCAAAAAGTGCTAGAAAATATACAGAAGCGTTAACCTTAGCTGTTACTAATAAACTGTCATTTTAGCGATCTTTTCATATGCTAATTAAGTCGTTAGCATCGCTGCTATGCTAATATACAGTACACAAGCGAAACAAGCTGTTGGGATAAGGCTAATTCCTGGTATAAACACATAATCACAAAACAATCTCTAAATTAGCTTTTTTTAAAACAAATAATGTCAAACAGAACAAAAATTAGACTTTCAGCATTGCTTTCGAAGGTGTAAATAAATGTTAAGGATACGGGAGGTGAAGTTTATACATGGAAAGGCAAGTTTTCTCTGTAAAACACGTCTGAGTCACACAGCTTCTCATTCATGACCAGGACATCACCAGCTGTGCTCACACAGCTCCCTCCAGTGGTAAAGCAGGTTTTTGACTTTATTCAGCAAGTGTGCGTGCAGTTTCTGCGCTTCCTCGATTTCCTTGAGAAGCGTAGCCAGTCGTGAAACGATGACCTCTCTCCCAGGCCTTGCAGCAAGAGTTGTGCTGGGTCTTCCCATAGTAGAGGTTGCGATGGGGACATCTGTGTAAACATCTGTGTAAACCGGGACTACGCACGTTTAGAGCCAGTTGTAGTATATTCTAATTGAGGTGAAGGTGGATTCATCTTCGGTAGATGAAAAAAAAATCCATCTTTTGGAGGATCTGAAATGACCATCAGAATCTAACAACTTTGTACCTCTGTCGATCACTAAAAAAGAACAACCTGAAATGGATAAAAATAAATACAAAATTACTCAAATTTATTTATTTATTTATTTTTTTTTGCAACAACTGAGAATAATTCTCAATGCTACCGAGAGCAACAGAAAGTTGTTGTACATTTTGTGGCTGATGGTCGTCCTTGAAGAACCACTGGGCCATCATACAACAGAAATTGTCTGAATTCGGTTGTCTTCCATTGACTGTATTCCATCAGTGACCGTGGTTTCGAGAAACATTTCTTGGAAGATTACCTCTGGTTCATTTCAAGTGATTAGAATAGACATGGTAATTCAGATAGACATCACCTTAAAGGGTCCCTTGATCCACAAACTTATAACTTTTTTTTAACACGCCAAGCACATAGCTCGACACCATTCCTACACCAAGCCGAAGCAAGGGTGAAACTCCATGATGGTGGTCTTCATCTATGAAAAGTTCAAAAGTTTCATCTGTTCGTAGAGGTGCTGTACAATCAGGAAACACAACCTTGTTCTCCATGTAAAGGCTGTGCTCTGCACAGCGTTCACAGGAGCTGTAGCCAGAAGGACATTTGTTACATTTCAAACTGTGCATCACAGATACGGGCACCTGGAAGTAAAACATAAAAATGTTTTCATTTGTACTGCAAACCCTCTTGAGTTACTGACTTCAGGTCTTCAATAAAGTCTTCTAAGTATTCTTTGACAGAGTCAGGTTTGGACAAGCCTGCAAACAAGCCAATAACAATAACACCACTCTTTGGAAACTAATTAATCATGGCCAAAATAGGCCATAACTCAGTTTTTGAGCTGCTGAAGAATTGTAACTCATCAATGTTCATACTTAGAGGTAAAGTGTCAGCTAAAGGATGAAGTTGTAGCTTTTGCCACTCCAAAATGATAGAAAATACTATCTCCCATTTCTTCACTTCAAAGGTTTTAGGAGTTGTCAAAAGACTAATTGAATCCTTGGGTAAATCCAAACTATAGTGCGCTCAAATATGTAGTAGCTCTGTCGGTGCACTTTGTGAAAGATTTCAACTTGCTGCCTTTTCAGCTAGCAAAATTTTAAGTTAAGTGTGGGATCAGTTTTTTTGCAGGTGCTGTCCAAATCTTCTTCAATGCTACTGCCAGTATATTTTGTTCCAGTTGTTGTTCATTTTCATCTTCAAATTCTGTATCAGACTCTTTCATTTCCACTCAGACCAGCTTCACAGCTCCTCTCCTCTCTGGGCATTTGGTCGTCCCACTTCAGAAGCACAATCCAAATCAGAGAATGCACCACTTTTGGCCTTGAAGTCTTCCAAAAGCTTTAACTCTGAACTTTAGTCCTTCCTGTGGCTCTTATCCACCTCTGTCTCGTTATATAAGCTCATAGTTTCTAATTGTTTTTTACTGGTTTCTCGACCCTTTTTATCTAAATGTTTCGTTTCTGTTGCCTTACCTGCATTCCACGTTTTGCTACGCCGTAGTTTTGACGTTGATATCGTCAGATTTCTTCATGTTGGATCTTTTCTACTGCTCTAAAGAGTGCCTCAGTTAAACCCCATAAAAAGACACATAACCTAAATCCCTGTGTGCTTAATCACTACAAGCTACATTATTTTTTATAATTTTCTGAAAACTTATATTTTTAGACAAACTGCTGTTAAGAAGCAGCTAGTTGAAGTTTGAAGTTCCTGACATTTTTTCACAAAGGTTTATTAATTTACAGAGCGAAAACACTAACAATGTTTAACTAACCTTGTAAAGCTTTAGTTACATTTCTCAATAGGTTTCAGTGACGTTCTGCCTGTGCTCCAGCGAAGGGTCGAGCTGCTTTTAACACTGTCACAGTGCTTCTTGTCATGTTTTTATTAATCCTTTTTTTACTCTGTAATAAAAAGTGACATTTTAAATGCGAAAATGAGTGTTACAATTGTTCTTTTCAGGGCTTTGGGACTAATTACATTTGCATTTTCAACTGGATTTTGGCCCCAAGTAGTCATAAATATAATTTGCAAAAAAAAAAAAAAAAAAATAAATCTCTTTTTTGTCCCATTCATAGTTGCTTCCATCAGAGGTCCACTTATTCGCTATAAAGCTGTAAATAAGTGGATATTGGCTAATATTTATGGTATTTTTCAGAACAAACCAACCTTTACCAAGATGATTGAAAAGAAACAGCACTAACCTAAAACCTTTTGGTTGTTTTCTGTCTGTCTGGGTGACTGGAGGTCTCATCGATAAAGGATTGCTTCGGATTAATACTAACAGTGTAGGTACGCCCAATAAGCAAAAAGGTCATACACACAAAAAAAAAAAAAATCAAATTTATAAAACCATGTGTAAGCGAAACAGCACGTAATTTTCCTTTTATAAATCACAGATGTACCTCAAACATCCCACCTCAGGTTTTGCCCTCTTCATGCCCACATTCAACCAAAAATAGTCAACATCAGTTCATTTAAATGAGCCAGCTGATCAATGTTATTTCATGATTAACGGGAGACAAAAAAAGGAAAGAAAACAATTTCACGGAGGCAGAAAGTGATGTGAATGAGGTGGCGGGTTGAAGAAGACATCATTTCCAGTTGCCACGGTGACGTGAAATAAACTTTATAAACCTCCACCTGTATGCTAGGAGCCGCGCTCTGTCGTTGAGCGCTCACGGTGCCAGTGGATCCGTCGCGTGGCGTTACGGACGGGAGTCACGACGGTATTTAGATGTTTACAGGAATCACTGTGAATGTTGATCACCTCGTCATGATTTATACTTAAAAAAAAAGACCTAAAATAAAATAAAGCTGAAAGATAATCATTGGGAAAAGAAATGTGATGGTGACGAAATGTTTAAATATTCTGTAGATTTTGGTTTAGGATTGAGGCTGCCTTATAAACCTTTTTGTTTGAAAGGTTTTCATGCTCAAGCATATATCAAATTACATTTTTAAATGCTTATGATGAAGGCGGTCTATGGTTTAAGTTCAATATGTAATTAAATGTCTTAGGGGATCATGAAGTGTGGTTTCAGTTCCCCATCTCACCATCGGTGTCATTTTCACCCTGTTTCCAGAACAGTGAAGGACCGCTCACTTTCACGTCATAGTTATCGATTGTAAAAGTCCTACTATTTTGTTGCTTATTAAGTAAAATAAATAAATAATCAGTCCAGTAAATGCAGTGTTTTCCCAACTTCCTGGCATATTCTAGTACATAATTGACCAGAGTAATTTTATTTTGCCTATATTCTAGCAGCACAGCTTCCTTGGTTATTTCTAATGCTGGGATTTTCAAATACATATTTTCCCCCCCGTTTCTACAGACACACTGAACCAGAAGACTTTAAAAGGATTAATAAGTCCTTCCAACCATATCAGGTTCACCAGGCTGCTCTCTTTTGGCAAACATTTAATTTCATTCCTTTTGTGAATGTTCATATTGAAACCACACATCTGACTCCTGAAGCACTGGCTTTATGCATCCAACCAAACTCAAACCTGTTTTAAATACACAGAACATTAAAGCCATGTAAAAAAACAAAAAAAACAACAACCAAAAAACAAAGAAAGTACCCTTTTTTTGTCTGACTGTGACCAAATTGGATAAAGACGATTTTTTTTTATTTGGCTGGTTTTTGGTCAGAGTTCCATTTGAACATTTTCTTCCGTTTCAGCCCTTTGTGACGGCGCTGAAATAGGAAAAGCTCTGGACCGAATTATCATCTGACTGCCTCCTCTGTCAGAGCTGTGCAGCAGGTTAAAGGGTACGCTGAGGGAGCACAAACACCTGACCAGCGGCGCTTCCCGAAGACACCGCATGGAATCATTGTCTCTGCACCAACCACTTTTTTTTTTTTTTTTCCATGGACCTTCAATCGGAATGGAAAATCTTTTCTCGGCATGTCGTTGAAATACCCTTTTGGGGTTTTATCTCTGGGAATTTATTGTATGTTATTGGCACTGGGCTTTTCTTTGAAGCTGTTGGCACCAGTGATGATATGCGTCAGCTACATTTTGGTTCATTTGTTGTAAAAGTTTAAAAATGCTTCCATTTTATTAGGAACTATTTTACTAACCGTTCACACAGTTTATAACTGTATGTCAGAATACTTCAGCATCGTTCCTCTGTTGGTTTTCCAACAGATTTTCCATAATGAGACAACTGAAACAAAAAAAGACATCAGCTATCCAAACTAAAGTTTTATTTTTTTCCCTTTTCCATTGAAAATAGGATTTGAAAAACAAGCAGCATTCGAACCAACTGAACGTTTCCACATTTTGCCATTGTAATGCACATCTCTATTTTTTTTTTTTGGGAAGGGGGGTGGATTTATGTGGTAGACCAGCTAATTAATTTAGCCTTTAATCGTCCACCCGTCTGTCCAACCTTCCCTCTCTCCCATGAGTTGAGAACTGGGTGAGCCGTATTTGTTTTGAAACAGACTGAAGTCCTGCACAAAACACATCAGTACATTTCAATAGCAAGCTTTGGGTTTTTACTCAACAGCCAACGTCTACTGTCAGTGCTTGCATCAAGCGACTGACAGGTAAGTTTTGTTCTCGTATGTTTCCTCTCTGATGCCACCCCGGGTAACGTCCATCGACTGTCTATACACGCCTTATCCACGTAGGGAGGGAGGATGGTGCAGAAAGGAGGTGCCGACTTCCAGAGATTAAAAGAATGCACATTTTTCCAAGTTAAATACAACCGCAAAAAAAAAAAAAGAAGTGAAAAACGGGCATTCTTTTGTATTCAGGCCCCTTGATTTAATTCTCAGCAGAATCCCTTTTTCCTGTTATGTCTGCGAACAACTGGAGACTGAAGAAAATGGCTCACGGCCAGTTAGTGGTGCAACAGATTTTCAGTGAGATTTGGGACTGGGCTTTAATTTGGCAATTCCAACTCATGAATATGCTTTGATTTAAATCATATTCAATGTTCAGCCAAAGCCTGTTATTCGCAGACATAACAGGCTTTGGCTGTACATTTAGATCTTTGTACCACTGAAAGGTGAATCAAGCCGTCCGCAGCCTCTGACAGGTGATTGCCTTGTTTTTAACTCCACCAGCTTCCAATCAACTCTCTTCAGCTTTCTTGTTCTTGCTGAAGAAAATTATCCTGACATGTTACACCAGGTTTTCCAGTGGAGTGCGTTTTCATGGTGATGTGCATTTTTTTATTATTCTTCAAACTCGTATGAAACTGGCATAGAGGAAAAAATAGTTGTATGGTTATTTGTTATTGCTACATTTTTATGTTTGGGTAATGGGTTTTCTTTACCTACTTACTTTGATAATTAAACTGCTTATCCAACATTTAACTTGTGTGCAAGTTCAATGTAGGATATAAGACGGAGACTTTATAAGAGGTACTGTAGATGACTGACGTTTTTTTTTTTTAATGTCAATCGAAAAATTAACTTTTAAATATGAGACAACTTTAATGTAGTTTTTCTGCTCTACCATCAGTTTCATCAGCTTCTGAGATGTTGAGAAACTGCCTTCACAGATGAAAACATGATCATGTTAATCAGCTTCTGTACATGCTGCACTGATGTAGCACAGATGCATATTCAATTTGTCATATAAGATATTTTATGTTTAGAGTTAATTATGTTTTTGACTTTCAGTCAGTCTGTAAAAAGGTTTTCGGTCTATATCCATACATGTCCATATCTAAATCCTGACTTTGAAGTTTCCACACTGTTAACTAAATCTATAAATTTATTACACCTTAGAGGTCGATGTTTTGCTTTAACAAGCACAAAAAAACCTCACACATGACACATTTTCAGCTCAACAACTGTGAAGCCACTTGGTCCGAGGAGCGGCTGCAGCTGACTGAGTCGTACCTGCTCAGTCAGAAGACTGGCTTTTTCAGCCACACTGTCAAAGCGTCCTTGAGCGACACACGTTCTCCCACGTTGCCTCTGAGTTGGTCATAGCAAGAGGCGTCCATCTTTGAACGCAAGTGCTGTATGATTATCCTGGGAATGATTTCACAGTGAAAAACACTTTATTTGACGGGGTGTGCAGAGGACTGACATAACGCTGTCATAAACATGATGGCACCTGAAATGAACATGACGGAGTCTTTATGAATGTCTATGACTGGTGTCATGAAGGGTCATTCGGTAATTATTGACACTTTTAATGCAAAGTTGCTTTAAAAGTTCGATTAAAAGTCCATTAGAAGTGCCAATTTTGGATTATTTTGTAAATATTGACACTTTAATGTAAAGCTGGCACTTTTAATGGACTTTCAAGGCAAGTTTCAGAGCAGCTTTGGATTAAAAGTCTCTTTATTCACCGAATGACACTTCATGACAACAGTCATGGACATTAATAAAGACTCCTTCATGTTCATGACAGATGCTATGTAAAGTTTATGACAGTGTCATGTCAGTCTTATGCACACCCTGTCAAATA
>NW_006800018.1:2107096-2130736 GCF_000485575.1 Poecilia formosa | reverse complement strand
AATATTACAGTCTGCATGATGTTTTTTCCCCTTGCTTGTTAGAATGGACTGCCTACTGACTGACTTTGTTCATCTAAATGTTTAGATGAACAAGAATTGTCTGAGTCTGTTTTATCGGATTACAACAGATTCAATTTTGTTTTCTGTGCTACATTTAGACACATTTATCCATATAGCTCAGACTGAGCCTTGTTTCTGTTTGTCTTGTTTTTAAAGAATTATAACTTAGATTTTGATGTTATTGGGTGACCTCACGTTTTTCTTTCTTTTTGTAATTAAAGAGTTTTGTCTCAAATAAAGGATTTTTATTGTCAAACAATAAGATTATATAAAAACAACATTCTTAATAAACATCCTCCAAGGGAGGCAGTTCCATTATTTATATATTGGAATAAATAAATACATTTATTTATTTATTTATGTTTTGCCAAAGCTGGTACACGTTGCTAAGCTCTTACCCATGATTGTTTGGAAAGGGCAGCTGAATAATTAGTTTGACAAATGAATTGGACAAATCAGATCATTTGTCAAACTAACTGCAGAAATTGAACATTTTATGAGCTGTCAGAGTTAACCACATATTCCTGAGACGTGGCAGATGGCTGTACAGTCAAACATAAGAGATTGTGACTGTTTTGCATAAAAGCTTCCAACCAAAATTTCTACCTAATGTAACTGAATGTTTAATAATTCAGGCACCAGCTGGAACTGCCACAATTTTTCCTCGGATGAGCATGATTCACCACGATACTTTCTACCAGTGCAGTTTATGTGCTTAAGCATGAATTAGTTTCTTACTGACTCTATAGATTCACTGCGTTTCGTTTTCAGAGCCAGACATTCGGCCGAGTGCTTTACGTCAGTAAAAATGTTTGGCATTTCCCCCTTTGGACCATTTCTGTAGATTACCCCATTGCAGGAGTTTTTATACAAGGATTAGAATATTTATCTAAGCTTTCTGGCACATAAATTTTTTAAAATTCAGCAGCCTACCCGATCTAACAGCGTTTTAAACATGCAGCGTTTATGAACGCAACACAATCACGAACAGATCGGTCCCAGCAACGCTGCAGCCCGGCGTTTAGAAGAGAATTTATTTACACCGCAGAACGGGATTAAACCGTTTCCCTTGAACCGAGTTAGAAATGCTGTAATTGAATACAACTGCTGAAAGTGACACCAGGATTTCCACGTATCAAAATGAATTTGACCAAAACAAAGAGGCCATTGAAAAGTATCAGAGTAAAAAAATGTCTTGTGGTGCGACCTAATTTAATTTTTTTTGTTTTGTTGTGTTGAGTACAAGTCCATCTCCTAAAAATCCTGTGAATTTATCTAATTTAGTTTTATGTGCGAGTGGAACCTGAGGTGTGTTGCTCACTGTGCATTTAAAAAGTTTTCCTTTTTCCAACTCGATTTAAATATCTTGGGATGAATATTACTCAAGAACATAATGGCCCCTTTAAGCAACTTTTAAAAATTATATTATAAAACTAAACCGAACATAGATAACTGCATAAATCCGCCAGTCTCATTAGAGATTTGATTTTAATGTATCCCAAAAAACAAAGGCATTTTTTAACAAAGTGCCTTAGCACATTTTATTAATGTACTAATGTGGTTGTTTGTGTAATGTTGGTGGTTAGTGGGTTTCCGCTTGTATAAACAGCTAATTTCTGTCCTTGCCGAGTCGGACATCATCCTCCATAGAGGCATGTTTATTAAAAAGGATTAATAATCCCAGAAAGACGCAGCACCTGCATTAGACCCTCCTAAAAGGGCTTGGCAGGAGGTTCTAGGTGTGATTATTACAGATAGCCGACGATCTAAAGCCCAACATTACATGTTGGCCACGGTCTCTTGTAGTTCAAGGTCCTACTGCATTTATCTGAACTGGAAATAAAGATGTTTCCCTTTGATTCTTCCTGTGTCAGATGCATGCTAGAACTGTCCAAAAATTACACCCCATTGGAGTACCGGTTTTCAATTTTTTTCCAAAACTTAGGAAAAAAAAACAAATCAAGCCCGACTCAATTTGACTCTATTTGGTGCGAGGCTGGAGGGCGGATTTTATCGTGTTGGAAACAGAACAGAACTTGCCTTTAACGAAGAATATTTTGATACGTTTAAAGTCAGAGAAAATTAAATATTTGTTGAAGAGGAAATGTGATGTTTTTTTACTCAACTTGGCAGTCCTTTATGAATTATTACAACACAAATATATGATTAGTTTGGTAGAGCAATGTCTGTCATGTCCTCTGAAGTTTGTTCTTGATGTACCATGATGAAAAAAAACGTAAAGATAAAGAAAATTATTGCAGCTATTTTAAAAAAATCCTATTACTTGATGTTCAGCAGTGAGGAGAGCAAAAAGTCTGTTTTTCATGCAGTGCCTGTGTTGCATATTCAGAGATGTGTCATGAATTGGGTTGATTGACGCGGTGGACCCGTATAGGTTGAAGTGCAAAAAATGATGGTTCTAATGAAATCCTAAAAGGGTTCAAGGTCCAGGCAGCACTGGTGAGTAAAAGGCAAGGAGCTCTGACACTGGTAGCAACGAATGAAACACAGCAGACAAGAGGAACTGACACGACTGCAATGACAAGGACCTGACGGGGGAAACACTGACACAGGTGGGATACGAGACACAGCTGGGAGCAATCAGGGGCAGACGAGGAGACACAGGAACTAAATAAACCCGCGGAAAACCACATCCTCACAAGATGAAAGTTTTGTGCACCATTTTAATTGCATAAACATTCAAACAAACATTACTGCTGGGGGGGGAGAGTTTATCGCTTTAGTAATGAATAAACCGTATTCTTGTTCTCGTATGACTTGAACCTAACTCCTATTTTATGACTGCAAACTACATAACCACCAAAAGAATATTTGTATTTGAGCAGCCATCCGTTCCGCCCCGGCTGAGCTTCTTTCCTGCTGTGTGTTTGCATATCTGTGGCGGCTCAGGTTGAGACAGAAGCTCCGACAGAAATTACTTTGCTTTGCCGTTTCCTAGGATGAATGCCAATTATTAAAAACACAAGCACATTAGCAGAGGGTTATTAGTTTCACATTGTGTTGTCAACCGCCTGGATGTGTGATGAGCAGATTAATGCTCATTTGACTGTGTTGGGATTATTATATTAGCTGGCCTGCTTGGGAGTGAAAAGTGTAATTCGCAGGCATGCAGATATGGAAAGATATGTTTATGTTGGGCTTTTCGTGCTCGACTGTTTGGCTTCCTGGCTTTAGTTTGTGTGAATAGTCTTTGCTCATTGTGCTGGAAGTATTTGCTCTCAGTTATCATGTTCAACATTTGGCCATGTTGTCGAGGGAGATTTTGAGTCTCTGAGATATTCGAGTTGGACGTCGCCTGATGCTGCTTGATCATGATTTCAATTATAACCAGTACATATTCAAATCAAAAATATATTTAAAAAAAATTCTTGACAAAAACTGTCCAGCTATTGCACTTGAGGAACAGTGAACAGATGTAAACGCTCTGTACATGTAAAGTATTCTCTCACCCATCCGATCGTTAAATTCACCTCCATGGTGACGGATGAATAAAATTCAGCACCTGGGTAGAAGATGTGCTACAATGAGCCTGCAGATCGGCTGGTAGAGAGCATTATGGGATGGGTTTCCATGGTGTCCTAGGCTTACACCACAAGTGCTATGCATAGGTCGTGTACATTAGGGGTTGCATGGCTTCGTGTTGTTTAAAGTTGAGGTCAACGTGATGAAAGTTGAGTCGAGTTCGACTAGCTGCTGTGGCACCGGAGAAACTTGCGTTTTCTTCACCTCACATTTCTAGCAGACACTGACAGAGGACAGCTTAGACTGAAGTCTATTAAACAGAATAAAAAAACAAAAACAGGACATTATCCCAGACGTCTTCGGCAACGGCGGAGGAGACTCGTTATTTTCTGTCACTGGTCCAAAAAGTTGCACTAACTTTAGTCTGACATATTTTTTTTTATTTTTCTCTAAACACCAGTTGATTCTGATGATCAAGTTATTTGCTCACCTAGGACAGCCTCGTCTAGGAGTCAAATTAATACATTGACCACAATTGTGCATGTTGGAATGTTACAAACTGAACTTATTATAAACTAATCACCTTTAATACGGGGTACAATTAAATTCAGCACACTCGTATTTCCTCCAGGCGGCTCTCTCTCGATACGCAGCAGCCTGCTCTGCTGACTCCGGCCTGCAGCTCTCAGACTTTCCTCAGAATGCAGCTCGAGCTACGTTTGTCTGTGTTTTTGTAAAAGTGTCTTCCAGGTCATAAGCTTCAACAGGGTGACAGCCTGACATCATGCCGCACTATTATTCAAGTAGTCAGCACCGCCTGGCTCGCGAAGCCCCAAATCCACAATAAGAGCATTCTGGCAAAACTGACTGGACCAAAACAAGACATGTTTTTGTGATCAAGTTTACTCTGTTAATTACATATTCCTAAAAGCAGCTATTTTATTTTTTCCCCTCTTTTTTTATAATGACGTGCTTCTTTTATTGCCAATGTAGCGTTGGAATATACCAGATGGCAATGTAGCAGATTCTGTGTGGCTCAGCAGAGCAAAGTTTTTTTCTGGGTTCCCTTAATTTCTCTACAGTTAAAAAAAACAACAAAAAAACCATGACCCGTGAGCGAGTGTTACCGAGAGCAAAAAAAACAAAAAAAAGGATGTGATTGATTGTTGGTCAGCTTTCCCCCGCGCTGCGCCTCAACCTTTGTTTTTCACAGAATCTGTCGTCGCAGACGAGGGCGCATTCTCGTCTAATGCTATGTGACACCCGCCCCATCCGTGCAGCTGTCAGAATAAGTATCGCAGATCAAATGTAATCTGATTCTGGTTTCACCCCAAGATTCGCATCTATCTGCGGTGCGCGCATCTGTGATGTCCTTAATGGAGCAGGCATTACACGATCACTGGTGGAATCGCAGCATCTGTCCAGAACAAATCCTTGTTCTTCTGCAGAGGGATGAAGCAGCAGATCAAACATAGCTTTTGCCAGTGCGCCATTCTGGTCTGCATGCCTTATTTACTTTCTGTTTGGCTCGTCTGTCTCTTCTGTATATGCATCCTCCACCACTCGCAAAAAAACAACCAAGGCAAACAGCATCCTGCAACAGCACACATCACAAGCTAGATTTTCTTTCTTCAACTCACATTTCCCTTCAGTAGTAGTTTTGAGCTCACCAACACCTTATGAATACTGCGCAGCATTAATAGTTATGACCTTCTCTTTGCCCCCCCACCCTCCCCCCATTTGCCCTTACCGTCTCGGTTCCCCTTCAAGTTGTTTGTTCCGTTTTGGTACAGTTGTGCAGGATTTTTCCGAAACAGATCGGAAGAGAGGGGAAGGGGCAGCGGGGGGGTGAAGGGCGGGGCGGGCTGCCAGAAGCTTCTGCTCTGTGCCTGGCCTTGTCAAATTGATTGATGAGAAAGGCAAGCTTGTGTTCTTGGCAGGCTGGGGATTCATCCTCCTGGCAGCTCTGATATACTTATCTTGGTTTAAAGTGGCGGCAGCGGTAGGGGTGGGAGGGGTTGCCATCGCGCTGCAAGGGTGTAAAAAGGAGATTAAGGTGCTGCACATCATGCTAAATGAGATTAGGCGCCATCTGATGCACATGCTACAATGCTATATGTGCTAGCTTCCACTTTTTTTTTTTTTTTTTTTAAGTTTTGAACTCAACCAGTCAAAAGACAGAGTGATGGAGGAGAGATGAGAACGTACACGTTCGAAGCTCATGTTTTCTGTCTCCCTGAGACTTCAGCACCGTCGGTCTGAAGCAGCGCCGGCTCCTCAATCACGGATGGATTTTTTGGAGGTCTAATGTATATGAATAAAATATTATATGGGGTTACATATGAATAAAATTACATGTGTGGGGAGTTTTGGTGTACTCTAAATATCCTTCTGTCTCCAGTGTCGGATGCCTCCCATCTGAAACTTGGAGAAGAATAAGATGCGACGTTGTTCTGATCCGCTGTCCAGATGTGAGTTATATTGCTATTGATACGTCTTGCCACGACGTGTAGCATGATTAATGTAGCAGCAAATTGTTTTAGGAGTCGTGACGGCACGATTAGGTTTCATCACGCCGCATAAACAAGTTTTATTGAAATTACAATAAAAGTTCATATATATGTATATGAGCCCGATTCTCTGTCTCTGTCTTTGAATATCATGTTTTCATGCTAAATCTGTGAGGTCTCGGTTCTGAGGCCCTCGTCAACCCTTTTTTTTTTCTTTTTTCTTCTGTCCTTCCTCTTTGTAGAGTTCTGGACAACTTTTGCTCTCGCTGCAGACTAAATGCAGAGAAAACCCAGCAGAGAGAGAGAATTTAGGCAGTTTGCTCATGTGTGTTTGCAGAAGCAGACTTTGCTCACTGGCACCGTGCAACTTTTTCCCTCTGAAATACACTCACAGAGCAACAGACGGAAAGAATTGGCTGGTGCTGCTGGCGTGGAAAAAAAAGATTGCTTTTGACAGGGTTTCTCGCTCAGTCATGAGTGATAGGCAACCTCTCGTTCACCCACTCAAACACTCCAAACCTCAGTCGCTGCTTCGGCTTCCTCACATCATGAGCAGGAGGTAACTGCAGTCTCTTGTTCTCCGATTCCCGGTTCTGTTGACGTTTCTCTCCGGCTTCTCGTTAAAATGTTAATTGTTTCGTTGGGGTCTTATAACCTCTAACAGTTGCACTCGCCCTTTTATTTCCCCTGTAGCAGAATTGTGACAAATTGCGAGCGGTCTCATGTTCTCGTCTAAGTTGAGAAAACATTTTGTTTAAGACAAATGGACTGGCCTGACTTATGGACTGAATCGAGAGACGTTGCTTGCAAAGTGGTTCCGAACCCGAATTGTCTTTATCGGAAGTCTTGCAAAAGTTTCTCCAAATTATGAACCACTAGGAACAGCAAACATTACGAACAGTTCCAAACTCTTTCAATTAATTATGGACCAATTTAAAATCATGAACAAATTAGATCCAAAGCCTGCGTTGAGACGAGTCCACTTGGTGAAGGAGATGTTGCTGATGCTGTTTTAGGTTTGTCTTCTATTCGAAAATTATCCATCAGCTTTCTGCTCACTAATTGTGTAAATTTATCCTTAATTTTTTCCCCGAATATAAACACTTGAGGGCAGAACCGAAGACGAGGCTCAGGAGGATTCTGACGTCGAAGCAACAGAACGTTAGGTTTTCACATGTGCTGACTAAGCAGCAACAGATAGATCATTCTGGGCCATAATGCTTCTGATTTTAATTTGGTAACTGCATTTTTTTTTTTTTTATTGAAATATTGAGTCATGAGGATTTAATGAGATTGTGCAGTTGTTTGGTGGTTTGCTTGTTGAAGCCTGTGTCGATGTGTGTGGTGTAAGTAATTACGTCCCGAGTGAGATTTGGCTTAGACGACAGAGAAGAGAGATACAGTATGCATGTGGTCCAGTAACCATAACAACTACAACAGCCAATAATGCAGCTGTGGTGCTTGGCCAGGTCGAGTGACATTTCTGCCAGCCTCCAAATGATCAGTTCCTCTGTTAGTCTGCTCACAGAATGCTTTAGACTATAGTTTTTGTTTTTATTTCATAGTTAACTTTGATAGTTAAGTATTGAAAATTGCACCAGATATCGCCTTATATGTATGTCTGATGTTCAGATATAGTTCAATTTGTAAACATGGGCCAAAAGTGTAGAAATAAATGTATCTTTTATTGTAGCAGTTTACTGTGTTTTCAAATTGAAAAATGCAGGGGTGCGTTCGCACCAGCCCTGTTTAGTACCGCTTTAATTGAGTTGCAGTTCGTCTGCCTAGAAAGTCCGGTTCGTTTTGGGAGGTGTGAATGTGCAACCAAACCCTGATGCCAGACCAAACGGCAAACTCTGGTCCAACTACAAGTTAACTCTGGTGTGGTGTATGGATGACAAGTGGACCAGAGGCTGCTACGAAGGCAGGAAGCAGATGATGGTGCCGGGCATTCTGGGTAAATACAACCAAAACAAATGTAAAAAAACCCCCAAAAATTTAGTAGAAGTTATACCGGAGCCTTAATAGTGGTGGATGGAGCATTACTGCCACCAACTAGTAAGGACTCGAGTCTTTTTTAAATAAATCGATAAGGCCAAAATTTGACAAATATCGGATGCTAAGCAAAACAAAATTAGACATTCAGCCCCCACCCCCTGACGCCCCTGAAAGAAAAACACGCCTCCAGACGTGACGATGAAAACTGAGTTCATGATGATGAAGTTATGCAAAATTAAATTAATTGGCACACAGCTTCAACATGTTTGATCGCGCCTTGTTGCCATGCTGGTCATGTTTTTGCACTTCATCCATTTTTTTTATTTTTATTAATTGTTAATTAGTGGCATTGTTTGGAATGGTTGACCAGGACGGAGGGGCAGTGGCTGCTGTTGGCACAGCTTTGTTGTTTTGCAGAAGATTTCTTTACTTTCTGGTTTTCCAGCATTTTCTCTGGTTGATACACTAAGAGACACGGTATTGCTAAAAAAATGTTTCCACTTTAGGAACGCTCTTAAAGTCTAAGGTACTTTGTGGATAACTTATCTTACAGAGGTAAAATCCTAAGAACAATCTTAGAATTCCAGAAATTCAAAGATTTTTTTCCTGAAATGTTCCACTTTTAGATTCTTTGTGCACACATGTCCTGGTCTTAAATCTTATGATGAGACGCATTCTATCAAGGTTCCCAGGATGTTGTAGAGAAAAGGGCCACAGCAGCACAGATTGGAGCCTTTAGGCTCTTTTTGACAGGATTTGATTACCATTCATGAGGCTATGATTCGATTTGAAGTCTATTATTAAGGGCATTGTAATGAGTGACAAAAATAATAAAATATTTTACAGCATTCCAATCGTTTTAGACGTACCTGTAAAGCTTGGTTAACTTTCTTTGAGTTGGGTGTTTCAAAGTGTTTTCTTTAATTTTTGCCATCTTCCCCTGAGAGTCCAGGACATGTTGAAAGTGACCTCATGTGCTCGGCGTAATTTGTCAAGGTGCCACACTGATCTACGCCCAAGATCTGTTTCTCTGGGATCCTCAAAATTAGGACATAAATTAACAGCAAGTTAATCAAGTTTTGGCATTTCTTAATTGAATCGTGCGAGTCCTCAACTTGACGGGTGGAAAACATTTATGTTTTTCCCGCCCAACAGCCCTGGTATGAAATGCTTTTCTACATTATTCATCCTTGCTTTCCTGGAAAAAAAAAATATCTACAGGTTATTTTAGATTCATATTACCGAAACATATGTATGCTCCTGAATTTATTTTAAAGTATTTTACAGGTCTGTACTTGGGATTCCAGTTTATGTTTCCTTGTTTTCTGGACAAGGACTCTCTGAGTCTGGACCTGATTCTATTTGAGAAAGAAATTTCCTGATTTTCTTTTCTTTTCTTGTTTTTTGCTTTGTTAAAAGTACACACATATTCTTCTTTTCTTTTCACTTTAATTCCATTCTGGTTCATTGTGTAAGTTATGTCTTGTGTTACATTTTTAAACACTGCAGTTTGTGCTTTTGCTATGCATCCCCAATGTTTTAAATATATTTATGTCGCTCGCCTCCCTAAAACCTCTTCTCGGGAACACGACCAAACCTCTGCTTTTCGCTTACTGTTATTAACATGAGGGGCAAAGGGAGAGATTGTTTAATAAGGAAACCTGAGCATGAGCATATTTTGCATGGGACGAGCCAGTGACAATCAAATTAACATAATTATTCATTAAATAGGCAAACAATCCCAGATGTTCAACCGGCAACAGATGTGCGCCTTCTGTCCGCAGCCACTCGGTATGAAAGGAAATACACAGAAACAATGAAAAAGAACGATTTTTAATCATTTTACCTGAAGAATAGGAGATTGGGAAAACCTTTACAGAATGTAATCTTTTACCGTCGATCAAGCCGGAAGAGACCATCTAAGAAAAAAAAAAAAAAAACAACTAGGAAGCCAGCGAGGACTTTGGCAAACAATTTAGTTGTGGTGCGTTACTGTTTGAAATACACCTGAATAACTGATGGCAAGAGTTCTGATCTGCATGTGAAACTTGTGCAACATCATGAAGAGGCTATATTCACGGCCTTCGAGATTCATCCTGTGCAACAGTGAATAGACTGACGTCCTGTAGAGCAAATGTGCAGCATGTGAAACGTCCAGACTCCATTCAGCCGAAGTCGAAGGAACCGGAGTCTTTATCATCAAAACAGACGAAGCCGTTGAGAACGGAGTTCCTTGTTCACAAGGGAAGAGAATCTGAACGGTGGTCGTCCGTTCTCCTGGTGGAAGCGGGTGAATCGGTAAGAGTTGTGGAGGTTGAGTTTTGTGAAGATGGTTGAGTCATGAGCAGATTCAAAGGCAGAGGATATGAGAGGCAATGGACGCTGTGATCTGATCGAGTCCTCCACAGCCAACGCAAGGTCAGAGAAACCCGTCCGTTTTGCTGACAAAGAAGAATCCTGAAGACGCTCTGTGTTTTTTTGTTTTTTTTTGTTGAGGTCGAAAACTGATTAGTTTTTTTTAACTTTGAGTTCAGCCTGCTGGAATATGTAAGAAAAAGAATTGCTTAAGAATTGCTTTACAAAATGCTGATTTTCTTATTTATTTGCTTATTTATTTGTATGTCATTGTCAGCAGGATGCAGCTGAACCTGGTTAACAAGCTGCTGTCTCGGGAGAATTTGTGTTGAAAACAGCCTCACCTGCAACGGTGCCACTTTTCAGAGAGGAGAAATATTGTTTCTGGGTCCCGGAGAAAAACTCAGTGACTCTCAAAAACAGAACATTGGCTTACACAGTGTGAATCAAAGCCTTAACACATACGGCACTGCTGAGCGACTTACAGCGTTCTCATCTCTTATTCTTTTTGAGAGTGGTGTTAATATGCATTGTGTTGGGCTTGCTTCTATAATCCATGATATAATAAACAATGCAGACTCACCGCAGGAGCTTTTCATCTGTATAGAACTATTAGGGGATTTTTTTTTTTTTTTTTTGATTGTTGCTTAAAGCAACTGATGCTGCGACAAACTTCCCTTCATTTCTTTCTCCTCTTTCAAGCACCGCTGGTGAGGAGCAAGCTACGTTCTCATTTGATTATTATTTGACAAATATGTAATGAATATTCTCTAAATGACCAAACTGCAGGAAACAGGTGCTTACTCATTTTCTTTACGTCTTTGTATCACATCCTGCATGTGGTATTCAATTACCTTTGTTTTTTTGTCCTCGTATGTTTTCACCTCTTAATGCATGTAAGGGTCAGTTTGGAATGTCTTCAAGTTTCTGTGCTTGTAACCATTTNTCGGCCGAGTGCTTTACGTCAGTAAAAATGTTTGGCATTTCCCCCTTTGGACCATTTCTGTAGATTACCCCATTGCAGGAGTTTTTATACAAGGATTAGAATATTTATCTAAGCTTTCTGGCACATAAATTTTTTAAAATTCAGCAGCCTACCCGATCTAACAGCGTTTTAAACATGCAGCGTTTATGAACGCAACACAATCACGAACAGATCGGTCCCAGCAACGCTGCAGCCCGGCGTTTAGAAGAGAATTTATTTACACCGCAGAACGGGATTAAACCGTTTCCCTTGAACCGAGTTAGAAATGCTGTAATTGAATACAACTGCTGAAAGTGACACCAGGATTTCCACGTATCAAAATGAATTTGACCAAAACAAAGAGGCCATTGAAAAGTATCAGAGTAAAAAAATGTCTTGTGGTGCGACCTAATTTAATTTTTTTTGTTTTGTTGTGTTGAGTACAAGTCCATCTCCTAAAAATCCTGTGAATTTATCTAATTTAGTTTTATGTGCGAGTGGAACCTGAGGTGTGTTGCTCACTGTGCATTTAAAAAGTTTTCCTTTTTCCAACTCGATTTAAATATCTTGGGATGAATATTACTCAAGAACATAATGGCCCCTTTAAGCAACTTTTAAAAATTATATTATAAAACTAAACCGAACATAGATAACTGCATAAATCCGCCAGTCTCATTAGAGATTTGATTTTAATGTATCCCAAAAAACAAAGGCATTTTTTAACAAAGTGCCTTAGCACATTTTATTAATGTACTAATGTGGTTGTTTGTGTAATGTTGGTGGTTAGTGGGTTTCCGCTTGTATAAACAGCTAATTTCTGTCCTTGCCGAGTCGGACATCATCCTCCATAGAGGCATGTTTATTAAAAAGGATTAATAATCCCAGAAAGACGCAGCACCTGCATTAGACCCTCCTAAAAGGGCTTGGCAGGAGGTTCTAGGTGTGATTATTACAGATAGCCGACGATCTAAAGCCCAACATTACATGTTGGCCACGGTCTCTTGTAGTTCAAGGTCCTACTGCATTTATCTGAACTGGAAATAAAGATGTTTCCCTTTGATTCTTCCTGTGTCAGATGCATGCTAGAACTGTCCAAAAATTACACCCCATTGGAGTACCGGTTTTCAATTTTTTTCCAAAACTTAGGAAAAAAAAACAAATCAAGCCCGACTCAATTTGACTCTATTTGGTGCGAGGCTGGAGGGCGGATTTTATCGTGTTGGAAACAGAACAGAACTTGCCTTTAACGAAGAATATTTTGATACGTTTAAAGTCAGAGAAAATTAAATATTTGTTGAAGAGGAAATGTGATGTTTTTTTACTCAACTTGGCAGTCCTTTATGAATTATTACAACACAAATATATGATTAGTTTGGTAGAGCAATGTCTGTCATGTCCTCTGAAGTTTGTTCTTGATGTACCATGATGAAAAAAAACGTAAAGATAAAGAAAATTATTGCAGCTATTTTAAAAAAATCCTATTACTTGATGTTCAGCAGTGAGGAGAGCAAAAAGTCTGTTTTTCATGCAGTGCCTGTGTTGCATATTCAGAGATGTGTCATGAATTGGGTTGATTGACGCGGTGGACCCGTATAGGTTGAAGTGCAAAAAATGATGGTTCTAATGAAATCCTAAAAGGGTTCAAGGTCCAGGCAGCACTGGTGAGTAAAAGGCAAGGAGCTCTGACACTGGTAGCAACGAATGAAACACAGCAGACAAGAGGAACTGACACGACTGCAATGACAAGGACCTGACGGGGGAAACACTGACACAGGTGGGATACGAGACACAGCTGGGAGCAATCAGGGGCAGACGAGGAGACACAGGAACTAAATAAACCCGCGGAAAACCACATCCTCACAAGATGAAAGTTTTGTGCACCATTTTAATTGCATAAACATTCAAACAAACATTACTGCTGGGGGGGGAGAGTTTATCGCTTTAGTAATGAATAAACCGTATTCTTGTTCTCGTATGACTTGAACCTAACTCCTATTTTATGACTGCAAACTACATAACCACCAAAAGAATATTTGTATTTGAGCAGCCATCCGTTCCGCCCCGGCTGAGCTTCTTTCCTGCTGTGTGTTTGCATATCTGTGGCGGCTCAGGTTGAGACAGAAGCTCCGACAGAAATTACTTTGCTTTGCCGTTTCCTAGGATGAATGCCAATTATTAAAAACACAAGCACATTAGCAGAGGGTTATTAGTTTCACATTGTGTTGTCAACCGCCTGGATGTGTGATGAGCAGATTAATGCTCATTTGACTGTGTTGGGATTATTATATTAGCTGGCCTGCTTGGGAGTGAAAAGTGTAATTCGCAGGCATGCAGATATGGAAAGATATGTTTATGTTGGGCTTTTCGTGCTCGACTGTTTGGCTTCCTGGCTTTAGTTTGTGTGAATAGTCTTTGCTCATTGTGCTGGAAGTATTTGCTCTCAGTTATCATGTTCAACATTTGGCCATGTTGTCGAGGGAGATTTTGAGTCTCTGAGATATTCGAGTTGGACGTCGCCTGATGCTGCTTGATCATGATTTCAATTATAACCAGTACATATTCAAATCAAAAATATATTTAAAAAAAATTCTTGACAAAAACTGTCCAGCTATTGCACTTGAGGAACAGTGAACAGATGTAAACGCTCTGTACATGTAAAGTATTCTCTCACCCATCCGATCGTTAAATTCACCTCCATGGTGACGGATGAATAAAATTCAGCACCTGGGTAGAAGATGTGCTACAATGAGCCTGCAGATCGGCTGGTAGAGAGCATTATGGGATGGGTTTCCATGGTGTCCTAGGCTTACACCACAAGTGCTATGCATAGGTCGTGTACATTAGGGGTTGCATGGCTTCGTGTTGTTTAAAGTTGAGGTCAACGTGATGAAAGTTGAGTCGAGTTCGACTAGCTGCTGTGGCACCGGAGAAACTTGCGTTTTCTTCACCTCACATTTCTAGCAGACACTGACAGAGGACAGCTTAGACTGAAGTCTATTAAACAGAATAAAAAAACAAAAACAGGACATTATCCCAGACGTCTTCGGCAACGGCGGAGGAGACTCGTTATTTTCTGTCACTGGTCCAAAAAGTTGCACTAACTTTAGTCTGACATATTTTTTTTTATTTTTCTCTAAACACCAGTTGATTCTGATGATCAAGTTATTTGCTCACCTAGGACAGCCTCGTCTAGGAGTCAAATTAATACATTGACCACAATTGTGCATGTTGGAATGTTACAAACTGAACTTATTATAAACTAATCACCTTTAATACGGGGTACAATTAAATTCAGCACACTCGTATTTCCTCCAGGCGGCTCTCTCTCGATACGCAGCAGCCTGCTCTGCTGACTCCGGCCTGCAGCTCTCAGACTTTCCTCAGAATGCAGCTCGAGCTACGTTTGTCTGTGTTTTTGTAAAAGTGTCTTCCAGGTCATAAGCTTCAACAGGGTGACAGCCTGACATCATGCCGCACTATTATTCAAGTAGTCAGCACCGCCTGGCTCGCGAAGCCCCAAATCCACAATAAGAGCATTCTGGCAAAACTGACTGGACCAAAACAAGACATGTTTTTGTGATCAAGTTTACTCTGTTAATTACATATTCCTAAAAGCAGCTATTTTATTTTTTCCCCTCTTTTTTTATAATGACGTGCTTCTTTTATTGCCAATGTAGCGTTGGAATATACCAGATGGCAATGTAGCAGATTCTGTGTGGCTCAGCAGAGCAAAGTTTTTTTCTGGGTTCCCTTAATTTCTCTACAGTTAAAAAAAACAACAAAAAAACCATGACCCGTGAGCGAGTGTTACCGAGAGCAAAAAAAACAAAAAAAAGGATGTGATTGATTGTTGGTCAGCTTTCCCCCGCGCTGCGCCTCAACCTTTGTTTTTCACAGAATCTGTCGTCGCAGACGAGGGCGCATTCTCGTCTAATGCTATGTGACACCCGCCCCATCCGTGCAGCTGTCAGAATAAGTATCGCAGATCAAATGTAATCTGATTCTGGTTTCACCCCAAGATTCGCATCTATCTGCGGTGCGCGCATCTGTGATGTCCTTAATGGAGCAGGCATTACACGATCACTGGTGGAATCGCAGCATCTGTCCAGAACAAATCCTTGTTCTTCTGCAGAGGGATGAAGCAGCAGATCAAACATAGCTTTTGCCAGTGCGCCATTCTGGTCTGCATGCCTTATTTACTTTCTGTTTGGCTCGTCTGTCTCTTCTGTATATGCATCCTCCACCACTCGCAAAAAAACAACCAAGGCAAACAGCATCCTGCAACAGCACACATCACAAGCTAGATTTTCTTTCTTCAACTCACATTTCCCTTCAGTAGTAGTTTTGAGCTCACCAACACCTTATGAATACTGCGCAGCATTAATAGTTATGACCTTCTCTTTGCCCCCCCACCCTCCCCCCATTTGCCCTTACCGTCTCGGTTCCCCTTCAAGTTGTTTGTTCCGTTTTGGTACAGTTGTGCAGGATTTTTCCGAAACAGATCGGAAGAGAGGGGAAGGGGCAGCGGGGGGGTGAAGGGCGGGGCGGGCTGCCAGAAGCTTCTGCTCTGTGCCTGGCCTTGTCAAATTGATTGATGAGAAAGGCAAGCTTGTGTTCTTGGCAGGCTGGGGATTCATCCTCCTGGCAGCTCTGATATACTTATCTTGGTTTAAAGTGGCGGCAGCGGTAGGGGTGGGAGGGGTTGCCATCGCGCTGCAAGGGTGTAAAAAGGAGATTAAGGTGCTGCACATCATGCTAAATGAGATTAGGCGCCATCTGATGCACATGCTACAATGCTATATGTGCTAGCTTCCACTTTTTTTTTTTTTTTTTTTAAGTTTTGAACTCAACCAGTCAAAAGACAGAGTGATGGAGGAGAGATGAGAACGTACACGTTCGAAGCTCATGTTTTCTGTCTCCCTGAGACTTCAGCACCGTCGGTCTGAAGCAGCGCCGGCTCCTCAATCACGGATGGATTTTTTGGAGGTCTAATGTATATGAATAAAATATTATATGGGGTTACATATGAATAAAATTACATGTGTGGGGAGTTTTGGTGTACTCTAAATATCCTTCTGTCTCCAGTGTCGGATGCCTCCCATCTGAAACTTGGAGAAGAATAAGATGCGACGTTGTTCTGATCCGCTGTCCAGATGTGAGTTATATTGCTATTGATACGTCTTGCCACGACGTGTAGCATGATTAATGTAGCAGCAAATTGTTTTAGGAGTCGTGACGGCACGATTAGGTTTCATCACGCCGCATAAACAAGTTTTATTGAAATTACAATAAAAGTTCATATATATGTATATGAGCCCGATTCTCTGTCTCTGTCTTTGAATATCATGTTTTCATGCTAAATCTGTGAGGTCTCGGTTCTGAGGCCCTCGTCAACCCTTTTTTTTTTCTTTTTTCTTCTGTCCTTCCTCTTTGTAGAGTTCTGGACAACTTTTGCTCTCGCTGCAGACTAAATGCAGAGAAAACCCAGCAGAGAGAGAGAATTTAGGCAGTTTGCTCATGTGTGTTTGCAGAAGCAGACTTTGCTCACTGGCACCGTGCAACTTTTTCCCTCTGAAATACACTCACAGAGCAACAGACGGAAAGAATTGGCTGGTGCTGCTGGCGTGGAAAAAAAAGATTGCTTTTGACAGGGTTTCTCGCTCAGTCATGAGTGATAGGCAACCTCTCGTTCACCCACTCAAACACTCCAAACCTCAGTCGCTGCTTCGGCTTCCTCACATCATGAGCAGGAGGTAACTGCAGTCTCTTGTTCTCCGATTCCCGGTTCTGTTGACGTTTCTCTCCGGCTTCTCGTTAAAATGTTAATTGTTTCGTTGGGGTCTTATAACCTCTAACAGTTGCACTCGCCCTTTTATTTCCCCTGTAGCAGAATTGTGACAAATTGCGAGCGGTCTCATGTTCTCGTCTAAGTTGAGAAAACATTTTGTTTAAGACAAATGGACTGGCCTGACTTATGGACTGAATCGAGAGACGTTGCTTGCAAAGTGGTTCCGAACCCGAATTGTCTTTATCGGAAGTCTTGCAAAAGTTTCTCCAAATTATGAACCACTAGGAACAGCAAACATTACGAACAGTTCCAAACTCTTTCAATTAATTATGGACCAATTTAAAATCATGAACAAATTAGATCCAAAGCCTGCGTTGAGACGAGTCCACTTGGTGAAGGAGATGTTGCTGATGCTGTTTTAGGTTTGTCTTCTATTCGAAAATTATCCATCAGCTTTCTGCTCACTAATTGTGTAAATTTATCCTTAATTTTTTCCCCGAATATAAACACTTGAGGGCAGAACCGAAGACGAGGCTCAGGAGGATTCTGACGTCGAAGCAACAGAACGTTAGGTTTTCACATGTGCTGACTAAGCAGCAACAGATAGATCATTCTGGGCCATAATGCTTCTGATTTTAATTTGGTAACTGCATTTTTTTTTTTTTTATTGAAATATTGAGTCATGAGGATTTAATGAGATTGTGCAGTTGTTTGGTGGTTTGCTTGTTGAAGCCTGTGTCGATGTGTGTGGTGTAAGTAATTACGTCCCGAGTGAGATTTGGCTTAGACGACAGAGAAGAGAGATACAGTATGCATGTGGTCCAGTAACCATAACAACTACAACAGCCAATAATGCAGCTGTGGTGCTTGGCCAGGTCGAGTGACATTTCTGCCAGCCTCCAAATGATCAGTTCCTCTGTTAGTCTGCTCACAGAATGCTTTAGACTATAGTTTTTGTTTTTATTTCATAGTTAACTTTGATAGTTAAGTATTGAAAATTGCACCAGATATCGCCTTATATGTATGTCTGATGTTCAGATATAGTTCAATTTGTAAACATGGGCCAAAAGTGTAGAAATAAATGTATCTTTTATTGTAGCAGTTTACTGTGTTTTCAAATTGAAAAATGCAGGGGTGCGTTCGCACCAGCCCTGTTTAGTACCGCTTTAATTGAGTTGCAGTTCGTCTGCCTAGAAAGTCCGGTTCGTTTTGGGAGGTGTGAATGTGCAACCAAACCCTGATGCCAGACCAAACGGCAAACTCTGGTCCAACTACAAGTTAACTCTGGTGTGGTGTATGGATGACAAGTGGACCAGAGGCTGCTACGAAGGCAGGAAGCAGATGATGGTGCCGGGCATTCTGGGTAAATACAACCAAAACAAATGTAAAAAAACCCCCAAAAATTTAGTAGAAGTTATACCGGAGCCTTAATAGTGGTGGATGGAGCATTACTGCCACCAACTAGTAAGGACTCGAGTCTTTTTTAAATAAATCGATAAGGCCAAAATTTGACAAATATCGGATGCTAAGCAAAACAAAATTAGACATTCAGCCCCCACCCCCTGACGCCCCTGAAAGAAAAACACGCCTCCAGACGTGACGATGAAAACTGAGTTCATGATGATGAAGTTATGCAAAATTAAATTAATTGGCACACAGCTTCAACATGTTTGATCGCGCCTTGTTGCCATGCTGGTCATGTTTTTGCACTTCATCCATTTTTTTTATTTTTATTAATTGTTAATTAGTGGCATTGTTTGGAATGGTTGACCAGGACGGAGGGGCAGTGGCTGCTGTTGGCACAGCTTTGTTGTTTTGCAGAAGATTTCTTTACTTTCTGGTTTTCCAGCATTTTCTCTGGTTGATACACTAAGAGACACGGTATTGCTAAAAAAATGTTTCCACTTTAGGAACGCTCTTAAAGTCTAAGGTACTTTGTGGATAACTTATCTTACAGAGGTAAAATCCTAAGAACAATCTTAGAATTCCAGAAATTCAAAGATTTTTTTCCTGAAATGTTCCACTTTTAGATTCTTTGTGCACACATGTCCTGGTCTTAAATCTTATGATGAGACGCATTCTATCAAGGTTCCCAGGATGTTGTAGAGAAAAGGGCCACAGCAGCACAGATTGGAGCCTTTAGGCTCTTTTTGACAGGATTTGATTACCATTCATGAGGCTATGATTCGATTTGAAGTCTATTATTAAGGGCATTGTAATGAGTGACAAAAATAATAAAATATTTTACAGCATTCCAATCGTTTTAGACGTACCTGTAAAGCTTGGTTAACTTTCTTTGAGTTGGGTGTTTCAAAGTGTTTTCTTTAATTTTTGCCATCTTCCCCTGAGAGTCCAGGACATGTTGAAAGTGACCTCATGTGCTCGGCGTAATTTGTCAAGGTGCCACACTGATCTACGCCCAAGATCTGTTTCTCTGGGATCCTCAAAATTAGGACATAAATTAACAGCAAGTTAATCAAGTTTTGGCATTTCTTAATTGAATCGTGCGAGTCCTCAACTTGACGGGTGGAAAACATTTATGTTTTTCCCGCCCAACAGCCCTGGTATGAAATGCTTTTCTACATTATTCATCCTTGCTTTCCTGGAAAAAAAAAATATCTACAGGTTATTTTAGATTCATATTACCGAAACATATGTATGCTCCTGAATTTATTTTAAAGTATTTTACAGGTCTGTACTTGGGATTCCAGTTTATGTTTCCTTGTTTTCTGGACAAGGACTCTCTGAGTCTGGACCTGATTCTATTTGAGAAAGAAATTTCCTGATTTTCTTTTCTTTTCTTGTTTTTTGCTTTGTTAAAAGTACACACATATTCTTCTTTTCTTTTCACTTTAATTCCATTCTGGTTCATTGTGTAAGTTATGTCTTGTGTTACATTTTTAAACACTGCAGTTTGTGCTTTTGCTATGCATCCCCAATGTTTTAAATATATTTATGTCGCTCGCCTCCCTAAAACCTCTTCTCGGGAACACGACCAAACCTCTGCTTTTCGCTTACTGTTATTAACATGAGGGGCAAAGGGAGAGATTGTTTAATAAGGAAACCTGAGCATGAGCATATTTTGCATGGGACGAGCCAGTGACAATCAAATTAACATAATTATTCATTAAATAGGCAAACAATCCCAGATGTTCAACCGGCAACAGATGTGCGCCTTCTGTCCGCAGCCACTCGGTATGAAAGGAAATACACAGAAACAATGAAAAAGAGCGATTTTTAATCATTTTACCTGAAGAATAGGAGATTGGGAAAACCTTTACAGAATGTAATCTTTTACCGTCGATCAAGCCGGAAGAGACCATCTAAGAAAAAAAAAAAAAAAACAACTAGGAAGCCAGCGAGGACTTTGGCAAACAATTTAGTTGTGGTGCGTTACTGTTTGAAATACACCTGAATAACTGATGGCAAGAGTTCTGATCTGCATGTGAAACTTGTGCAACATCATGAAGAGGCTATATTCACGGCCTTCGAGATTCATCCTGTGCAACAGTGAATAGACTGACGTCCTGTAGAGCAAATGTGCAGCATGTGAAACGTCCAGACTCCATTCAGCCGAAGTCGAAGGAACCGGAGTCTTTATCATCAAAACAGACGAAGCCGTTGAGAACGGAGTTCCTTGTTCACAAGGGAAGAGAATCTGAACGGTGGTCGTCCGTTCTCCTGGTGGAAGCGGGTGAATCGGTAAGAGTTGTGGAGGTTGAGTTTTGTGAAGATGGTTGAGTCATGAGCAGATTCAAAGGCAGAGGATATGAGAGGCAATGGACGCTGTGATCTGATCGAGTCCTCCACAGCCAACGCAAGGTCAGAGAAACCCGTCCGTTTTGCTGACAAAGAAGAATCCTGAAGACGCTCTGTGTTTTTTTGTTTTTTTTTGTTGAGGTCGAAAACTGATTAGTTTTTTTTAACTTTGAGTTCAGCCTGCTGGAATATGTAAGAAAAAGAATTGCTTAAGAATTGCTTTACAAAATGCTGATTTTCTTATTTATTTGCTTATTTATTTGTATGTCATTGTCAGCAGGATGCAGCTGAACCTGGTTAACAAGCTGCTGTCTCGGGAGAATTTGTGTTGAAAACAGCCTCACCTGCAACGGTGCCACTTTTCAGAGAGGAGAAATATTGTTTCTGGGTCCCGGAGAAAAACTCAGTGACTCTCAAAAACAGAACATTGGCTTACACAGTGTGAATCAAAGCCTTAACACATACGGCACTGCTGAGCGACTTACAGCGTTCTCATCTCTTATTCTTTTTGAGAGTGGTGTTAATATGCATTGTGTTGGGCTTGCTTCTATAATCCATGATATAATAAACAATGCAGACTCACCGCAGGAGCTTTTCATCTGTATAGAACTATTAGGGGATTTTTTTTTTTTTTTTTTGATTGTTGCTTAAAGCAACTGATGCTGCGACAAACTTCCCTTCATTTCTTTCTCCTCTTTCAAGCACCGCTGGTGAGGAGCAAGCTACGTTCTCATTTGATTATTATTTGACAAATATGTAATGAATATTCTCTAAATGACCAAACTGCAGGAAACAGGTGCTTACTCATTTTCTTTACGTCTTTGTATCACATCCTGCATGTGGTATTCAATTACCTTTATTTTTTGTCCTCGTATGTTTTCACCTCTTAATGCATGTAAGGGTCAGTTTGGAATGTCTTCAAGTTTCTGTGCTTGTAACCATTTGGTATTTAGATATATGTTTCTTATTTACCTAAAGTATGATAATAAATCATTTCTTTTCTTTTTTTTTTTTACGTCCTCAAAAGGTTTTTTTCTTTTTTTTGCATGTTAAGCAGGAAAAGACTAAAGTGGTTGTGAAGTCCAAGAAAGCCAACTCGTTGAATTTGAAACTTTGTTTGCTTAAATCACACTAAACGACCGGAAAACTTTGCTGCGCTGCGTCGTTAATTTTGCCATGATGTTGATTTTTTTTTTTTTTTTTTTTTTTTAGCATTTCATTGACCTCGTCGTTTTCCATTAGCTTGGTTCACAATGTCGTTTTTAAACGAACGCGCATCTTTGGATGCATTTCAAACGCATCGCTTGCTTGTGTGAAATCACTGAAAATATGAGAAGAAATTAGACACGATGTAAGGGAAAGGAGTCGTAACCCTCACAGGTCCATCTCTATCTCGGGTGCAATTTCCAGATGAGCTGAGAAGCACTTCTCTTGTTTCACCTCCTACAGTAATAGCTTCTGGTCTCTTTTCATTTTTTTGACACTAGAAAACCTACACAATTGATAAATGTTATTTTTGTTGTTGCTTTCTGAAATAGCAAACGGTACTGTGATGCGTCAAACTCGCGGTGCAATTCTACTTTTCACTAACTTGAAAAAGCTGGTTCCATCCACTTTATCCTAATTCAATATGCGATCACTTCAAACAATGTTTCTTTGCGATTTCGCCTTTAAATTAAATGTGAAAATAAAGCACGGATTCTCAGTTTAGCAGAGAACAACCCGACAGACAAATCTTCACACGTTTTGCCTTCGGAACTGAAATAGCTCAAGCATGACCAGAAGAGAATCTATTAGTCAACTGTTTGCAAAATTAGCTTGACCTTCTTAGCTGTAAGGATAATGCTTATCCTCCGAGACTCACACAGTACACAGAATACACACAATAGCTCTCATGGAAAGTGCAAATAGACCCTGACTCACAGTTTCTGTTTGTAGGACAGATTTTTTTTTCCCTTTTTCATGAAAATCGAGTCAATTTGAAAGATTGGACAACCTGGTTTTAATTGGTTGATATGAAATTTTGCAAATTGTGAGAAGAAGTCTGATACATTTGCCAATAAAATCAATACGCAGTTTGACTTCCCCCTTCTTCACTTGCAAAGACGCGAGCTATTGCATCTACGGAGCCAAACCGCGTCCAAAGTAAATATTCAGTCTACTGTCTGGATAATCGGCGATTGAATTCCAGCCAAAAATAAGCCTCGATGCTGACTGATTTGGAAATCCGCAAACAGAATCTTTGAATCTGAGATTAGAAAGAATTAGAATAGGAGATTCCCAACATGTCACTGAAGTGACAGCCCCTCTGTCCTGAGAGTGGGAAGACGGCACTGCACGCATTACACACACTTCCCTGCTGTTGCTGCTGCTGCTGTCTGTTTCTACAAACACTCCCTCCACTGTCCTGCTGCAAGCTCAGGGCGCTCACCCCACCGTGACTAGTGTTGCTTTGTTCACAAACAATCTGTTTAGATGAACAAATCATTTGAGTGAACGAGCCGAATCAAATCATTTTATTAACTAATTTGTTCACGACTCAGTTCCGAGAAGGTCAGCGTGAGGCTGCCGGTCCGAGAAGGTCAGCGTGAGGCTGCCGATCCGAGAAGGTCAGCGTGAGGCTGCCGATCCGAGAAGGTCAGCGTGAGGCTGCTGGTCGGCTGGAACGTCTGTATGATAAAGATTCCCTCAGTGAGAAGCACACTTCCTTTCCTCTATTCATT
>NW_006800018.1:2031469-2107086 GCF_000485575.1 Poecilia formosa | reverse complement strand
TATATATATGGGACAAATATTACAGTCTGCATGATGTTTTTTCCCCTTGCTTGTTAGAATGGACTGCCTACTGACTGACTTTGTTCATCTAAATGTTTAGATGAACAAGAATTGTCTGAGTCTGTTTTATCGGATTACAACAGATTCAATTTTGTTTTCTGTGCTACATTTAGACACATTTATCCATATAGCTCAGACTGAGCCTTGTTTCTGTTTGTCTTGTTTTTAAAGAATTATAACTTAGATTTTTATGTTATTGGGTGACCTCACTTTTTTTTTTCTTTTTGTAATTAAAGAGTTTTGTCTCAAATAAAGGATTTTTATTGTCAAACAATAAGATTATATAAAAACAACATTCTTAATAAACATCCTCCAAGGGAGGCAGTTCCATTATTTATATATTGGAATAAATAAATACATTTATTTATTTATTTATGTTTTGCCAAAGCTGGTACACGTTGCTAAGCTCTTACCCATGATTGTTTGGAAAGGGCAGCAGAATAATTAGTTTGACAAATGAATTGGACAAATCGGATCATTTGTCAAACTAACTGCAGAAATTGAACATTTTATGAGCTGTCAGAGTTAACCACATATTCCTGAGACGTGGCAGATGGCTGTACAGTCAAACATAAGAGATTGTGACTGTTTTGCATAAAAGCTTCCAACCAAAATTTCTACCTAATGTAACTGAATGTTTAATAATTCAGGCACCAGCTGGAACTGCCACAATTTTTCCTCGGATGAGCATGATTCACCACGATACTTTCTACCAGCGCAGTTTATGTGCTTAAGCATGAATCAGTTTCTTACTGACTCTATAGATTCACTGCGTTTCGTTTTCAGAGCCAGACATCGGCCGAGTGCTTTACGTCAGTAAAAATGTTTGGCATTTCCCCCTTTGGACCATTTCTGTAGATTACCCCATTGCAGGAGTTTTTATACAAGGATTAGAATATTTATCTAAGCTTTCTGGCACATAAATTTTTTAAAATTCAGCAGCCTACCCGATCTAACAGCGTTTTAAACATGCAGCGTTTATGAACGCAACACAATCACGAACAGATCGGTCCCAGCAACGCTGCAGCCCGGCGTTTAGAAGAGAATTTATTTACACCGCAGAACGGGATTAAACCGTTTCCCTTGAACCGAGTTAGAAATGCTGTAATTGAATACAACTGCTGAAAGTGACACCAGGATTTCCACGTATCAAAATGAATTTGACCAAAACAAAGAGGCCATTGAAAAGTATCAGAGTAAAAAAATGTCTTGTGGTGCGACCTAATTTAATTTTTTTTGTTTTGTTGTGTTGAGTACAAGTCCATCTCCTAAAAATCCTGTGAATTTATCTAATTTAGTTTTATGTGCGAGTGGAACCTGAGGTGTGTTGCTCACTGTGCATTTAAAAAGTTTTCCTTTTTCCAACTCGATTTAGACATCTTGGGATGAATATTACTCAAGAACATAATGGCCCCTTTAAGCAACTTTTAAAAATTATATTATAAAACTACACCGAACATAGATAACTGCATAAATCCGCCAGTCTCATTAGAGATTTGATTTTAATGTATCCCAAAAAACAAAGGCATTTTTTAACAAAGTGCCTTAGCACATTTTATTAATGTACTAATGTGGTTGTTTGTGTAATGTTGGTGATTAGTGGGTTTCCACTTGTATAAACAGCTAATTTCTGTCCTTGCCGAGTCGGACATCATCCTCCATAGAGGCATGTTTATTAAAAAGGATTAATAATCCCAGAAAGACGCAGCACCTGCATTAGACCCTCCTAAAAGGGCTTGGCAGGAGGTTCTAGGTGTGATTATTACAGATAGCCGACGATCTAAAGCCCAACATTACATGTTGGCCACGGTCTCTTGTAGTTCAAGGTCCTACTGCATTTATCTGAACTGGAAATAAAGATGTTTCCCTTTGATTCTTCCTGTGACAGATGCATGCTAGAACTGTCCAAAAATTACACCCCATTGGAGTACCGGTTTTCAATTTTTTTCCAAAACTTAGGAAAAAAAAACAAATCAAGCCCGACTCAATTTGACTCTATTTGGTGCGAGGCTGGAGGGCGGATTTTATCGTGTTGGAAACAGAACAGAACTTGCCTTTAACGAAGAATATTTTGATACGTTTAAAGTCAGAGAAAATTAAATATTTGTTGAAGAGGAAATGTGATGTTTTTTTACTCAACTTGGCAGTCCTTTATGAATTATTACAACACAAATATATGATTAGTTTGGTAGAGCAATGTCTGTCATGTCCTCTGAAGTTTGTTCTTGATGTACCATGATGAAAAAAACGTAAAGATAAAGAAAATTATTGCAGCTATTTAAAAAAAAAAATCCTATTACTTTATGTTCAGCAGTGAGGAAAGCAAAAAGTCTGTTTTTCATGCAGTGCCTGTGTTGCATATTCAGAGATGTGTCATGAATTGGGTTGATTGACGCGGTGGACCCGTATAGGTTGAAGTGCAAAAAATGATGGTTCTAATGAAATCCTAAAAGGGTACAAGGTCCAGGCAGCACTGGTGAGCAAAAGGCAAGGAGCTCTGACACTGGTAGCAACGAATGAAACACAGCAGACAAGAGGAACTGACACGACTGCAATGACAAGGACCTGGCGGGAGGGGGGTGCAGGAAACACCGACACAGGTGGGATACGAGACACAGCTGGGAGCAATCAGGGGCAGACGAGGAGACACAGGAACTAAATAAACCCGCGGAAAACCACATCCTCACAAGATGAAAGTTTTGTGCACCATTTTAATTGCATAAACATTCAAACAAACATTACTGCTGGGGGGGAGGGAGTTTATCGCTTTAGTAATGAATAAACCGTATTCTTGTTCTCGTATGACTTGAACCTAACTCCTATTTTATGACTGCAAACTACATAACCACCAAAAGAATATTTGTATTTGAGCAGCCATCCGTTCCGCCCCGGCTGAGCTTCTTTCCTGCTGTGTGTTTGCATATCTGTGGCGGCTCAGGTTGAGACAGAAGCTCCGACAGAAATTACTTTGCTTTGCCGTTTCCTAGGATGAATGCCAATTATTAAAAACACAAGCACATTAGCAGAGGGTTATTAGTTTCACATTGTGTTGTCAACCGCCTGGATGTGTGATGAGCAGATTAATGCTCATTTGACTGTGTTGGGATTATTATATTAGCTGGCCTGCTTGGGAGTGAAAAGTGTAATTCACAGGCATGCAGATATGGAAAGATATGTTTATGTTGGGCTTTTCGTGCTCGACTGTTTGGCTTCATGGCTTTAGCTTGTGTAAATAGTCTTTGCTCATTGTGCTGGAAGTATTTGCTCTCAGTTATCATGTTCAACATTTGGCCATGTTGTCGAGGGAGATTTTGAGTCTCTGAGATATTCGAGTTGGACGTCGCCTGATGCTGCTTGATCATGATTTCAATTATAACCAGTACATATTCAAATCAAAAATATATTTTAAAAAATTCTTGACAAAAACTGTCCAGCTATTGCACTTGAGGAACAGTGAACAGATGTAAACACTCTGTGCATGTAAAGTATTCTCTCACCCATCCGATCGTTAAATTCACCTCCATGGTGACGGATGAATAAAATTCAGCACCTGGGTAGAAGATGTGCTACAATGAGCCTGCAGATCGGCTGGTAGAGAGCATTATGGGATGGGTTTCCATGGTATCCTAGGCTTACACCACAAGTGCTATGCATAGGTCGTGTACATTAGGGGTTGCATGGCTTCGTGTTGTTTAAAGTCGAGGTCAACGTGATGAAAGTTGAGTCGAGTTCGACTAGCTGCTGTGGCACCGGAGAAACTTGCGTTTTCTTCACCTCACATTTCTAGCAGACACTGACAGAGGACAGCTTAGACTGAAGTCTATTAAACAGAATAAAAAAACAAAAACAGGACATTATCCCAGACGTCTTCGGCAACGGCGGAGGAGACTCGTTATTTTCTGTCACTGGTCCAAAAAGTTGCACTAACTTTAGTCTGACATATTTTTTTTTATTTTTCTCTAAACACCAGTTGATTCTGATGATCAAGTTATTTGCTCACCTAGGACAGCCTCGTCTAGGAGTCAAATTAATACATTGACCACAATTGTGCATGTTGGAACGTTACAAACTGAACTTATTATAAACTAATCACCTTTAATACGGGGTACAATTAAATTCAGCACACTCGTATTTCCTCCAGGCGGCTCTCTCTCGATACGCAGCAGCCTGCTCTGCTGACTCCGGCCTGCAGCTCTCTGACTTTCCTCAGAATGCAGCTCGAGCTACGTTTGTCTGTGTTTTTGTAAAAGTGTCTTCCAGGTCAGAAGCTTCAACAGGGTGACAGCCTGACATCATGCCGCACTATTATTCAAGTAGTCAGCACCGCCTGGCTCGCGAAGCCCCAAATCCACAATAAGAGCATTCTGGCAAAACTGACTGGACCAAAACAAGACATGTTTTTGTGATCAAGTTTACTCTATTAATTACATATTCCTAAAAGCAGCTATTTTATTTTTTCCCCTCTTTTTTATAATGACATGCTTCTTTTATTGCCAATGTAGCGTTGGAATATACCAGATGGCAATGTAGCAGATTCTGTGTGGCTCAGCAGAGCAAAGTTTTTTTTCTGGGTTCCCTTCATTTCTCTACAGTTAAAAAAAAAAACAACAAAAAAAACTCCATGACCCGTGAGCGAGTGTTACCGAGAGCAAAAAAAACAAAAAAAAGGATGTGATTGATTGTTGGTCAGCTTTCCCCCGCGCGGCGCCTCAACCTTTGTTTTTCACAGAATCTGTCGTCGCAGACGAGGGCGCATTCTCGTCTAATGCTATGTGACACCCGCCCCATCCGTGCAGCTGTCAGAATAAGTATCGCAGATCAAATGTAATCTGATTCTGGTTTCACCCCAAGATTCGCATCTATCTGCGGTGCGCGCATCTGTGATGTCCTTAATGGAGCAGGCATTACACGATCACTGGTGGAATCGCAGCATCTGTCCAGAACAAATCCTTGTTCTTCTGCAGAGGGATGAAGCAGCAGATCAAACATAGCTTTTGCCAGTGCGCCATTCTGGTCTGCATGCCTTATTTACTTTCTGTTTGGCTCGTCTGTCTCTTCTGTATATGCATCCTCCACCACTCGCAAAAAAACAACCAAGGCAAACAGCATCCTGCAACAGCACACATCACAAGCTAGATTTTCTTTCTTCAACTCACATTTCCCTTCAGTAGTAGTTTTGAGCTCACCAACACCTTATGAATACTGCGCAGCATTAATAGTTATGACCTTCTCTTTGCCCCCCCACCCTCCCCCCATTTGCCCTTACCGTCTCGGTTCCCCTTCAAGTTGTTTGTTCCGTTTTGGTACAGTTGTGCAGGATTTTTCCGAAACAGATCGGAAGAGAGGGGAAGGGGCAGCGGGGGGGTGAAGGGCGGGGCGGGCTGCCAGAAGCTTCTGCTCTGTGCCTGGCCTTGTCAAATTGATTGATGAGAAAGGCAAGCTTGTGTTCTTGGCAGGCTGGGGATTCATCCTCCTGGCAGCTCTGATATACTTATCTTGGTTTAAAGTGGCGGCAGCGGTAGGGGTGGGAGGGGTTGCCATCGCGCTGCAAGGGTGTAAAAAGGAGATTAAGGTGCTGCACATCATGCTAAATGAGATTAGGCGCCATCTGATGCACATGCTACAATGCTATATGTGCTAGCTTCCACTTTTTTTTTTTTTTTTTTTAAGTTTTGAACTCAACCAGTCAAAAGACAGAGTGATGGAGGAGAGATGAGAACGTACACGTTCGAAGCTCATGTTTTCCGTCTCCCTGAGACTTCAGCACCGTCGGTCTGAAGCAGCGCCGGCTCCTCAATCACGGATGGATTTTTTGGAGGTCTAATGTATATGAATAAAATATTATATGGGGTTACATATGAATAAAATTACATGTGTGGGGAGTTTTGGTGTACTCTAAATATCCTTCTGTCTCCAGTGTCGGATGCCTCCCATCTGAAACTTGGAGAAGAATAAGATGCGACGTTGTTCTGATCCGCTGTCCAGATGTGAGTTATATTGCTATTGATACGTCTTGCCACGACGTGTAGCATGATTAATGTAGCAGCAAATTGTTTTAGGAGTCGTGACGGCACGATTAGGTTTCATCACGCTGCATAAACAAGTTTTATTGAAATTACAATAAAAGTTCATATATATGTATATGAGCCCGATTCTCTGTCTCTGTCTTTGAATATCATGTTTTCATGCTAAATCTGTGAGGTCTCGGTTCTGAGGCCCTCGTCAACCCTTTTTTTTTTCTTTTTTCTTCTGTCCTTCCTCTTTGTAGAGTTCTGGACAACTTTTGCTCTCGCTGCAGACTAAATGCAGAGAAAACCCAGCAGAGAGAGAGAGAGAATTTAGGCAGTTTGCTCATGTGTGTTTGCAGAAGCAGACTTTGCTCACTGGCACCGTGCAACTTTTTCCCTCTGAAATACACTCACAGAGCAACAGACGGAAAGAATTGGCTGGTGCTGCTGGCGTGGAAAAAAAAGATTGCTTTTGACAGGGTTTCTCGCTCAGTCATGAGTGATAGGCAACCTCTCGTTCACCCACTCAAACACTCCAAACCTCAGTCGCTGCTTCGGCTTCCTCACATCATGAGCAGGAGGTAACTGCAGTCTCTTGTTCTCCGATTCCCGGTTCTGTTGACGTTTCTCTCCGGCTTCTCGTTAAAATGTTAATTGTTTCGTTGGGGTCTTATAACCTCTAACAGCTGCACTTGCCCTTTTATTTCCCCTCTAGCAGAATTGTGACAAATTACGAGCGGTCTCATGTTCTCGTCTAAGTTGAGAAAACATTTTGTTTAAGACAAATGGACTGGCCTGACTAATGGACTGTATCGAGAGACGTTGCTTGCAAAGTGGTTCCGAACCCGAATTGTCTTTATCGGAAGTCTTGCAAAAGTTTCTCCAAATTATGAACCACTAGGAACAGCAAACATTACGAACAGTTCCAAACTCTTTCAATTAATTATGGACCAATTTAAAATCATGAACAAATTAGATCCAAATCCTGCGTTGAGACGAGTCCACTTGGTGAAGGAGATGTTGCTGATGCTGTTTTAGGTTTGTCTTCTATTCGAAAATTATCCATCAGCTTTCTGCTCACTAATTGTGTAAATTTATCCTTAATTTTTTCCCCGAATATAAACACTTGAGGGCAGAACCGAAGACGAGGCTCAGGACGTCGAAGCAACAGAACGTTAGGTTTTCACATGTGCTGACTAAGCAGCAACAGATAGATCATTCTGGGCCATAATGCTTCTGATTTTAATTTGGTAACTGCATTTTTTTTTTTTTTATTGAAATATTGAGTCATGAGGATTTAATGAGATTGTGCAGTTGTTTGGTGGTTTGCTTGTTGAAGCCTGTGTCGATGTGTGTGGTGTAAGTAATTACGTCCCGAGTGAGATTTGGCTTAGACGACAGAGAAGAGAGATACAGTATGCATGTGGTCCAGTAACCATAACAACTACAACAGCCAATAATGCAGCTGTGGTGCTTGGCCAGGTCGAGTGACATTTCTGCCAGCCTCCAAATGATCAGTTCCTCTGTTAGTCTGCTCACAGAATGCTTTAGACTATAGTTTTTGTTTTTATTTCATAGTTAACTTTGATAGTTAAGTATTAAAAATTGCACCAGATATCGCCTTATATGTATGTCTGATGTTCAGATATAGTTCAATTTGTAAACATGGGCCAAAAGTGTAGAAATAAATGTATCTTTTATTGTAGCAGTTTACTGTGTTTTCAAATTGAAAAATGCAGGGGTGCGTTCGCACCAGCCCTGTTTAGTACCGCTTTAATTGAGTTGCAGTTCGTCTGCCTAGAAAGTCCGGTTCGTTTTGGGAGGTGTGAATGTGCAACCAAACCCTGATGCAGACCAAACGGCAAACTCTGGTCCAACTACAAGTTAACTCTGGTGTGGTGTGAATGAATGTATGGATGACAAGTGGACCAGAGGCTGCTACGAAAGCAGGAAGCAGATGATGGTGCCGGGCATTCTGGGTAAATACAACCAAAACAAATGTAAAAAAACCCCCAAAAATTTAGTAGAAGTTATACCGGAGCCTTAATAGTGGTGGATGGAGCATTACTGCCACCAACTAGTAAGGACTCGAGTCTTTTTTAAATAAATCGATAAGGCCAAAATTTGACAAATATCGGATGCTAAGCAAAACAAAATTAGACATTCAGCCCCCACCCCCTGACGCCCCTGAAAGAAAAACACGCCTCCAGACGTGACGATGAAAACTGAGTTCATGATGATGAAATGATGCAAAATTAAATTAATTGGCACACAGCTTCAACATGTTTGATCGCGCCTTGTTGCCATGCTGGTCATGTTTTTGCACTTCATCCATTTTTTTTATTTTTATTAATTGTTAATTAGTGGCATTGTTTGGAATGGTTGACCAGGACGGAGGGGCAGTGGCTGCTGTTGGCACAGCTTTGTTGTTTTGCAGAAGATTTCTTTACTTTCTGGTTTTCCAGCATTTTCTCTGGTTGATACACTAAGAGACACGGTATTGCTAAAAAAATGTTTCCACTTTAGGAACGCTCTTAAAGTCTAAGGTACTTTGTGGATAACTTATCATACAGAGGTAAAATCCTAAGAACAATCTTAGAATTCCAGAAATTCAAAGATTTTTTTCCTGAAATGTTCCACTTTTAGATTCTTTGTGCACACATGTCCTGGTCTTAAATCTTATGATGAGACGCATTCTATCAAGGTTCCCAGGATGTTGTAGAGAAAAGGGCCACAGCAGCACAGATTGGAGCCTTTAGGCTCTTTTTGACAGGATTTGATTACCATTCATGAGGCTATGATTCGATTTGAAGTCTATTATTAAGGGCATTGTAATGAGTGACAAAAATATTAAAAATATTTTACAGCATTCCAATCGTTTTAGACGTACCTGTAAAGCTTGGTTAACTTTCTTTGAGTTGGGCGTTTCAAAGTGTTTTCTTTCATTTTTGCCATCTTCCCCTGAGAGTCCAGGACATGTTGAAAGTGACCTCATGTGCTCGGCGTAATTTGTCAAGGTGCCACACTGATCTACGCCCAAGATCTGTTTCTCTGGGATCCTCAAAATTAGGACATAAATTAACAGCAAGTTAATCAAGTTTTGGCATTTCTTAATTGAATCGTGCGAGTCCTCAACTTGACGGGTGGAAAACATTTATGTTTTTCCCGCCCAACAGCCCTGGTATGAAATGCTTTTCTACATTATTCATCCTTGCTTTCCTGGAAAAAAAAAATATCTACAGGTTATTTTAGATTCATATTACCGAAACATATGTATGCTCCTGAATTTATTTTAAAGTATTTTACAGGTCTGTACTTGGGATTCCAGTTTATGTTTCCATGTTTTCTGGACAAGGACTCTCTGAGTCTGGACCTGATTCTATTTGAGAAAGAAATTTCCTGATTTTCTTTTCTTTTCTTGTTTTTTGCTTTGTTAAAAGTACACACATATTCTTCTTTTCTTTTCACTTTAATTCCATTCTGGTTCATTGTGGAAGTTATGTCTTGTGTTACATTTTTAAACACTGCAGTTTGTGCTTTTGCTATGCATCCCCAATGTTTTAAATATATTTATGTCGCTCGCCTCCCTAGAACCTCTTCTCGGGAACACGACCAAACCTCTGCTTTTCGCTTACTGTTATTAACATGAGGGGCAAAGGGAGAGATTGTTTAATAAGGAAACCTGAGCATGAGCATATTTTGCATGGGACGAGCCAGTGACAATCAAATTAACATAATTATTCATTAAATAGGCAAACAATCCCAGATGTTCAACCGGCAACAGATGTGCGCCTTCTGTCCGCAGCCACTCGGTATGAAAGGAAATACACAGAAACAATGAAAAAGAACGATTTTTAATCATTTTACCTGAAGAATAGGAGATTGGGAAAACCTTTACAGAATGTAATCTTTTACCGTCGATCAAGCCGGAAGAGACCATCTAAGAAAAAAAACAACTAGGAAGCCAGCGAGGACTTTGGCAAACAATTTAGTTGTGGTGCGTTACTGTTTAAAATACACCTGAATAATTGATGGCAAGAGTTCTGATCTGCATGTGAAACTTGTGCAACATCATGAAGAGGCTATATTCACGGCCTTCGAGATTCATCCTGTGCAACAGTGAATAGACTGACGTCCTGTAGAGCAAATGTGCAGCATGTGAAACGTCCAGACTCCATTCAGCCGAAGTCGAAGGAACCGGAGTCTTTATCATCAAAACAGACGAAGCCGTTGAGAACGGAGTTCCTTGTTCACAAGGGAAGAGAATCTGAACGGTGGTCGTCCGTTCTCTTGGTGGGGAGCGGGTGAATCGGTAGGAGTTGTGGAGGTTGAGTTTTGTGAAGATGGTTGAGTCATGAGCAGATTCAAAGGCAGAGGATATGAGAGGCAATGGACGCTGTGATCTGATCGAGTCCTCCACAGCCAACGCAAGGCCAGAGAAACCCGTCCGTTTTGCTGACAAAGAAGAATCCTGAAGACGCTCTGTGTTTTTTTGTTTTTTTTTGTTGAGGTCGAAAACTGATTAGTTTTTTTTAACTTTGAGTTCAGCCTGCTGGAATATGTAAGAAAAAGAATTGCTTAAGAATTGCTTTACAAAATGCTGATTTTCTTATTTATTTGCTTATTTATTTGTATGTCATTGTCAGCAGGATGCAGCTGAACCTGGTTAACAAGCTGCTGTCTCGGGAGAATTTGTGTTGAAAACAGCCTCACCTGCAACGGTGCCACTTTTCAGAGAGGAGAAATATTGTTTCTGGGTCCCGGAGAAAAACTCAGTGACTCTCAAAAACAGAACATTGGCTTACACAGTGTGAATCAAAGCCTTAACACATACGGCACTGCTGAGCGACTTACAGCGTTCTCATCTCTTATTCTTTTTGAGAGTGGTGTTAATATGCATTGTGTTGGGCTTGCTTCTATAATCCATGATATAATAAACAATGCAGACTCACCGCAGGAGCTTTTCATCTGTATAGAACTATTAGGGGATTTTTTTTTTTTTTTTTTTGATTGTTGCTTAAAGCAACTGATGCTGCGACAAACTTCCCTTCATTTCTCTCTCCTCTTTCAAGCACCGCTGGTGAGGAGCAAGCTACGTTCTCATTTGATTATTATTTGGCAAATATGTAATGAATATTCTCTAAATGACCAAACTGCAGGAAACAGGTGCTTACTCATTTTCTTTACGTCTTTGTATCACATCCTGCATGTGGTATTCAATTACCTTTGTTTTTTTGTCCTCGTATGTTTTCACCTCTTAATGCATGTAAGGGTCAGTTTGGAATGTCTTCAAGTTTCTGTGCTTGTAACCATTTGGTATTTAGATATATGTTTCTTATTTACCTAAAGTATGATAATAAATCATTTCTTTTCTTTTTTTTTTTTACGTCCTCAAAAGGTTTTTTTCTTTTTTTTGCATGTTAAGCAGGAAAAGACTAAAGTGGTTGTGAAGTCCAAGAAAGCCAACTCGTTGAATTTGAAACTTTGTTTGCTTAAATCACACTAAACGACCGGAAAACTTTGCTGCACGACGTCGTTAATTTTGCCATGATGTTGATTTTTTTTTTTTTTTTTTTTTTTTTTTTTTAGCATTTCATTGACCTCGTCGTTTTCCATTAGCTTGGTTCACAATGTCGTTTTTAAACGAACGCGCATCTTTGGATGCATTTCAAACGCATCGCTTGCTTGTGTGAAATCACTGAAAATATGAGAAGAAATTAGACACGATGTAAGGGAAAGGAGTCGTAACCCTCACAGGTCCATCTCTATCTCGGGTGCAATTTCCAGATGAGCTGAGAAGCACTTCTCTTGTTTCACCTCCTACAGTAATAGCTTCTGGTCTCTTTTCATTTTTTTGACACTAGAAAACCTACACAATTGATAAATGTTATTTTTGTTGTTGCTTTCTGAAATAGCAAACGGTACTGTGATGCGTCAAACTCGCGGTGCAATTCTACTTTTCACTAACTTGAAAAAGCTGGTTCCATCCACTTTATCCTAATTCAATATGCGATCACTTCAAACAATGTTTCTTTGCGATTTCGCCTTTAAATTAAATGTGAAAATAAAGCACGGATTCTCAGTTTAGCAGAGAACAACCCGACAGACAAATCTTCACACGTTTTGCCTTCGGAACTGAAATAGCTCAAGCATGACCAGAAGAGAATCTATTAGTCAACTGTTTGCAAAATTAGCTTGACCTTCTTAGCTGTAAGGATAATGCTTATCCTCCGAGACTCACACAGTACACAGAATACACACAATAGCTCTCATGGAAAGTGCAAATAGACCCTGACTCACAGTTTCTGTTTGTAGGACAGATTTTTTTCCCCCTTTTTCATGAAAATCGAGTCAATTTGAAAGATTGGACAACCTGGTTTTAATTGGTTGATATGAAATTTTGCAAATTGTGAGAAGAAGTCTGATACATTTGCCAATAAAATCAATACGCAGTTTGACTTCCCCCTTCTTCACTTGCAAAGACGCGAGCTATTGCATCTACGGAGCCAAACCGCGTCCAAAGTAAATATTCAGTCTACTGTCTGGATAATCGGCGATTGAATTCCAGCCAAAAATAAGCCTCGATGCTGACTGATTTGGAAATCCGCAAACAGAATCTTTGAATCTGAGATTAGAAAGAATTAGAATAGGAGATTCCCAACATGTCACTGAAGTGACAGCCCCTCTGTCCTGAGAGTGGGAAGACGGCACTGCACGCATTACACACACTTCCCTGCTGTTGCTGCTGCTGCTGTCTGTTTCTACAAACACTCCCTCCACTGTCCTGCTGCAAGCTCAGGGCGCTCACCCCACCGTGACTAGTGTTGCTTTGTTCACAAACAATCTGTTCAGATGAACAAATCATTTGAGTGAACGAGCCGAATCAAATCATTTTATTAACTAATTTGTTCACGACTCAGTTCCGAGAAGGTCAGCGTGAGGCTGCCGGTCCGAGAAGGTCAGCGTGAGGCTGCCGATCCGAGAAGGTCAGCGTGAGGCTGCCGATCCGAGAAGGTCAGCGTGAGGCTGCTGGTCGGCTGGAACGTCTGTATGATAAAGATTCCCTCAGTGAGAAGCACACTTCCTTTCCTCTATTAATTAAACTACATAAAACGATTTTTAAAGCATTCTTAAACCTTGTCTGGTATCATAGTAGCTAATGCTAGGCTAAGGTACAAAATGGCTTTCTTTGTCACACTGTGGTCAGCGGTAGCAGACCGCCGGCACTTATAAACAACAATGTGCTCAAGCACATTTGTACGACTTGAAGGAATCCCAAAAGCGTCAGTGGATGTGACATCAAACCTGCATCTCTCAAAATTGTCTCAGAAATATTTTAAGATGCATTTTGATTAAATGAAAGCTAAATTCAGTGTCTATGGTGACTGATTAAGGTATTAAGAATCAGTTGTCTGAGGTGTAATTGATTTACTGATTTCTTATCAAAATAATAATTTAATCAAACATCAAACTGACAGCAATGCGTCATTTTCTTTTCTTTTTTTTTATTTGCTGCTTATCATTTTTTTGTAGTTTATGTAACCCGCAATTAGTCAATTAGTCAAAACTTTTATTTTTGCGGGCCCACTTCCCGTTTTGCCCCCAAACTCTGCCACCTTATTTAAAGCCCCAGTTTGAACTACATCACCTGTTCTTCACTGTGATTGTGGCTGTTTGGCCTCTTCCTGACAATTCACCCAAATCTTTGCATCTACTGATTTGATCTTATGCTGAGTTTCTTTGTGTGATAGCAGTATTGCTTTAGCATGAAATTTCTGCTCGATTGCTCATTGGAGCGTTGTTTTATTAGAACTGTTGGCGTTTGTTCTCTTCACTAAAGGTAACCTGATCGCTGATTTTGTGCATCTTCTGGCACTTTTTGTGTTGATATTGAGTTTGAAATTAAATTAATCAAAATGGGATGTAGCTACATTTAAGATGATATTGCGCAGTATATTTATTTATTTCTTTTTCTTTTTCTCACTCTTGATATTTTGATTGATTGATATCTTGATTTTTTCCTTGATATTTTGAAAGTGAACTTTGATTTCAACTTTAACTTGAAATATGATTGATATTATTTTTATTTAAATTATGGTTAATTTAACCTGATTGAAATGTTTAGTTTAATTAGGAATTTAATATTTGCATTTGAATTTAATATTTATTCCCTTTGAGTGTTTGTACATGATTGTTTTGATAAAACACTCGATGGGTTTTCTGGCCTTTTAGGTCGGGTTTTTTTTTTATTCCTGATGGATCAGATCCTCTTCTGAATCCAAGGATGGCGAGCTAGGAATAAGGACAAGAACTTCATGATCTTGGAATTGATTTATTTTGAGTTAATTCGTCTCTCATTGTGCATTTGTAATTGTCTGTTGTTTTTATTCAAATCACTAATATATTCACCAAAACTAAAACTGCTGAATCCCGTTTTCATTCTCACCTCAGGCTCCTTAAAAGAACCATCTTCTGATGCTGCTCTTGTAGCCGCAGTTAGCTGCATAGCCCATAGCTGTTACATTTATTACTTTTCTTTATTCTTTCTTTTTAGCCAAGTGCCAAGAACTTTGTGAGTAAATTAAGTATTTTAACTGCAAAGTTGATTTTTTTTTTATATATATATACTTTGGAGAGAAGTTTGTATTTATTCCATATATGCATGCAGAGCTTGTTTGAGAAAGTCTGTCTATCTAAATCCTTGTATCTTTGCTGTAGTGTGTGAAAGATTAGAGCTGCCACCAGGCAATGGAAAAACAGAGCAGTAGCTATTACTTTATAATGTGAAGGAAACCTGTGCAGCTCACTTTCTTCATGTTTTCTACCAGTGGCGACCATAAGAGGGTTTTCAGCCTTTACCATTTTTATTTTGTGTTTTTTTTTTTCTTCAAAACCAATGCACTGAATGTTTAACTAACATCAATATCTGATAGTGTTAAAAGGTCTTAGAAAGGCTAAGACCTTAAACTTAGAGGCCATGTCTAAATAACTACATATTTCAAATATTCTTATATCAATAAAGAATATTCCAATTTGCAGAGCAATGTTTTGTTTTGATTTTATTATAAGCATGCTTAAGGCTAAATACACAACACAATGTCGAGCAACCCTGGAATTTAAATGGCTTCTGTGAAGCATCAAACTCTCCAGTTTATAAAACAAAAGATTTCCCAAGCAGAGCAGCTCTGATTGCTGCAGCAGAAACAGGGATGTATGAATCATCATAGAGAAAAGAAAGGTTGCTACCTGGCCACCTCATGTGTTGTCATTCGATCTTGTTAACAACTTTAGCCGTGCCACACTTGACACTAAAAACGACTGGAACTGGGACGCTCACCAAACTGTTTCAATTTCAGGATTTTTTGATGTTTTCCATTTTGTGGCTTCGTTGTGGTGGTGAGGACCAATATAAAATGGCATCTAGTTAATTAGAGGTGTTGTAATGACTTCATTATGATTAATCACACTTTAATTAATCACACCAGTATTTTTCAAATCATTAAGATAATAATGATGACGGCAATAAAAAAAATCGCTTTGTTGCTTTCTCCCGGTTTTGATGCTCTGACTTAGTGGCACAGAGACTTTCTCTCATAACAGAGGAAATCATTCGATTCGAATCGTTGGAATGCATATCTGACCTAATTATTAGGTCTAAATAATAAAGACAAAGAACAGGTTTTTATGCAGGTTGCCCTGATGCTTGAATGTTTTGAACTTAATGAAGAAAACACTTCCATCATGACTTCATGGAAAATATTACACGGTACTCTCCGTCTTGGAGTCTGGGTCCATCATCCAACACAGTGGCCGCACACTGGAAACGGATGCTGGCAGCCCTTATCTCACCGTCTCCATGGTTCTAATTAATGACAGGGTCCTGGATGTTTTCCTGTTTGCATATAAAATCCTACTAAAAATGCCTCGACATTTTGGTACAAAGTTGCAGATGTGCTGCCTTTTTTTGCCCCCCCTCCCCCGTTTTGCTTTTTTCCAACTTCACGTACTTTGATAGCTGGAAGACAATATCACTAAAACCAATTTTCTAAGTCAGTTTATAGGACGCAGGGGAAAAAAAATGTAAAAGCACAGTAGATGTGTCATGCATGTCAAAGCAACAGGAACAGGAAACACTGGAAAACAGTGAGAGGCTCCCAGCTGGCGGAACCACGCCGCTGCTACATCACGGTGCGTTCACTGTTGGCTGTAAGTCTTCAAGTTGATGGAAAGTCACAAGTCGTTCCTGTGGAAGTCCAAGTCGAGTACGAACTTCTTCGGCTTTCTTGAAGAAGTTTGAGACTAAAGTAACAAGAATTGTGGCTCAAGTTTGAACGCTATCCGGTTCCAAAAAAAAAATAAAAAAAAATAAAATCCCATCAGTTGACTTCAAGTTAAGACTTTTTTCTTGGGTGAGTTTTGGAAGAATTCAATTTAATACAGGGAGTGTTTTCAAGTTTGTTTGTTTTTTCTAAACATTGGTTTCATTTGGCCAGAAGGGGCAAAAAGTCAACAATGATCTGTTTAAAGCTCAATTATCCCGCTTTAACATAAATTATAGATGAAGACTTTAGCGTTTACTCGCTTAGTTAACCTAATTAGTTTTCTGACTTGCCAACGTAAGCACCTCTGAGATGCGAGGCAGACTTTCCCTCCATTATGATCAAGTGCAATTGGGGACAGTAAACAGAGTTTGAGAATATTGGAAAAGATGAGTTCTCCCCCACGGTGATCACACATGCTGTAGAAGATACTGCAGTATCTCATTACGAGCCGCCCCCAACCTGTCCTCAATCTGTTTTTCATTCTTTCCAATGAACCCTTTTTTTTTTTTTTTTTTTTGTCTCGCAGGTCTCAGGTTTATATGTATTTCTAATCTGAGAATTTCAGAGGGAACATGCTTCCACACAGATGTCAAAACTCCTACCAGTGACAAATTTGCTCATCTGAACCCCAGTGAGTTCACATCCCTGCATGCCTCTGCTTTCAAGCTGAACATTAGGTTCTGGCAGAATTTAGTAAACCTACATTCCTGTTTTTTTTTTCCCCCCCTTCTTCTTTGTTTGCTTTGCTGGAAGCCTGAAATCATAACCCTGCAGGCTAATTATTATTCTTAGTACCTTGTGAGATTGACAGGCATTGCAGGCTGTGTACAGCTTTCAGCTACCACATGTGGTAGAGCAAATCTTTTGCAGCTTCTGTCTGCGAGTTGTGTCAGAAGGGAGAAAATCTGACTTAAATTAGACGCTTAAAAATATCATGGATTTAAACTTATTTCGACGGTTCGATCGGAGTCGCTTTTTTTTTTTCTTCCTTTTTCCGAGTTGTTTATAAAAACAACTCGGCTTTTGCCTACAAGAGCAGATACCAAGCGTACTTTTTGAGCGTCACATGTTCTTTCCTTTTACAGACGTATTTCCAATTTATTATGCATTTTAATTGCAATCTATTGCCAATCAGAAACATGTTATCAGTCTAAGCAGATGCAGATAATAGCATCGAGTTATTGACTCTGCAGCGTCCCATCTCCTGGGTGAGCGTGTGGTGAGAGAGGACAGAAACGAGAAGAAACCTCCAGCAGCACCACGTGTTGGTGTAACAGGTGTCATCGGTATTAAATGCAATATGTTTTGATGAAATTAACATGCTAGTCTCAGCCTGTTGAAAATGTTGAATACAATTAAATTGAATTGATTTTGTCTTAAGGACTTCAATTAAATGGTCATTTGTCACACTGAGTCACAGGAGTTTGTCCAAACAGTTAGGAATAAAAGTCCTGTCACCAGTTTACCCTCAATCTCCATGGTAACCGTTGGATGAGATGGTCAATGGAGAGTTTTACCTCAACCGTTCACCAAGCGTCCATATCTAAGCATCGTCTCACAGCAGGCTGCTGCAGGGACAAAAGGACGATAGCAGCCAGGCGGCGTCCACTCAGTGGAAACGAGTCAAAAGTCGACAAACATTAGCAAGAAATAGCTGTGGTGCGATTATGTTCTGTAGGTTTACTACAGGCTGTGCTTAAGCAGCCTAGGCCCACAGCAGCATAACCACAGAGACAGCTCTGGAAACTTAAACCTCTCTAAGATTTTTTTAAGAAGGAAAATTTTCAACCTACTTTTATAAAACTAGACACGGTGTCTGCGGTTCATAGAAACTGGAACGGTGCTTCTCCATGTTTGGTTCTGCCACTCTGATGAGGAATTACCTATTGAAGCAGAGAAGTCCCAGTTCTTTCGGTAAGACTTGAACCAGTCAAGAGAGTCCGACTCAGCTCTCCAGTTCTTGTATGTCATGGTCAACAGTGTCAACGCTGCGCTGACGTCCAGCAGAACCAGCACTGTGGTTGATCCACTCTCTGTATTTATGTGGACATCATTGGACAATTTGACCGGCGCAGTCTCTGTCCTGTGGTGAGCACAGAAACTGGACTGAAAGATGTCAAAGCGGTGGTTCATTGCTAATAAACGTTTGAAAACTGTAGTAACACAGTTTTTCAATGATTTTGCTGAAGAAAGGAAGGTTGGAGTTCTGCAGTGTCGATTTGTCCAAATTTTTCTTCATAATCGGGACCTCGATGTTTACAGTTCATTTAATATGTAGTGCAACCGAAAAGCGCCGACTTTCAACAGGCCAGGCAATAAAAAGTAGACCATAACTATTTTCATTTTCAGTCGGATATTTAACAGTTTGCTGCTCCGCCGACGGGCTTCGTCATTTATCATTTCTCCCACAGCTTTAAAATGGTTCGTAGCTCTATTAGCTGCACTGTTTCTGGGATCAGGAACGTTTTACTTTTTTACGTTTAATATGACATGTTGTTAGCAAGGTGTGCAAATATAATTGAAGTCATCCGTCTTGTGAGAGGTGAAGATGGGTGTACTGGGCAAGAGGCAGGGACAATAGTGGATTGGTTGCAGCATGCTACACTGAATCCTATTTCTCCTCTGAGGTTATAGTCTTGCAAACTGTATATTGCAGGATCTATATTTACCCCTGGACTTTTAAAAATCTTATATATTTTGCAAGGAAAATATATCTGACTGACTTTATGTTCTGTGAAATCTTTATCAAACTCTTTGACTCTGACATTTTTTTAGGTCAGATTTCCTCTAACTCAATTAAAGCAGCTAAACCTTATATTGGATTTCGCTTCTTCGGGATCCTCTGAAGCATATCTATGCTATTAAGGAATTCCACAGGGTTATTTCTGAACCAGGAAGTTGAAAAGTTTCCAACTGCAGGTTGAAACGGTGTGTTTCACAAAAGCGACACTCAGTCTGCGGTTGAAATTTGTTGTTTTTTTTGTCAATCTTCATTGAGGCAGACTACCAACCAAAGTGTTCCACCTAAACTAATCACTCCTGAAGAGTTGCATAAAGGAAATATTAAATCTCACATATTTTATGCTGAGTGGGAAAGCGCTGAGTTTTTTTTTTTTTGATGTTTAGATCTGTGGAGCATAAAACGGATGTTCATGACAGAATCGCATATAGACCTTGATATGGTAGAAAATAACTTATTCTTGGCTCCCACATTCTCACATAAGTATTTGAAATATTTCCTTTTGTCTTTACAAAGTTTGAGTCGTGCAAAGCAAAAACAGTCGGTATGTTTCTCAATGTGTAACATTTATCCATCTCTGTCTCAGTCTGCTGGTTACTGGAAATGCTGCTTCTCTCCAGTTGACAGATTTGGACAAGGTTTCCTCCTCTTGTGCCTCCAGCCACAAAATATACACTCACCGTGGAGTCGGCATGTCTGGTGTCTCTGGACTCACAGAGTTCACCAATACAAATGAACCACTAATACTCTTTTTTTTTTTACTTTTTTTTTTTACAGAGCAGCACTTTCAAGGGCTGACATCAATTTGCCTGGAACAAATTGATGGTCTTACCTGAAAGACTAAGTTTGCTCCTGACTTTGAATTGGCCAGTGGTCGATGCTTTTTTTTTTTTTTTTTAAATTTGGCTGTGATTAATCATGAGATGCTTGCAGTATGATAACATTGTGTACACAAATAATTCATGCTGCTGAACTGATTATGTCTATAAAATATTATCAATGACTTTCTGTTATTTGGGTTTTAAAAACAGACGGGATGGAGATTAAGAGACAGCGGTTTCATATTCTTATGACAATAACTTATCAATATCTATCATTCAGCTAAAGATAAAAAAATGAAGGACTAAATTATTTGACATTCTGATTTTCTTAACTTATAAAAATCATCTGCAAGATAGGAGGCTTGAAAGAATCAATCCGCATGATACACACACTGGCCAGTCTGGATTAAATAAAAAATGGTGTGCTATTGGCAATAATAGACGGCTTATTAATCTACCACCAGCCATGTGGTGTTGGGGCCTGGGGCAGTTTTGGGCCTGCTCTTGATCCTAGTGGGGGGGCCGCTTGTGCTCCCAGCAGGGGCTGCCTCCCGGGTGTCCCTAGCCTAGAGGGAGCTGGAAGCCATGTTGGCTGGGTTTTATTAGAACAGGAGAATGAAGTGGAGGTGAAACGGCGTTGGAGGGGAAAAGGGTTGTTCGGTGGATGCTGAATTTAGGTTGTTCCGCCGTGTGGGGCAGCTGTGGGTTTTGGGAGGCCTGGGTGCACCTGTGGTTCCTGGGGTCCTGCTCGGTCACTGCTCTGGTCTGGCCTCATTTCCCTCAGACTGGAAACATAAAATGCTGCAAATTCCCCACTAGGGGGACTAGAACAACAAATTGTCTAATTAAAGACCACAGATATATTTCTATATCTTTGGAAAAAAACGAGATGTCATGATTCAAATCAGTGATTCTGAAATTGGTGTTGGAGGGGCCTGACCAACTGCAGACACGGTATGAGTAAATGACAAAATAATTCTTGCACACAGTGAGCATTATCAGGGTTGAATTGGAACGATTCTTTTCCAATTCTGATTGCTTATTTTGACTCTGGAAGGAAGAAATGGTGAAGTTTCAAGAAGACTTCATGTTGACGTGTTTACAGCACGTTTTGCCATTTGCTGTACATTTACACCTATTTAGGAAAACCCATATAGCTTTTAAACACTAACGTTTTAAAACACTGATGTCAAAAACCGGCCCTAGCTGGCTTTTTCTTCTCTCAGACATATTTGTTGGTTTTTGCTTATAAGCTTAACCCTTTAATTTTCACCCACTTAGTGTGTGCAGAGTGTGTCATGTTGTAATTTAATAGTATTTACGTTTGAAGTTAACATTTACATTTTCTTTGAGCTGTTGAACTGTTTAAATGTTATCACCTAGCAACCCAGGCCTCATTAGATGCCCTGCAACACTTGTGGCCGTGGCTCTGATGTCCCTAACCACACCTCCACTCATGGAGCAAAACACACAAACAATAAGTAGCTCTTACAATTATGTCCTCACTGGTATAAAGTATTATTTAACAGGTTTGTCATCACATTGCCAGAACAGACGGTTGGGAATGGCCAATTAGGCTTTATTTCTTAAGCAATTTTCTCACTGTGATGCAAGTTTCCCCTGTACAGTGTACAAAGAAGTATAAAAACCTTGGAAATTATACAAACAACCCATTTCATTTGTATGTGACTATATATGAAATAATTGTTGGCAAATGCAGGATTTTGGCTTTCATATAAGTGGTATAAGAGGGTTTAGATGAGGGTTTGTGTGAATGAGCTCAGTTCAAGGTACCTGGGATTTGTGGTTTTATTCACACACACACACACGCACGCACGCACACACGTGTGTGTATCTAAATCTCTCCCATTTACTTTTACTACTTTCGCTTTTTTAAATTCTGCTTAATGCATTTCAGTCCGTTTTCTTTCACCAGTTTGCTGTTTTAATGTGCCTCTTAAATAAAAGAGGCCTGGCCAGCTCTGGTCCCAGCACATTTTCTCTGGTTTGTTCTGCTCAGCCATGCTCTTGTTCAGGAGAACGAGCAACAAGGCCGAACAGTTCCGGATAAAACATAAAGTGTGAATGTAAAACAGAACCTAAATCATTCAGAAATGTTTTTTTGAACTGACCAATACAGTGAGGTGTTGGTTTACCATGACTAGTTTGTTTCAAACATTTGATTCACACAAAAAGTATTCCTGTTTATAGTTTGAGGCCAGGAACGGCAATCAAAGCGGTGAAGAACCTTGTTACCTAAGAGACAGATGTGCTTCTGAAACATTTATTTTCAGCGCACTATACAGACTCATATTCTTGCTTGAAGCTTTTTAACCATGTTTTTCAGCTGCCTGGCCTGAATGTGTGAGAGAAATGCAGCCGTCTGAAAGGAACACCTCCATTTTAATCCTCACACCTCACTTTTTCCTGTCTGCTCATGCATCAGCTTAGCTTTGCCTAATGGTCTATCTATATGTATATATATATATATATATATATATATATATATATATATAGTTTCCTCCTAGACTTCAACATGTTAGATGTTTTTTTTTGTCTCAAATTAAGATCCTGATTTTCTTCTAACCAACACAATATGTTGAGGTAACTTCCCCAAAGATGAGAACTGGTTTAAGGCAAATAAAATGAGCCCTGTTCTCAGTGCCCCTCCCCTAATTTTAGTGCCCATGCAGAAAAGGCGTGCAGTTAGCCAAGTGCCCCCCTGTAGCAGAAGAGGTTCAATGTTCGAAGAAGTCATGATCATAATGCTTCATCTAAGATTTCTAAACTTAACTCAGAGCCTAAGCTTGAACTTTTTCGTGTTTATTTGTACATTTTTGTTGAAACAGAAGTTTGAACGGAGTGTTTCTTCACACTGTCCCGTCTTTGCCAGGTTGTTTTTATCTGGTTGAGTCTCTCTTGTTGTCTCTTGCCAGATTGTATTTTATTTGGAACCAATTTGCCATTACAATCTGCTGGCATTCTCAAATAGTTTATGGTTTTGTTGCCACGAAGCTAACAAGTTTTGTCTGAAAAGTCCCCCATTAGTAACTGTGTTTTTAATTATCAGGAGCTCTGAGCTGTATAAAGTTGTTCTGCATCAATAAAATAGGCAGGATTTCCCTACATTTTTTTTTATACTTAAATTGAGAAAACTCCATTTGCATGAACAGAGTTATGAAATGTACGCATTATCCTAAGCACGTTTCCTTTGTACATCCCAATCAGTGCAGAATTTATTGTAAATGAGGGAATATTAGGCACAGGGGAAAATCAATGTCACATTATGTCAGCTGGTCGAGATCCTAAGCGAAGTTGAGAAATGCAAAAACATTTGGCTTGGCAAGCTGCCTCCTGGCATTAGGGCAAAACGTAAGATGAGTGACCGGGGCATCGTGTGCGAAACTGTCAAAGCTTTCGGGTCAAAGCAGCACACAGCCATGGCAATGAGGGAAAAATGGCTTGAAATAAAGGCTGAAACACGAAAACGGCTCATAACCGAAGTGTGGCAAAAGGAAGCGTAGGATTTACGAGGTGTTGATGAGGCATTTTTGACATTACGCCTTTGTTTAGTCACACGTCTACTGAAAATACAGAGACTCGCAGGAGGTTGTTAATCTTCTAAATCTGTAGTTTATCACTCAAAAAAAAAGAAAGTCACTAACTTCAATGGTCCAATGAGGAGATATCTTCATGGATTTCTCTTGTTGCAAATAACAGCAGGGTTTCCCTCAGTATATTATAAGCCTTTCGGGCCACCAGGCTTTACTTGTGCCCCCACCAGGCTCAGCATTGTTAATTCATCTTATATCTGGTGTTTAGGTATTAATCTTCCAGTCTTCCAAAAATGCACAACTATCAAGTAATATTTTCAAATTTCCTGTCAACTTTAAACATTTTTCTACTCACAAACATGGCGGCCAGCTGGATGGCTGCCCTAGCGCCCCGAGCAATCAGGGCTTAGCAAGTTTTCTGGGGGAAACCCTGAACACGGATTCATATTATTACCATCAGGTGAGTTTATCTATCTTGTGCTGCTAAAAAAAAATGAATCAATCATACGCTGTATGAGGCCACTCAGAAAAAGAATCGCTGTTTGCATTTGTGCTTCACGTATCGTTTGTCCTTCAATTAAATAAAAAAATGTGTCCTGTTAACATAAGCAAAAGGTGAAGGCCAGCAGCTCACTGTAATCTGTGCTTTGATTTTGTTCTGTTAAGTTGAACTGTTTGAGAAGCTTCAAGGATTTATGGATAATTGAATTCCTGGCCTGGTTTTAGAAAGCTTGATGTGGTTTAGGGTGTTGTGAGGAATGTATATTTGATCATCTGTTTCTGGTGTGCACAATTGTTGCACATCATTAACACTTTCCCATCCTAACCACTAAGTGTTGCCGATGGGCAAAGTTTCTCAGTTCGTTTTCGATGCGTAGAAAACGGTGAAAACGACCTTTATGCGTTTTGGCACACCTCTTACCTGAAGCCCCAGGTGTGAACGTGGTAGAGCAACAAGCTTTCAGCTTTGGTGATGAAGACGAACAGTGAGCCTTCAGTTTGTGCAATAAAGAGGGAAATGCATTTATCAAGAATTTCCCACTAAGAAACAACTGCTTTCATTAGGAAAGTTCACTAGAGGAGATGGAACAACATCACGGCTCTGGTTTGGATCCAGCAGTTAGGATGTGTAAGAAACTCCACTTTTACAAACCAGTAACTCATAAAGTTGTGGAGTTTGGTCCTCGATTTGTTAATGTCCTGCCATTCTTTTTTTTTTTAATTCAAGCTGCTAAAGAGGCTTCAGAAAGGAGTTCATTCAACGAGAATTTTCATAAACTCAATGAAATCCCCCGGACAACAGCTGATCTCCAAGTTGGCTAATGTTCCCGAGTTAAATAAAAGCATTATAAGGCTCAGCATGCGACACTGAGAACACAATGAACAGCTTTCAGCGGCTAACAATGAATCTGTGTGCTCCATTCTTTACGGGCTCTCTGGCCTCCCCGTCATTTCTCCTAAATAGACGGATCCCTTTTAAAAGGGTTCACTGAGCATAGGCCGGCTTTCAAATGTAGCCATCGAATATCGGCGTGATGCTAATGATGGAAAGTATATTTCTAGATACATTTCCTGAGGGTCAACCGCGTGCTGCGTGGGCTTCTTCAGAAGCCGGGCGAAATCAGGTCAAGGGGAGAGTTGGATGTTCGATTTTCCTGACATGGCACCTGTTTGTATTATTAATCTTCTCCGGTTGCATTTCAAAGTACGATGTACTCAGGGAGTCTTGTAAGGAACAGAAAGTTTTGAAAAGAACAGTTTTCCTGGGCTCGGTCTGCCCAACTTGGCCTGTTCCAATGAAATGTTTCTTGGTGTTTCTCATCGAACGTTTTATGAATTTCAGAATTTATGTGGAAATTTTCCGGAAGCCGTGAGGAAATTTGATTGAAAGTCCTTCACATCTATAGTTGTAAAATGTTATAGGATAACATGTAAAAATATAAAGGAACGAATTAAACATGTTTCTCATTAAACAGCTTTATTAGTTGTTGAATAAAGCACTTAAAGATCACTGTCCTAAATGGTAGGACAGTGACTCTGTTAGGACTCCTAATAGAGTGACGTTCTTTTCTAGACGGCAGGAGATCAAACGGCTTATGAACGAGATGAGGGAGTTTTCTCAAAGACTTGAGCCGTTTTCTTCCGTGTTCTTTTAAAAATAACCTCTAAAGGAGAGGATGAGACACTGATGACTCTCTGTTGCTGTTGCCACAAGTTGTTAAGCCCTCTTTTCAGAAACGTTGCAGCAACTGAATCATGATGTCTTCGGGCAGCAAGGAGCTTCTATTGTCCCTCCTGATGGAGTCTAAAATCCACTTACAGACAGAGAACCTTCCTCTGAGGAGAAAGAGCCCCGCTCTTCACGGCTATGGAGCGACAGCGTTGAAGATGAAGCCGATGAATACCTGACTGTCAGAACTGCTCTTTTATGCACAACTTGCATGAATGTGTAAACCTCATACTGTGGGAGTTTCTCTTCCCCCCCCCCTCTGTTAGTCAGAACAGTTCAGTCTACTTTGGGGTTGTTTCTTTTCCAGTTAAATGGTAAATGGTCTTTACTTGTGTCTGATGGTGATGAGCTGCATTGTAGCTTATCAGCTTTATGAAATGAAATAGATTATTTTCCTATTGGTTTCGAATCTATCAAAATCCATTTGGAAGAGTAGATTATTTTTATCTAATCAGGCTGAGATGTCTGTGTTACGGACATGGGAATACCAGCTTTCACATCTAAATTGGAAATTAAATGATTATATTGCAAGTCAAATCAGCAAAGGAAAAAAAAAAAATTCATCATCGCAATAATATACCTTAAATAAGTAATTTGTAGTTTGGTTATTAGGTAGCAATTAGATATGCGTTACTCTTGGCCTGGGCCTTGTTCTGACAGTTCAGCAGAACTTGGTCCCCAGAACTGGAAAAATTACACTGAACTGTTTTTTTTTTTTTTTTTTTCTTAAACATCTTTTATTACATTTCTTAGAAGATAAGAAACCCTGAGACAAATTTGAAAGGCTAGAGCGGCAGCCTGGTCAAGGTTTACTGACTACCACTAAAAACAACCTGAGCGACTGTCATAATCAAGAAGAGACAAGAATGTAATTATTTCATGTCACTAGGGACATGATTTATCCAGGTAAGTTAAAAATTATTTCCAAGAAAAAAGCGAGGTGGACTCTGAGAAGCACTTGACCCTCAGAATGAAGTTAAGAAATAAAATGTCTCACTATGAAGCACAAAAATCAGACGAGCCCGACGAGCGTTTTACGTTATTATGCAGAGAGTTAGATTAACCACTGTGATGTCCCTCTCAAAACTGATGCAGACTCTGTGTAGGACAGACGACATGGCATCTAAATTATAACTACAGCTGGATCGCGCGACTTCACACTGAGTGTGTGACTGACTGTACGAACCTCTGTGTCCACAGCACCTGGATCACCAGTGAGCTAAAGGAACTGTTAAACAGGAAAACGATCCTTCCGGGGGCGAGACTAGAGTACACAGACGCAACTAAAGTCAAGATTAGAGACAGCAGAAAGGCATACAGGAAAAGGTGAATGTGCAAACAAGGATTTTACATAAAATCAAAAAAAAATATGGAGAACTCTCAGCGTCCTCTTCATGATCGCCATAGTAATGGCTAACGGATGAATTCCCAAATCAGTCCATCTTGCGCACAATTTTTATGCTTTCCTCATCAGAAAACAAATCTGAACATTTGACTGAAAAGCGGCAAAACTTTGAATATGTTTAAAAGCAGAAGCTCTCACTAATAATCGAGTTTTGAATACAGTCTGGTAAATCCAGGAGGCTACTTACTAGCATGATGGTCTGAATGAAAATCCAAAACTAAAATAATTTTATTTTTCTCAAAATCACAGTGGGAGGGTACTTCTAATTTCATTTCTCTTTTTGAAATATTTGTGTCTGCTTTTAAAAAACAACAAAAAAACAAAAAGTGAATGCTTGAAGGTTTTTGCTTTGTTGAATAAAATACACTGTGAACTTTTTTCGCACCATTGTTTCAAAAGAACTCATGCTGCCGCATTTTTGATTAAAGATCTATTATTACTCAACTGCATATGCACAGACGAGCAAAAGATGAAAGCAGATAAAGAAAAAGTTTCTTTATCACTCGAGTTTAGATGGTATGACATTCCAACACCTATTGATTGACGGGGTTTAAAGTACTTTATAGGATTTTACCAATTTTACTTGGCAGACATTTATTTAAATAATAACTGTGGAAGTGATTGTGATTGGGGGTTTTTTCCACATGTGGCTCCTATAGAGGTACAAATTAAACCCTGGAACTGAGGCTGTGCTGTCTTTTAAGTTATTAGTGCAGTTGAGATAAAAAACAAACCAAACCAAAACAAATCAAGGCTACAAGGCTAAGCTAACTTTATGTGAGCAAACTTGGAATTTGAAACGGGACCGTTTTAGTTCGTGGCAGCTTTTGTGTTGCTTGGGGGATCTGCATACATTTAGACTGCATTAGTATCTCCAGTCTGTTGGTGCGATCCCAGACTGACTCCACGACGTTGAGATCAAGACTCTACGGTGCCAGACCATCTGCTGCACTTCTTTTTGCGGCTGAAAATAATTAATCTCCGTTCTGAGTGAATTGGTCGCATTTGTTGTTGGTTAGCCCAATCCTGTGAATTAGTCATAATATTGAGCCTTGGAAAAGCATCAGTTTGCATCAGAAAAGCAGAATTTGCAAGTAAAAGCCCCAAGGAAACCTTTAACCAGTTCAAGAAAAAGAAAGTAAAACGGCTACGGTCGGCCAGTCTCCTGACTTAATTGAAAAATGTTTTGAAAATACCTGAAGATCAGTGGGCAAATACAAGCCACCTTCAATATTGTTTGGGTTGTTGCAGGCATGTGGTGTAAATTATGACTCATGAGAAATATTTAAACTGAGAAGAATCTTGATGTCTTCACTACCACATTCACCTTCTTTTTTCCCCCCTTATGTACACATAAATGGCATATTTACATCTAATTTAGGTTATGTGTAAAATGGACAGACTTGTGTTCATATAAGGTCTATTTATAGTCTCATCATCAACATCAGGTGTCCTTCTATGCTTAAATATTTCTCCCAACAGATAACTGGGTAGGCAGAGCAGGTTGAGATCAACACACCAGGGGTAACATCGAGTACGTCACGGATCAGAGAGCTGGTTTTGTTTTCTGAACCCTAAAGCGTCGTCTGGCAGGAGTGGAGCTTTGCACTATCAAATCAAGATGTCATGTTTGATATTTTATTTGATATTCAGTCAATTGATGTCAACTGAAGTGTCTCCGAAAAGCCTCAATTAAAGATATCGTTAAACTTTTTCAGTTTGCTCACTTGGTAAAAGTGAAGAAGCCAGAACTTAGACTGCTTCAAGAGGTCTGCGAAAACCTTTATCTTATTATTATTATTTATTATTATTATTATTATTATNACTTGTGTTCATATAAGGTCTATTTATAGTCTCATCATCAACATCAGGTGTCCTTCTATGCTTAAATATTTCTCCCAACAGATAACTGGGTAGGCGTTTCAAGCAAAAAAAAAAAAAAAACTAAAAATGAAATGTGTATATATATATATATATATTTATTTATTTTTCTTACAAGAAAAAGAAGCAAGCAAAAATTAAACTTAATAGTATAAGTTCCCTGAGGCAGGCGTGGATGTCAGTCAGTTATTTAGTGACATCTTAAACTCTGCATAGATCAAGGTTTTTTTTTTAAATTTTAAATCAGGACTGTTTGGAACGCTCCATTAAGCTTCGCTATGGCCACACCAATCTTATGGCCTGTCAATAGCCTTGGACGTGAATTTCTGCTTTCATTACAGACTTTATCGAACGTTCTGCATGCAGAACATCAGCGAAGCCTTTAATGAAGTCGTTCTATACATGGTTTGCCATCTGTAACAAAGCTCAGCTCTGTCAGCACGCTGGCAAATCCACACTCTGCTTTCCATGCAGCAAGTTGCTCGTCGAAACGTCGACTGTCGCGGCGGACTCTTTGTTGCCGTGGAAAATACATTTCCCATGCACGTTAAGCTTTACAATCTGATGTGAAAAGGCTATGTGATGCGGTGTGAAATGAAAGCCTCGGTAAAAGTTCGACGTGCAAATTTGGATAAGCGAATTAGCAGACAAATGACTTTGCTGAAAGTTTTCCTAGAAGGTAGAATTATTTGGACTGAATCTTTGATTTTAAACAGAATCTTAAAAAAAAAAATAATAAAAACCACACAACTAATCAATTTACAGTTCAGTTCATCACAGTGCAGTTAATTTGAGCACACGGACTAATCCGATTATGAATGACACTAAATGATTCGTTTTTCCAATCCCTTTTATACACTCTTATTCAAATTCATCACATTGTATCTGCTGTGGCGCGAAGCTGCACAGCTGGCAGCACTGTTTCCTTAAAGCGAAAAGGTTGTGGGTTTAAATCCCGCCATGGGATCTCTCTGCACGCAGAGACCACTGGAGGTCTGAAGCAACCCGCGGGAATCTACGAGAACGAGCGATTATTGGCAACGGATGAACGCATCCATCTTTAAAACTACGGGCCACATGTAGCCAACTCCCATACACACACACAGATTCGATTACTTTAATTAGGATCCAGTTCAGCGCAGCAAATATATCGGAGTAATGTTTAGAAAATAGCTGCTACGGTAATGGCCTAAGAAGGAAAGGACCAAATAAATGGATATGCAGTCGGCGAAATTATCCAGTGAACACAGATCAGTGAAGTAAGAAATGGAACTGTAGCCACCGCCGCACTGCATAATCACTTCATTAAGACTCAAGTCAGCTTTTCTGAGTTTGTTTTTGAAAATGGAGTGGAGTTGGACGGCGAATGGGGTTAGAAAGACAAATCAATGGGGGGATTAGCACAAGAGGCCAGATGGTTCAGGGAGGGGGCTGAGACAGAGGCCCGCGCACCCGGAGCAGGAGAGGAGAGGTAAGCAGATGGCAAATGAGAGGCCTCATAAAATCATATTACCACTGGTGTTATCATTGTCATGATCACAGGTGCCATCTGCAATAAAGGTGCTTGTGTCGAACACTGGTTGCTGAAGGTCTGGGGGGGATGACGGATGGCGAAGGAGAGCTTCGAAACCCGAATATTTGCTTGTTTGATCTCGATGATGGTAATTACTGAAAAGAGGATTGTCTCACTCAGCAATTCCCAGTTGTCTTGGTGCTGATTAGGATCTGAGTGATGTGATGTTGTGCTGCAGAAGTCATTTAGTCCTCTTAGTCTGTCTACATGTTTCAGTTCTTTGGGATGTTTTACTGATGTAGCATGCATTGCTGATAAGTTAAGAGACTTTTATAAACTTTGCTTTACTTCACTGTTATAGGGTACTTTTAAACTCTCCTTTTCTTTCAAAACATTAAGATTTCTTGTTGTAAAACCTGCAGTACAATTGCACATGATCTCATTTCCTGTATGAATATTGATCCAGGTGTGAGCGTCCTTGTAACTTTTCCTAGAATGTCTCTTGTATCAATTCATCATTTAATCGTCTGCCTTATGAAGATTATGAGCTAACAGCATGTTTTCATTTGACCACTGCTTTAGATAATTTGATGCTTACACTAAGGAAAGTCTTTTATCTTTAATTGAATAACATAAACAATTTAAAATATATTTGTATAAACATATTTTAATGAAAAAACATATTTCTTAAGTTCTGTAAAAGTCAAAAAGTTTTGAAGGTGTAGGATGCAACGTCCTTAGGTCCCATTAAACATTCAGTCTTCTAACATGAAAAGGTTGTCTATTTTCTAAGTTATCAATAGCGGAGTTATTACAGATTAAAATGTATTTATTTATGCGTTTATCGTGAAATTTACTTAAGGGTGTACGAAACGGGGGATGTACTCTTGCAATGTGCCTCCTATCCATCCTGACCCTCCAGGCTCCTCCAGACTAGTGGCAGCAGCAATTAGCAAACACTGTGAGCCTGCTGAGCTCATCACGCAAACTACAATGCTCCTCAGATGGTAGCAAACGGCATCCTGGAGAAGCATTGTAATGATGACGTGTTGAAGGCAGAGCGTTGTAAAGAGTAGGAGCTTCTTAAAGAGACAGAAGCCGATTTCAAGACTCTTTATAAAATATGAAAAAGACTCTGTACAAAATGTGTTTGGGTGTATTTTTGATGCGACTCTGCATAGTTGCTTATATTTTACAGACTGTTCTAAGGATAACATTTTAAAGAGGCTTTCTCTTGGCCACTTCTCCAAACCAACCTTGTTCAGTCTTTTTGATTCTACATGTCTTGAGCCTTCAGCACAGGCGGACTGACCTTGTGGGGGGGATCTCAGTGGAACATGAGCTGCAGGAAACGGCCTCGGATGTTTTCCCCTGGTGAAGAATCCGTCTCTCGTTCACCGTCTCTCACTCGACTCCTAAGTGTTTGGAAATGGCCGTCTGACGCTTCCTGGAACGACGGACAACAATGGCTTACGTAAGATCACTGCTGACGTCTTTAAGCCCTTTACATTCTGCAAATGCACGCCCCGATGCTACCGATGGGCAAATTGCCAAAATATAAGCTTTAATAGCGGTGCCGACAGCTGGTGATGATCGCTTTTTTAATTCATTTGACTAGCAGCACCTGGCTGCTTTGAACTCCCTTGTTTTCCATGGAAGCAGCCCCCATGGGCTTTTTCTTTTTTTATAGTTGAAATCCGTCTACCTTTGTTGAGTTTGGCAGGACTCACGCTGCATAGTGAACACTTGCCTGGTAGTTTCAATCTTCAATGCTTATTTTCCCTCAGACTTATTAGCAGTCTGTCTTGCAGAGGCAATCCCGTTTGAGTTCTTTCAAAGACTAAAGCGCGAGTTTGTGAAGTGGCACCAGGAACTAATAGCTACTACCAAGCAAACAAGTGGCTGTCAGCAGCTGAAGATTCATGTGAGGTGAGGCAGTGAGGAACACTTAGCTGCCCAGATGAAAAAGTGAACAAGATTTACAAAAAAAAAAAAAAAGAAATACGAGAGGGTAAAAGGGATTTCAAGATAAGGTCAGTTAAAAATAATGCACAGAAAAAAACCCCAGTTAATTTATAAAGCATCGATTCACAGCAAATGTCATTCTGATGAATACCAGCTCCACTGAGTCTGCTCTGCCGATGCAGATTTTTATTCCAACTGTTGAATGTAACAAATATTAACTATACGGGAAAAGGTTACTGTCGACTCCATTCTAGAATCCAACAGAAAATGAGATTATACGATTTCCCCTAGTTATGCATTTTCCCCATACATCCCTACACTTTATCTGAACTCAAAACAAAGTGCAAAGCAATGTACTATTTCCCCTCCCCGTGTGTTTATGGAGTACAATAACAAACAGCAGGGATTTATTGCATTTATTGAACTCGTTCTGGCCGATCACTGGCCAGAGCCAATACCTTCATTTTAATCTAATCAGATCGGTTGACGATCTGAAGGAGTCCATCTGAAGTCCCTCTTTCAATCTAATTATGTGGCACAGTGACTGTGAGTCCCTTCAAATCATCATCGGTCAAAAATAATGACGCATGCAAAGAAACCCCTGCCAAGAAACTTCCACTTACAAAATAATGTGGGGCGTGGCGGCTGTGAGAAGGCCGAAGGTGTCCAGCAAAAAAAAAAAAAAAAAAAAGAAGTCGTTTCTGTTCAATAGAAGTTTGTGTAGGAAGGAACAGATTGAGTCAGAGTTGTTCTGTTTGAAGCATCTGCATAATCATTTGTTTGGAAAAGAAAAGGCCGGCGTTAGCATTGTGCCAAGAGTGACCAGGACGTGTGGGGGGGGTTGGTGGATTTACATGCACTGCTCAATATCTGTGCTGTGAAGGAAGAGTGAGATTCAGACGACATTAAGAAGCACTTCTTCCTCCAAAGCGATGTACAGTTTTCAGCTCTCCTCTTTCAGTGTAGTTCAGCTGCGTCTGAAAAAGATCCATCAATCCCAACACCGGCGACATCCTTTTTTTTTTTTTTTTGAGCCGCTGGCAGAATTTCTGGCTGCGCAGTGCTTTTGTCTGGGCTTTGGTGAAATGAAATGTTTTGTTTCTTGCGTCTGAGCTGGAAACAATGAGACAATTGTGTCATCAACAAAGGATTAAAAACTAGAACAGCAACATCAGTCTTTTTTTTTTTTGTTTTTGTTTTTGTTTGGCTGCCAGACGATCTGCTTGAAGCGCAATACATCAGTGACAGTGTAATGTCCATTACCGTGACAGTTTAAACACACTGAGAATATTGCACGTCTCTGCGACGGCTCTCAATCTGCTAGCGAATTTCCCACAAGGTGATCTTGAGAACCAAAGGAGGAAATTAAAAAGATGACACGAGCGATGTCTCTGCATGGTGCTCCGGCATTATGCATTCAACATATGCACGCCGAGATTCCTTTGTACACCTATGTGCTCTCGCGGTCGTATAGCAGTTGTCGGTCATGACGGCCCCATATTTCCCCGAAGCCTCCGTCTGAAACACGCCGGGGTCACGAGGAGCCGTCAGGTGGGCGTGTGTACAGGTACGCGCCACAAATCCGAGCGTTGCAGTTCAAGCTGGCGCATATTAAGATATTTGTCATGTATTGCATTGAGGCTGTGTTGAGCAGCATTACAATGTGGATGGGGACTTCCTTTGATGAATAATAGAACACATTTATATAGAGCCTTCTAGGGAGCCTAGATACCTAGCAGGAAAAAAAAAAAAAGCAAATCTGTTGAAGGAAATGTTTGAGAGCAAAGTTTCATGAATAATTGAAAAGGTTTTTTCTTTTTTTTTAATTTGCATAATCTCACCTTCTTGAAGGTCACATCTGCTGTTGTTATGTTTGTGCCCTTAAAATAGGGGAATTGAATTAAGGCTCATTGTTTGGCTCGGATCAGTTGCTACACCGACAGCAGCGACTACCTTCCGTTTATCAAAGACGACATGTTCTAGTAAAACACAGACGAGATGTCAGCGGATGTCAGCGAAACACGGAGCAAATCTGTGCTTCAGATAAAAAAAAACAAAAACCCAACACATTGGGTGGAGATGAAAACTGACGTCCCGCAGATACAACAGGAAAACGTGCAGGAGTTCTAATGATTTATGACACTTAAAAAAATCTTTCCAAGCTCAAACTCTTGAGCTCTGATGTCTGGCGTATGCTCTTAATCCGTTTTTGCCTCTGTCAGGCCCAGCACGGTCGGGTCAGAGTTCAACCGACGTAGCTGCGAGACGTTCATTTTCCCTCGCCCCCTTCAAGTCACACCGAGCCGAGCTCCTGTGAAAACCCTCCAGATGACCGCACAACACGTCACGGTGTTTTTGTTACATGTGTGGATCACAGCAGCATGGCGAACGCAACAGTCACGGCAGACACCAACGACTATTTTGAGTTCACAAGATAGGAGGGGGAAGAGGAAATAATGATTGATGAGCTGAAACATCTCGTTCTATTTTCTGTATTATTCATAGCCGAAAAAAGAACGTTTGCCCACTGAATCGGACCAGAACCGGCGCAGTGGGAGTTCAGTCTCGGTCCAACAGTGCGTATTTCCTCACAGCCCCGGACAATTACTCTCTAAAACTATCCATGCTGGTGTCTGACAGGTAAAAAAAAAAAAGCCAAATTCTGATTGGTCATAGTTTTGAGTGTCATCCTCCCTATTCCACTGCAGGACTTTTGATATTATTCATTAAGGAACAGCAGGATTTCATGAGCTTTCAGATGTCATAATGAGGCTTACACGCTACTCGTTTACTGTAATAAAACTTTCTTTTAGTTTCTGGTTTCCTCCCTTCGTGGAGAGGAGTCTCTGCAAAACGTTGCCATTTTCTCCACACATTTCACTCTCTGCCTTGTGTCGACCAGTTTTATTTACGTTTTCATTCTGTATGCAAGAGGCAAATAGGAGGCAGGGCACAGTAAATATAACTTTGCCACTTTGGATTCTTATCAAAACAGGTAAAGATGGCCGAAAGCTTCTCTCCTGAAGAACCATAAATAAATGATTATGGAAAGGAGAAAAACTTTTGATGACAAAGAAGACGTTTTTTTTTTTATTTTTGTGGGTGAAAATTTAGAGTCTGACAGTGAATTCGAATAATAGGATGAGATGGAGGAGCAGCTAGCTCCAAAGGCAAAGACGAGCCAAAGGAACAGCCTGTGAGCAAATTGTCTCCAGGTCCAGAATAAGCCCAAGAGCAGCGAAGAAGAGAAAACATACCGATGTCAAATATTTAAAATGGTGAAAATGAACGGCTTCTTGCCTCGGAAATTGGCCCGTGTCATAAGTATGCAAACAGCGCCGCTGTAGCAGTCGCTCAGTGCAGGACATTATTTTTAAAGCTTTTCAATCCTAGGTTCCATCCAGAAAATGATTCAGGATTTGCACTTACTTAGAAGGATGACAGGGCTTTGGACGGGGGGAAGGAGATGGACAAGCAGAGCTCTGTCCCTGGTGGGTTAAAGGGACAGTCTGTTCAGTAAGGCTGATGAATTGTCTGGAGCAGTGTCGGACTGAGGACCACTTGACCCATTAACCAACACTCAGGGACCACCTACCTTGAAAATGTCCCATGTGAATACATCTTAAAGTGAAATATTTTGTATATATTAGTTGTGCCACCTCAACTTTGCAGGTTTCATAGCCTCATTAGCTAATATTTCATGACACAGACCACAATGCGTTTTTTTTTTATCCTCCTCATGACCAATCTAACAAAAAATCCCAAATTTTATGTAGTCATTGTGGTATTTTCGTTTTTACCTTGGTAGAGAATTTTCTGAACTCTTGTCGAGTTTGTGCAGCGATTGTTTTTGAGGATGTTGCTGAAGATAAACCGCGGTCGTCCTGGGACTCAACAATGATGCTCGACAGGATGTTGCTTTCGTTAGCATCGAGTTGTTGCACTTTCACTTTTGTGTCGGATGTTTCTTTGGTTTTTCTTTAAGCGACCCTATTACTATTATTTTAAACAATCCTTTAGTATTTTTATGCTAACTGTGCGTGTTGCACCGTGAGTTTATCTCATGGCAAATAAACGGTTGTTCACATGCAGTACCTTGTGGACCACTAGGGGGCGCGCGCGGACCACCAGTGTTGGGGGGGACCACAGTTTGAGAAAGACAGGTCAGGTGTGACGGGAGTTTCATTTTTTGGGTGTTTGAACTCACTTCAATGGGTACAATACGTTCATGTGTGAAAAAAAAAAAAAAAAAAAGAAAGCAGTATCAGCCCAGGAGAGATGTGTGTTTTTTTAAAAAAAAAAAAAAAATTCTACATAGATCATTGCTGTTTGACTTTGAGGAGATAATTAAATTTAAATTTGAGTAGAAAGTTATTATTATTATTTTTTTAAAAGGTCCTTTAGGCTCTAGTAGCCTTTATTTGAAAGCTAAGATAGGAAAGTAGGTAAAGAGAGAGAGGAAAGATATGCTGCAAAGGCCACCTGGCCGGGAATCGATCCTGCGACGGCCAGCTTAACCCCTGCACTACCACAGCACCCCCAATTAGAAAGCTAGTTTGACTTTACTAGTAAAGCAAAAAAGGCAAATATGTACCATATGTGTTGCTTGTAACTAAGATGAAGTGGATATTTTTAGTAGTTGAAGGAAAAGGTGTTGTTTTGAACCGAAAACCCCAAAATGCTCCATGTCCACCAGACTCTCAAACACTGGCTGAATAACAAATAAATGAACACAGCAGTTGCAGTGTGAATGTTGCCTTGGTGAAATGTTTTCCCAGGGTAAATGACAAACAGACTCAGCTTGTCGTTCCTGAGTGAAGCATCAAATCCAGCTACCTTCTCCCTCTGCTCTTTAGTCCAGTTCTGGCCCCTCGTTGGAACACGAACTACCAGTCCTGACTGTTCTCCTGAAACAGAAACTCTGTGTGCAACAAAAGTGTTGTATTGTGCTTTCTAATATATTTTTTAAAGGAACCAACAAGAGCCGTCACTTTGTTTCGAAAACAACAAACTAGCCATTGTGGTTAAAACGAATCAGTGAGTCATGCTTTACCCTCCTCTCCTCGGTCCGCTCAGGAATCCTCTGGTCTGAAATGTATCCAATCAAAAAGCGAGGTGACAGAAAAATGGAGAGCAATCCAAAATACATAGAAATCAAAACAACTGTTATGGTGGACCGGAAAGTCCAGTGGGCGTGTCTTTATATTGTATTTACTCTGTCATATGTAGCTCATCATCTATCTCCATGTTCGTTTACTCTGAACTTAATGTCCCGTCTCAAGAGGCTTTGAGAGATTTCCTGACATCTGAACGTTGGCGAGTGAAACTGGTTTGTGTTTGGTGTTACTCCGCACACTGTAAGACCAAACCTGTCATATCAAAAAAATATTTTATCGCTATGTCCGTGCCCTCTTAAGTCTTGAAAATCAACCAACAGTTTTAAAATCTCGTCATGTGAACCAGGCATTTGGTTTGGTTGCTTTCAGTCGGTAAAAATGAGTTGAACAAGAAGTAAAGTCCCTGCTTTCTGACTGGCAAAGATCTCCGTTTAGAATTTGACACTTTCCATGAGACGTTTTGAGTGACATGAAGGTATTGTCACAACAAAAAAGGGATTATGCAAAATTTAGATTCTGTTTATGTGCCAATTAGAAGAAACACTGACTTCTGACGGCTGAAGTACAAACCACAGACCACCGCGGTGTAATTAAGTGGTATGTGGGAAGTCTTCCATCTTTATATCCACAGCAATGTCACTGTGACGTCCGCCCCCTGTTCAACATTTCTCAAGATAGGTTAGAAAAGAGCAAATCCCTGCAGTGTCTGTCTGAGATGAGGAGAGAAATGGCCCCTGGGAAACTGCTTAGGAATGATTCCAACAACACGGCTCAGATTCAGATGCGCTGCCCCGTCTTTCAAAGTCCAAACCCCCTACCCCCCCCAATACTAATGGGATCTGATGGCATCTCTAGGAAGCAGGCCCAATCTCTAAACTCAAAGGGCTCAAAGGATCAATTGTTAATCTCCCAGCACCAAACTCTGAAAATGTATTCTCATGCTTGTCTTTGTGTGTCTGGAAAGGAATGGAATGGGAAAAAAAATAAAACGTATAAAGCCTGTGCATTTGTCTCAAAGATGTAGACTGCACCAGTGAGTATAACTATTACAAATACTGCAGAAGACACATGACACTGATGCCAGTTTTAATCCTGCTTTTTAAATAAAGACCCTTTAAAGTGTTGATCGTTGTCTCAATCTGCTTCATGAGGACAAGAACGTTGAAATGCTGTGCTGTCATCAGGACATCAGCTGCATTCCTGATCACTGGTCAGTTCGTCCTGCTTCCATAGCTTGTCTCTCAGGTCAGCTGCTATCAATTCAGTTCAGCAGATCTTATCAGGCTGGTTTGGTAGCCATTTTGGCTTGTGGAGATGATGTATCCCCGAACCTTTTTCGCGCTCGATCATGAATTCCTCAGGAGAACACTGAGGCAGCGGGTCAGGCCTCGTTCGTTGATCATCCTGAACGATTCCCTGGACTTGTATTACTCTACCGTATTGGAAATACTTTTAAACCACCTGAACTTTTTTCATCTTGTCACAAACTTCAATAAATATATTTTGGATTGAAGACAAAGCTTTAATTGTGAAGTGGAGGAAAAAATAATACATTGCTTTCAAATGTTTTCAAACCTGAAAGACGTTACATTTGTTTCGTCCATCCTCTTCACTAGAACTTAAACTGTAAGTTTGTCTTTGTGCAATTTGTTCTCAGTGTTCGCACAGCTGTTGTTTGTAACATGCTGCAGTAACAGATTCATTATGGCCTCAGTTAACTGCTGGCTATTTAATCTAATTTCCAGTATCTATTGTTACATTTACGATGCGTTTAAACATAAAGTTTCTGTCGATGGTGTAATTTTGAGATGCGTTTCTAAACTGAAATCAACAGAAGGTGAAGAAAATCAACGCTTCCCAGTCTACAAATATAAATTTGGTAAGAGGGACTTTTAGCAGAGAATATTAGAGGTCATATTACAGATCATGTTTTTTAAAATCCAAAGTCATTGAATACAGCTTCCATTTGAATGCAGTGATTATTATAAAGCTGCAAATAGCATGAACAGATTATGTTCTTGACATCCTACAAACCATGAAGGCAACACTGACTGCACTGTTTCACTGCTTTCACAGTAAAACAATGCAGGGCTGGACTTTTTAAATACATTTGCATAAATAGTTCCTTATTTATGTTTCGTTTGGTTTTTACCTTTATTGTTTTGTTCGGAAGACCATTGGGTTGTGATCGGGAGATCTTTTATAAAAATTTAAAAAAAAAATCTAAATAAGTAGATAAATACTCTCTGAACAACTTTATCCATATCATGAGACGACGAGAGCTAATGGCTTCCACAGTTTTATCTTAAGAAGAACAAAGCTGTGTTTTCACAACAGTGTTGTTGGTATTAAAATCTACAAAACCCATGTATTAAATAAAACCCCATGTATTTATTAAAAACATTACCTTCTGGAGCGACTCTCCTGCCTGGGACTTTGGCGAATTCTCCCAATAAACTCTGTTCCAGACAACAAAAACAATTCTAACATGAAAATAAGAGTATTTCTTTCTTGTGCTTTTTTTCCCCCTCCTTGATGACACTTGACTGTCATTAAGTGCTAAAGTTGCTCCCATCCGTAGCATTTGTAGTCAGTTCCATCAGCAGAGACCAGAATGTGTGTGGAGTTTTTTTTTTTTTTTTTTTTTACATCAGGCAGCAAAGTAGCAGGGATGTTTACTGTGTGGTTCCAGAGTCAATATAAAGAAAAAGTCAAGATGAAGACACACATCTGAAGTGAGCAGATTGGATGCATGTGTGAATTCTTCTGTGGGTTTCACTGCGTTGTTTTCTCTGTATGTATGTAAGATAATTGTATAAACATTTCCATTTCACACTGAAAATCAGAGACAAGTGAAAGGAGAGCCAGCGCTGGGGAGGGAAAAAAAAAAAAAAAAAATGAGGAAGTGAATAATGGAGTTATCAAGATTGTCTCTGCAGTATTTGTGTAGTGTTATTCTCCGTTTCCACTCTTTACCCCGGCAGAGCATTAGAAAGTGCAGCTTCAAATGCTCGCTGTCAGAAATCCAATTGCAGCCGTTTAGAACGAACCAGATTGATGACGCTGAGAAAATCCCTTCTGAACAGTAAATAAAGCTGCAAAAGGCCACGCATTGACCTATGTTTACATTTTTTTAAACTCATGCTGTCTTCAATGTGTCATAAAAAAAACAAACAAACAAACAAACAAAAAAAAAACATCTTGACACGAATTTTGTTTCTTAGTGCATAGCTGCCCCCACTGGATTATTAATTGTTGAAGCTCGTTATGATGTGTTACGTTTACATGTTAAGAGTCATGTCTCAGATATTTTTACTCCGCTGTGAAGCCAAGAGCTATTTATATAAAGAAAATTAAAACCAGCTCCCCCTCCTAGAGGACAAATTACCTCTTCTCTCTGACTCACTCCTCGGCTCATACGCACGGCGTTATTATGCGGCGCTGCTGAATGGACTAATCCTTCATGTTAAAGGCTCATATTATTCCTGCGCTGGCTGTTAAGTTAGTGTGACATTTATTCTGTGCATTAATCACTTGCATTTGATGATCCATTGTGTTTAACCTTGACTGCAAGACACAGAGAGGTAATTCCTGTGTGCGGCTGTTTTCACTCTTTCCTCAGAGAGAGCTGTGAGGCGGATCGTTGTCGGTGCGCCTGGGATCCATGAATGTGCTGTTACAGATTTATTTGCTCATGGATGACGGCGTCCGAATGTAGCATCCTCAAAGATCCACTAAATGTACGTTTAAAGTAGAATATGGAATAAATGTAATGCCCCTGGATAGATCACCAGTCCGTCACTTGATTGACAAACGTCGTGAGAAAAATAAGCTGTTTTAAAACCCAAGACCAACTAACCTTCCACGTCTTTAGGCTGTCTGGGAGAAAAACAAATACGATTTAACACTAACCAAAAACTTAAGACGATGTCCGATGCTAATTTACCTACCAAGTGAACATAGAGGTAACTACACAGACTGAAATATAGCTGTCAATATAGGATTTTTCGTCAAATGAAATGAACTAAGCCGAGTCTTCCTCTGAGACGTTACTGATGGCACAAATCTCTTTCATTTAAAAGCTGTATAATCTCTTGTGATTCAAGGAATGGACAAAAAAAAAGAAAAAGAAATAGGATGGATATCATCTGTTATACTACGTGAATGTTAGAAGCTTCCTGATTGCTTTTTCTTTTTATCTAAAAAAAAAAAAAAAAAAAAGACTCCCAGTACAAACATAGTTTGTGCAACACGGTTGGAATAAAGGCTCCTGTTCCCCGTGAAACGCCGCTGTTAGGCTGACAAGACGCTCTGAGCTTAAGACACATGTAAGAATGGAGCTGAAGAGAAGAGCAGAATCTGTTCAGATTCCATTACAATAAATGCATATATAACGGACCAGTGCACTTGTGCCCATTCCATAAATATTTAAACAGGCCCACTCAGGGTTCAAGGCCTACAAGATTTGGGTGACACACAAACACACACACACACACACACACACACACACGCACACGGACTGGAAGTGTCATGTCTCACTAAGGCAATTATGACTTGAGGAATTTCTCATGAGGCTTACCCCACTACTCGACTAAGCAAATACCTTTATATCATCTGAAGAAAAAAAATGAGATGGAGTGGAGTGGATGTTGATAAAATAAGGCCCAGGTGCACTGAAGCGCCAGGATGTAGTAAATCAGCCATAAAATTAATTTTTAGAAAGCGTATGCTCAAGGCTACTTGTGTTAAGAAATCTAGAACATTGTAGTGAGGAACTGTCAGTTGCATCAGGGATATCTCCTGTGATTTATCGTCTGTGATCAGCTGGTTCGGTTGCAATACGCAGGTCCCACAGAGAACGGGGGACATGGACACCGGGCAGTCCGTTTGGATTTTAACCCGTCATTTAAAACTTTTAAAGACTTTCATGTTTCAAAGTCTGCTGCTCCTCCACATATTTACATAATTTAACAGATGTTTTTTTTTTTTTTCCTCCGTTTAGACAAATTATAATACAAATGTTGATTGGTGACTCGGTTGACATCAGGCAACATCCAGAAGTTGGATATGAACAAAACTGGAGGTGCTAATCAGCTGCTTATATTTCTAAAAAAAAAAACGCTGCAGTGTTGCCGTGGTTACACATCCTAATAACTGTAAGTAAAAAAAGAAAAAAAAAAAAGTAGGAGGAAAAATCCTTCCAGCTACACATCATCCAAAAGCAGAGGGAATAATTGTTCAAGTTGCAACGCCTCAGACATAAACATCATGTTTTCATAGTCAACTATAAAAACAAATCAACATTAACGCTGGAGAGCTACTCCAACTCTAAACTGCCTTTGTGTTCAAATCCAGGAGCCTGATTACTGATTGTTTTTGGGGTTTTCTGTTCTGTACAACTTTGCTTTCATTTATTCCAGTTTGCTGACATCATGTGCCACTTTTGCCCTCACTGTGCAAAAAGAAAACTTGCCTAGAGCAACAAAAATGGATTTTATAAATATGTGCAAAGTGAAATGTTTTATTACGAAAGCTAAAAAAAAAAAAAGAAGAGGACAATGAAAACAGACAGTATGCTTCCTATCTTGTTACTTATAAAAGTCTGCAAATTTTGACATAGCCACTTGCAGAATAAATTTCTTACTGCATCCATAATCAAAAGAGAAGAGCCACAGTGGAGGGGCCAAAGAGCCACAGGTTGCACACCTCTGATATAAACCCATCCCAGGTTAATGGGGAGCAGCAATTGCTCCTCTTTGTGACTCCTAATCTAGTTGCTCCTCCTTGGCACTGTTTTCACACCTGTACGGTCCAGATCAGGGGTCAAACAGGGTCAAGCTACGTCACAGAAGAGTTGAAAAGGCCACAAATTGCAAGTGACATTTTCATGCCTATTTTGGTTCAAAATAGCTGAAAAAAACACGACGCAGCCCGGACTTTTGACATGTTTACCAAAACGCCGCTTCCATACAAGCAGCACCTGACTGTGACTTTTCAGTGCTTTGAGAATCTGAGTGTAATTTGCACAGCATGGTTCCCACGCAGCGAGGGGGCAGATAATCGTCACTGTGCGCTCTGCGGAGCAACAGACTTACATTACGGCAGCTGAAAGAGGGTCTGGGTGGAAATGGCTTCTGTTGCAGCGGGTTAAGATCCATCTGTTGTAAGATAAAACTAGTGATCCAAGTCCAGGCAGTCAGGTTCAGACTCCCTGAAGCGTGTCTGTGTTTAAGGTTTTACTCATCCCATCTTTAGAGATCGAAAGATTCAAGCTGCCGTTTTGCTATCCTGAAGTTTCTCAAAGAGAGCAAATACAAACGGTGAGATCACATAGCTGGAGAGAAATAAATCATGATTTGCACTTTAAGCTTCAGGAGCACATTATTTAGACACTTTCCTCTTTTTTTTTTCTTTGTAAGAACGATGTAGCTGTTTCACAATATTTTTGGTTCAAACTACACAATATTTCTATGTTTAATCTTTTACAATATATTATTGTTGTCAATAATGTTAATCCCATTTGATATATTCTCAGCTCTTTTCTCTTTTAAGACATGTATTCTTTTTGTTTTAATCGGTATTCCCAACAGACAAATGATATCTTAGTCATGTGATTCATTCTGCTTTAATTGATCATCTACTGTAATTTCTCAACTAGCAACTCTTTGGAGTTCTAGTTATCAAACTGTTCTCTTTTGGTATTTGCTATAAGAAATTTGTAAATATTGATAATCACTAATGTTTATTTAAATATTGGCTGGCAGAGTTCAACTTAAAAAGAAAGAAACAACAAAAAAAAGGGCCCTTTTAAAATTCTAAAAAAAAAAGATCCACAGACAGTCTGGAGGACAATGTGTGGCCCTCCAGATGTCAGAGGGCTTCAGTTATAGATTCAGGATAATAATTGTGGCCTTAAATATTATTTTATCAGTCAAATCAATTTGGTTTTTATTTTAATAGGGCCATATTAGATAGAGTTTTACGTAGTATGAGAAGAAATGCCTTCCCTCTTCAAGCTATCGTTGGTTTGCAACAACAACTCGTACTTTTAGATGCATCAACATTATCAGCAGAACAATTGTACAGTATTTTTGTGAATAAGGTTTTTCAAACAAAAAATTTTGTGATACATAAAACAGACATGTAAGCAAATCTTAGCTGGATTTGCATTTTCTTCATATGAGATTGTCCCGACACTGACGAGATTTCAGTTTTCCCACACATTTGCACCATCTATTCTGTTCGTGCTCATTCCGATTGCAGAATTTAATTAGCTATTTAAATATATTTTTAACATGCTACCAGCATCATGTTGTACTTTCCAAAACAGTCTGTGGCGACAGACTGCTTGCAGAAAAACTCAAATTAGGGCGAGCGAGAAAACAGATCATGCATTAAACTGAGTAAAAACACAAACTATGGCCTCATCTATTTCAGTTATCCCCGACTGTCACAACACCTGAATCTCACTTGGCTTGCTGCTGAATGTTCCCTTTTGCTTGCTATTAAAGTTTCGAAAACGTTCTGTTCGTTTCTGGTTAAGGAGATGATGCGAGTCGGTCGGCTCCTTTTCAGACATTTCTTCAGGAACGTCAGAAAACGGTAGTGCAGGTCAAGCGAGGGTCAGTCCCAGGCTGGAGAAAGGCAATGTTCCGACATCCAGAACGCCATTTTAAGCCGTAGGATGACTTCAGTCAAGATATGCATAGAGTGTTAGTTCTATAGTTATTTCTTGCTCACTGGTACACAAGGGACGATGATTAGGGAGAATGTTAAGCCTCCTGGCTCAGTACTGTGTTAAGCCAGGAGGTCCAGCTTAACATAACGTGCGAGACCATGCAAGGGCACCGTCAGAGGCCAAACAAGAAGCTTAAGAAAAACCTGTTGAAATTACAAGTCACCTTTCTGATAAGAGACAGATATAATCTTGGAACTCCCTTCCTTTGGATTTCTGACCAGATCTGATCTCCAGAGATCTCCCACACCCAGACAACAAGATGTTGAAACTGTGACTGAGATGTTTGTGTTGCTGGTGCTCACACGCGGCGGCACTTCTTAAAAAGCCATCAGGTAGCTGCAGCCCAAGTTGAGAGTATACTGAATACAAAATGGGACGATCAGTTGCCAAAACATTTAGGCGTGCTCAATGCTGACCTCAACCCACTGGGACAGTGGATGTGCTCCACACAGGCCTCAGTGCCACCTGGGCCTCCCGGGAACAAGACAGACACCAGTCATCTGACTGAGACGACAATGACTTGGCTGCACCGAATGATGGAAACTCCTGCTAATGACCTGATTATGTCACTCGGGTGTGTTTAAGCCGAGACGCCCCTAAAACTTGCAGTACACCCGCCGTCGAGGGCTGCAGTTGTCGTTCTAGTAATCGAACAATGCAGTCAAGTTTAGTTTCTTCTTTGAATTTGGTGAAAAGTGTTCTGTCTAAGGGAAATCAGCCGATTACATCGAATCTCTGACCTGCAGCATTCGCTCCTACTTGATGAACACGCAGAGACAGTGGACAGCTAATTTCATTTAGTTGTACCAGAGCAGGGCTGACTAATAATTGCTTTTGCAAAAATGAGGGAACTTATCAAGCCAGCCGTAAGTCAGTGAATGAGGTGCAGATGAGTATTTATTGGTATTTAGACTTTCAGCTGTTACCTAAAGGAAGTTGATTACAGAGTGACAGTCTACAAACATGAAGTAATTACTTTGTGCCAATGTTCAGTACAAGTATAATCTTGCAATAGCAGCAGGAGGAGTATTTAAAATTATTCTAAGACTTAGAATAATACTTATTCTCAGACTATAATGGTGTATTGTCAGCAATACAGCAGTATGTAAGTCGATGGGAAAGTGGTTCTTTTTCTCATTCGTATTTTCAGGCAGCAGCACATTCATAATCATTGTTTCAGTCAAAATTTTAATGTAGTTTTATTACTGTATTAGTAAAGGCAATATGGAAAGAATATGGAAACGCTGGAGAAATCAGATTTTTTTTTTGGAGTTCAGGCTGGCTGGGACAAGTCTCTTTAATCTTCTTAGACATTATGAAAAAAAAAAAAACAGGGGCAGCTGAAGGTTAAAATGGGAGGAAGAGAATATGAGGATTCCTCATGTGCAAGCTACAGACTTAGGTTGTCTTAAACTGAAGGGTGAGGTGGGACAGGAAGTGGCTTTTCTTTTTTTTTTCCCCCCCAGATGTACATTTTGTAATTCCACTAATTAATTTCACTAACATGTGTTGCCTCTAACTGTCCACCTGTTTGCTATTTTGAGGTTATTTCCAAGGAAATGCATCACAGTTAACTTTCAGCGAACCTTAAAATGACAAAGGCAGCATGTTCTGATAGACATGCTCCATCAGAACAGACTTCGCCAGGTTGAAATAATAATAATGTACCCAGGGTGTTTTTCTAGCAGCTTAATTGGTCTCTCTAAATTGTCCCTAGGTGTGAGTGTGTGTGTGCATGGTTGTGTGTCCTGTCTGTCTCTGTGTTGCCCTGCGACAGACCGGCGACCTGTCCAGGGTGTACCCTGCCTCTCGCCCTAAACGTTCGCTGGAGTTAGGCACCAGAACCCCTCTTGACCCCACTAAGGGACAAGGGTGTATAGAAAATGGATGGATGGATGGATGGATGGTGTTTCCTTAGCATGTGGATCCATAATGTCACCATCACAGAGCCGTGTCATCAGAGTCCCATGCATCACAACAGGAGGTGACCTGGAGTCGTACCTCATGGCTCCACATCCCCTCAGCGTAACCACACGTACAAACAATGGTGATCTCTGTTGACAACATTCATTTTTAAACATCAGTCGCAGCATCGCTCCAAAAGTCTCTGCTTTGTTGTGAACGGCAGCCTAAAAATGACATGGTTTCTGAACCCACAGCAACGTCTGCAGTTCATGAGGGCTGGTGTAAAGCATCCTGTTGTGTCTGGACTCGCACAGACGCAGTCGTATAGTTACATCTGTGACAATAGTCTGTTCTGGGAGAGTGAAGCCATCCTGTGCTGGCACCAATATTGGCCTAATATTGGGCTCTGTGAGCCCAGCATGTCACACTTGTGACAACCCACACAGTAACCCCCGTCATCACTAACCCAATTCACACAGCCGCTATCGGTGTGTATCAAATTATGTTTGACTTGTGGTGTTCTTCATGGACCATAAAACCTCATCAGTGATTGTGTTTTACATAACACCGGATCCCCTAGTTATGAATAAGGTGAAATAAAACTGTTTAGAGGAGCTGTGGATTACCCCCCCCCAGCAGCTCATATGTGATTATTGCATATGAACAAGTCAGCATGGTAATTATGGCACAGAAATACACATCAGATGGTTCTACTCTGCACAGCTTCAAATAAACAACATGTCAGCGCCCAAAAATCTTAAGCCTTACAAACAGTCTAAAAACCAGCAGGGGGTTTTCCACTGGCTGTATCCATCTTTTCCCCTTCATTTGTCAGAGGATGGCAAGCCTGTTTAGACACAGAAATGAACAAATCAACTAAATTGTTCTTCTGCATTCACGTCAAGCTATTTTTTTTTTTTATTTTTTTTTGTAGTAGTTTTCCAAGCATCCTGGAAAGCCTTAAGGACTACGATAATGATGACAGTCATGTCGTGATTATAATTTGAATGGCAAAGCCAAGGCGTATAGCTAAGAAATGAGAAAGTTAAAAGAGGCCATAAATCAAATGTCAGTGAAGCCAATTGCTCATCATTTTATTGAAGACATTGTCGGGGCAACTGTTGCTGATAAGATGCACAAGGTCTAGATGCACTTAGGACAGTGCGTCTTGTTTTCGGAAGCTCTTTCTTACGCCGCAGGAAAAAAAAAAAAAAAAAAAGACAGCCATAGACACGCTAAGAAAGGACACCAAGCTGCACAGAGACGCTTCAGGTTTCTACCGTCAAATTACGTCATTTAGATTCGTGGCACGCAGAAAACTGATGATGTACAGGGACCAACAGTGTCCCAGCAAACCTGGCGATTAAAATATCAATGTTATTCATGTCACCTTCAGGGTAGGTGCACACCTGTTTATGTGATGCCTGGTTCTCGTGCTTTTTAGTATCCGTTTCCATGCGGCTTCGTTATTGACTGTGTAGGCAACTGCTATCGATCGGCCTGGCGTTTGAAGATAAAGTTGACAGTTTGTTGGGAAGAACGAGCACAGAAAAAGCAACTTTGGTATTCAGATGGTTTGGAATTTGACGAATTAATTGGCCTTTTTTTTTGCCAGTCGCCTGAAAAAGTCAAAATAAAATCTTTAAAATGAAAAACAAGAAAAAAAAAAAGGAGGACATTGTTTACATTTTAAGGACTCGCCTTGGCTGACGGGATCTGCTCGTATCCCTTTAAAACGAGGAATGCAGTTACGGGTTTATCTAGGATACTGTCAGACAAATAAATGTATAACCTTCTGTTCTGTGAAGCACTGGAGCGTGCAGCCTCCTGCAGGATGCAATAAAATGTTGCTAACGCAGCTGAGCTCGGAGAACTTGAGATGAATTTATTAAAACAGCTGTCTGGCACGGAGTCGTGGTTCGATGGAACCAAACTGTGACTCTCCTTTGGCCAATCAACGCCGAAGCAGAAAAACATAACTAAATAAATCACCCACTCTTTAGGATAATGAAACATGGCCTCAAAATGCAAAAAGTAATTGTTTTTCTTTCTTTCTCTATGTGTTTTTTTCTAGGTAAGTGGAAAAAAAAAACTGCTGTAGCCGATTGAAAGTGGACTGCCTTCAGGTATCGCATTCAGCCGCTCACCATCGTTGTTTTGTGAAGTTAACATGTGGACTGAAAATCAGGTGACTTGATGGAATAAAACCTGGCAACAACTTGACTGAAACAGTTCTTACCAGCACAGAAAGACGATCTGTTGATCTGTTGCACACCTCGACTTGGCAGAAGCCGTATTGCTCCAGTCAGCTGATAAAGTGTTTTAAATTTCTTGCTACTCTAAAGGGCTGTTATAAGAAAAGTAAGTTTTGCAGGATTCAAGATTTGTTTTGGAGTACTTGGAGACGATGACTCCACAGATGACACCATCACATTGTTAAAATGCTTGACTCTTGAAAGTAAAACAATTTTCAAGTTCTCTTAAAATATTTGCTACAACTCTGCTGATGTCATTCAGCATGGCTGCAAAAATAATTCCCTCTCCATATGTTCTTCCTTTTTTGTCCAGTTTTGGTGATTTAAGGGCTTTTATTTTGTTGACTAAGCAGCGATAAAAGCAACGTGTGAAGTTCACATGTACGGTGGTCCAGCTCACCAGCACACAGACTGTCTGTCTGTTGCACTACAGTACGTTTTATTCTAAATATAACATTAATTCAGAATACTCTGAACAATTAGAACCCATTTCAATAGGATTGCCTGTTAAAAATAAGGTCAAATAAATAATCAGAACCAATGTGTAGATAAGTATTTTTACGCAGTGTGAGGTTATGACATTTCTGAAAGGACAAACATTCACCAACCTCAAGAGACTCCTGATTAAGTTGATGTTTTTGCTGTTGGAAAAGGTTTTCAAGAATTTTAGAGGCTACTGTGTAGTCAGTAAGTTAATCTGTCTGTTTCTATTTGTGGTGCACATGTCATAATGCATCCAGCACATTGTTTCCATGGTTTTTATTGTAAGTCATCTCAAAAAAATCTGTTTGCAAAGTAAACAGAGCCGACACTCTGCAGAACAAACCCACATTACACTGATACAGTTATGTTTTTACAAGTTTAGATGATATTTCCCTTTATATATCTCAATATCTCAATATTTGTCGACATCAATAAGATTTCACATTTCCCTGATAACCAAATGCATTACAAGAAAAAAAAAAAAAAATCATAAAAAAAAATGCCATAAAAAAATCAATGTTCTTGACATTACAAATAAAAAAACTAATATATACAAAAAATTTGATGTTCTCTCATCATTATCATCATTATCAGTTTAATAAAGATGCTCATCTCACCACTTCAAACTAAGCTTTATATCACTTATCCTGGGGGTCTTGTTGACTAAAAGCAGACCCTTCTTGTGATAGTTAAAGATCCCTGACAATCTAGAAAGAGTCCTCTACAAGAATCGGTTCTCTATTCCCATCCCTGATGCCCGGCCCCTGGGCAGGACACTGACTCCTTTATGATGGGCACAACTGAGTCAAACTCCGAGTCTCGGGCTCTAAAAGTCTGCTGGAGGCAGAGGGTCCTACCAATGGACAATCAAATCAAATATCTTTGAAAATGTGTCAAAAGTGAATGCAGCCTCACTGAAGACTGTATTTATAGTCCCAGAAATCTTCCTCTGCTTTTTGAAATTCTACAGCTGAAAATAAAAACTGCTGCATACCATGGGAAATTTGACCATGTTATCATTTCACCACTGGTATGCACATACTTATATATACATGAAAATTATGTTTTTTTCCCCCCTTCCTTTTATTCCATTCTTTCTTCTATGTTTGATCAGTGAGTACTTTTGTTGGCCCTTTCGTTTTCCTGGTGTTCCCTTGGTTCTGTCTCTGACCGCACAGTGTGGGCACTTCGTTTGATTCATATCAGCATCACAGTTTAATGGACCCGCAGGTCAGATGCCTCTTTTGCACAGCACATGCAGTTCCTGTTCCATTGTTCTTGACACAGCTGCCAGTATTATGTCCAAATGGCCCGATTCGGAAATAGTGTGCTACTGATTTCATTTGGGGTTTAAAATGAGAAAATCAAAAGAAAAAAAGTGTTGCAAAAAAGGATAAAAGCACACAGTTTTGGTACAGAGAAAAGCTCTCTTTCTAATCGTACGCTTCAGCGGTAGCACCATTAAGCTAATGTGCAGAGTAACGCTTTTGAAACAATTTATCAGCATAATGGGGAAAGGCTAATTGAGTGAATTCTTGTCCAATTGCCCAACTTCCTGGTAATCCTGACTGTAAGCCAGTCAAACATATAAGTCACAAATTTACACCTCCTGTAGTATGTGTATTTGAAAAGGGTGAATGCCCTTTGCCTGTGACAGATGCTCTACTTAAAGGGACAGTCCCTCCACATGTGCCCAAAGGTCTGTGACGGATAACATCCAACAGCAGAGCTAGGATGAGGAGAAAAAACACGAGACGCTTTCCCAGTCAGGATACAGCAGTCTGCATCAATTCAAATGGACATTCAGAGGAGGGAGCAGCTCCATCTAAGTGGCAAACAGACAGATGAAACCTGCTGGGGGAAAAAAAAAAAAAACATTGATCAACTCACTTCTTTGTTATGGATGTAAATATAACATTTTGTTCTGCATCATCTCAGGGTTAGATTCGACATGCTACAATATATTTCGTAATTGTCGATGTCGGACAATTAAAATCTCAGAGGTGACCTGAAAACGGAAGAAACGGAGTATATTTGTGATGCATGTAAAATTTCATAGACCTTCCTTTGTTTAATGGATCGCAGCACTTGCCATTGTCCATGGGTTTTGCCTCACTTTTGTGACATTTTCTCTGTTGTTCATTATTGTTAGTGAGGTCTCACGGTATAAAGTTGTTTATCACTGTCTTTGGGTCTTGGCATGTACCCAATATCATGCCTTGTGCTGATTTTTCTGTTTGTGCTTCTTATTTTTTATACTTCCTGTTTTTTTTTTTTCAATCTCCGTCCACAGCTGTTCATCGTTCCACTGATTAGTCTCACCTTGTTCTCCTTTGCATTTAAGCCTTTTAAGCTTCGGTGCTGATTTCTTCTGTTGTTCTCATCCACATTTAATGACTCCAGCCACTGATGTAGGCCTGTTTTGCATTGTAGAATCTTTTGTCAGTTCCGTGGACCTGCTTCTGCTCCACCTGCATTTTGGTCCCGCCAAACAAACCTTGTACCTGTTTTTCTTGAATGAGCAAAAACTTTAACAACAAGTAATTATAAAAATAGAAAGAAAAAAAAAACAATTCTGCTTACATGATGGAAATATAGTTTGGCAAATTGATGTCTCTCTTGAGATTTACTATCAAGTCATTTACTCAAATGAAATTATATGAAGGGTGATCGTTTGGTCCGTACTTAGACTCTTGTCTTGCCTCTCTTGATGCACTCTACAGCTACAGTCATCTGAGTATTACCACAGGATACAGGACTCAGTGATTTTGTCCTTTTAAGTCTCTACTGCTTGACTACCAGAGAAAAACACACAAGGAGGGCGAGATTAAGGGAACAGCGTATCTGGATTTTTTACTTTTTTCCCTTACTTTCTTTTTTCCTCCCTTCGTTTCTTCCTTTCAGCGGTGATGGCCTGTGTCTTGTGTGTCTTTGTGGCTACATACCTGGTGCATTGCATCAGTGGCTGCAGCCCAACTGAGTGCTGGATGATTTGCAGAAATGGGGACAATTTGCTGTAGCTTATGTGCAGGAGGTGCTGCCTTCCCACTTCCCCAACTCTTTAAATGTGGTAGGGGGACCTCCTGTGAAAAACGAGCTGCTGGCAAGACGGCAGTGTCAAAATAGCCTACAAATGAAGGAAAGTAAAGGAAATGACAAAAGTGGTGGGGGGAATGTGCAAACGTGTGAAGCTATTTGAAAAGAACATATCTGACACCGGTACTTAGCAAAACATGTTTTTCTTAGCTGCAGTTGGAATTTTCACAGTGAAGACTCACCTATGTCGGTGTACTTTGTGGAGAATTTATCCGTTCTCCAGGCTAAATTCTTGACGTGAAGTTGAAGAAGAGTCACTGAGTTCAATTCATGAATTCCATTTATTAATACCAAAATGCAGCCGGTCCATTTCTCATGCTACCTTTAGGAGCTAGCAGGACAAAATGGCAACAAGCCAGTTTTCCATTCCTTTTGTTAGCCTCTGTCTAAGCTACGCCCTAAAGAAGGCGTTCCCTAGAGTGTCATATCCTTTAGCTTTAGCTTTGCTACTAGCTAAAAGAGATAGAAGAAAAACAGAAATATTTATTCTCAACAACCTCCAATTAAAAAAAAAAAAGCTAATATAAAATGACTATAGGTTGGTGAGACAGTACATTGCAAATCATTTGTACCCATTCCCGCAAATTTCCTTGACATTTTCATCATGGATACCAACATAAGTTATTCTGCGTGCTGGAAAACCATCTATTCAAAGGCCAAAAATTGACTAAGGCCACTTTCTTTTACAAAATGCTAATTTTAAAGGGGGAAAGAAACTTAACACATTTACAAAACTTCATCATATGAACCAAACTACATCCAAAACGACTGTTTCTCCTGTTTTTATGATTATTTTTGTAGAAACCAACAACATTGTCTGTTTGCCAAAATGAGAAGGTGAACCCTTGCACCCTCGGATCTTTCGTTGATGATGAAACAGTTGTTAATGTTTAAATACAGACTTGTCCTTCATGCTTTTCAGTTAAGGCACCTTGTCACAAGCTGTGCCAGTCCTCCTCCTCCACCGATGCATTAAGCTGGATATTAATCTAATGTAATGCATCTCTAGAGAAAAGTGTTTACTCGCTCGCAGAGGCAAACTCAAGGTAAATGTGCCTTCGGCTTTGCTCGGATGCACTTGAAAGAATAGGTGCAGCGGTTTTTAGAACGTATATGCAAGAGAAAACACAAAGTGCCACAACGCGTTAGTGTGCTCCTTAGAGTTTGCTGTGTTGTTTATTTTGTTGCTTTGTTCAGTCCTCCAGCCAAGGCTGCAGACCATAGCAACAAATGACTACATTCTAGAAAGCAATTGGTTACACTAATGGATCAATTTAGCTCAGAGGAGAGTTGAAAAGCAAGCCGGGGCCGAGACAAGTTCAGTGCAAAAAGTGCTGACAGTTTTTGAGCTGATCACAGAAGAATGAAGAGAGGTTGCTTTGTAACTCTGCGGAATAACTTTAAGCGACTCTTTAGATGCAGCTACATTAAATATGTGTAGCCGAGTAGCATTCGATACTAAATTCATCTTTCAGCTTCCGAACCCGGAAGGGAAAATGTTGGTATTGGAAAAAGCATGAGGTGGATTAAAAACTCTGCTTAAGGAATTACACTTCCTGCTTTGGCTTTTTAGTTTAATTACAGTTTGTTCAATAACTATTTGGACGGTGACAACTTTTTTTCTAAGTCTGTCCAGAAACGTTCTGTACAGACTACAGACTCTGTTGTGTTGTTCAATGGAACAACACAACTGCAGTTAAAGAACAGACTTTCAGCTTTAATTCAACAAAAAAAGATTGCAGAAAAGTGTGAGCGACAAAAGCTTTTTTATTACAATAACTTTGCTTCAGGGACTCAAAAGTAATTGGACAGTTGATTCAAAGGCTGTTTTATGGGCAAAAACGGAAAATAAATCTTCCAAGGAATTGCTGCAATGCAAGAAGAGGCAAAATCTTCAGTTTGATGAAAAAAAAAAAGGACTTAAGACATCAGTGGAAGACAACAGTGGTAGATGATCACATATGCTGAGTAGTTTAAAGACTTTTATTTGAATTGTCTAGATTTTTTTTGTTTTCACCCAATTACTCTCTTCTGAGTCACAAAAGAAAAAAAAAAATGTTTAAGTAGGAGGCGTGTCACTCAGTCATCAGTATTTCTACCAACATGCATACAACTTTATCTGGCACACTGACATGATGTCATATTTGTAGTATTAATGACATTGGCACCTTTTCTTCTAATATAAATATTAACAATAGAAAAAAAGAATCGAAAAGGACATTGATAAAACAGCTAAGAGTTCTGGAAAAGCATTTTCTTGGCAAATGAACCACGATGAACCTCAGTCAGAATGATGGCGGAGCTAAAAGTGTGGCGAGTGGAACAGCTCCTGATTCAAAGCATGCTTTGACGACGCCAGCGAAGCTCTGGTGTTCATCCACGATGTGACACGGGACAGAAGCTGCCGAGTTAATTCTGGAGTGTTTAGAGACTTTCACCATCAGCTCAAATCCAGCTAAACGCAGTGAAATTTACTGGGCAGCATTTCATAACACAGATGGGCAATAACCCAAAACCTACAGGGAAAAGCAACTCGGTAGTTTGTCAAAATAAAAAAAAAAGAAGTGGCTGTTTGGAACCCATTGAGCATGCATGTTATTTGTTATAGACAGAGTCACAAACACAGCAACTGAAAGCCGCCTGGCAGAGTATAAAAAAAAAAAGAAAAAAAAAGAGGAAAGCATCTGGTGACGTCCGCGAGTTCAAGACCTCAATCTGTCTTTGCCAACAAAGGATTTTCAATCAAGTATTCAAAATGAAAATTTCCTCTTCAGTCTAAATTGTCCAGCTATCTTTCAGCACCTTTGAAATGAAGTTGTTGTGTTCAAAATGCGTTAGTTCGTCACATTTTTATGCAATCTCATTGTTCAAACCGTTGAATCAAAGCTGAACGTCTGCTCCACAACTGCCTCCGAGTCGTTTCATTTAGAGCTCACTGTGGTCATTTCCAGAACAGGAATTCAAATAAAGTTTCTCTTTATCTATATTTTCTTTTAGAAAACTAATTGTAAAATTGTAATGTCAGGGCACTTTACAATAAAACAAGGAAAAGGTGAATTCAGTCCAGTGATGCATGCATTCCAATTGATCCTAGTTATCAAACAATGTGGTCGAGTTCTGTTCATTGTTGAAGTTTCATTGCCTTGCAGCATTCGTTCCTCCTGGACGAATGTGTAGCAACAATAAACACAAATCACTTGCACCGTCTCTTTGACTTTGCACATAAATTCCATATTAAAAAACACATTTCTATGATTTTCTCTTTTTTTTCTTTTTTTTTTTTTCTTACGTCTCCAAAACATCCTTTCCCGGAGCAGAGATAGATAGATAAATAAATAAATGAATGAATGAATAATCCACGTATTTGCATGGACCAGACTGAAGTAGTGAAATTCTTTACATTGGAGGCTCATTTAATGACATCCAGACTGAATGACTCAGACGTTTCGTTTTTACAGATTCTGGCCCCGATGTTCATGCTGTGCTTGGTAAATATGCAAACCAACCATTATTTGATAAGTTATTTGGCGTGTAAGGGAGAGTTAGTCATGGCATTTTGCTGGAGTGCCTTACAGAGAGCGAGAACAGGGAATGACCTACGAGAAACACTATTTTCTAGCAAGAAATACTGAGGGTGCTGGAGTAAGAAAAATTAAATGCATGGAATGCATTGCTTTTGTGAACTACTAACACAATTAAAATTTGCATACGTGTTTTTATATATTAAAGATAAAAGCATGTATGCAAATTATTATAGTGGCTAAATTGATATTTTCTGGTTTTATAAGTGCAGATGCACCAGGCAACATTACCAGCACTTTTTCCCCCCCTGTTTAATAACAGTATTTATAACTGTTACACTTAATGAAATGACCCAGACATCCAGACTCACACCGCCTGGCCCCCAAACAGTGGCTCTGACATCCGTATGCCTCACATCCCAGGAAATGGCAAGATTTAACAACCCCATAATTACAAATAATGTTCTAGTGAGAACCATTGATGAATCTCCACTCATCCAATAACTTAAGCCTGATAAGATTTCTAATGATTAGGGCATGGTGGCTTGCACACACCACCTAGCTCCCGCTAATGAAAATTATTGGTCGTATACATCAGGCCCAGACTGATGCACAGTGGAAAACACGTAAATCTGAGCAACTCCGCTCCGCAGTCGGGGAGGTCGGCCCTAAACGGGAAAGTCGTTTGAGTGCGCGTCTTGGCACTGACAATCATTCAAAATGGAAACGTGGTCAAGTTACAAAAAGAGAAAGTACCAGATAAAGCAAATCAGCGGTGGCTCATTAAATGTGAGGGAGAAGAACAGCTGTTGAAGAGCAGCTTTAATGGAAGCGTACGCCGACTTCACCACGCAGGCCGCTCACGTTGAATCCAGTTCCACAAACACCGAGGTGAAATCTATCCTCCAAACAACGGGCGCTGTGCTTTATTCATCGTCGTGAATCCTACCTTCCTCGTCTTTGGCCAAAGTTAAGGGGATTGCGACGAAAGACAATAAAGCTTGTAGATTGAACTCGACCCCGAGTTTGTTTAGCATGAGGAGTTTTTACTGCTTCGAGTGGCGCTTATCTGTGGCTCTGCACGGCACTGCAGTCACTACTTAAAGGGAGACAAATCAGACCTGCTTTGTAAAGAAGCTCAATGTGAATTAGTCCCAGTTCCTTTACTTCTCTAAATTATGCATATTAACTGAAGCTAATGCCTGTTCCTCAAGAGTTATCCAAGGCTTCAATGGCTCCAAAGTTTCTTTAGAACAAAAGTTACTGATTCAGAAGGAGAAACAAAATAAAGGTCACTTGTGTTAAGAAAGCAAAGACTAGTGCTATAAATTGGATTTGGAGCTGTGTATAATCTAATTCTGTATAAATTGTATTCCAGTAAATGAACATGTAAATGCTGATCAGTGCTACTTCATTATTATTTTTTCCTGCATCGAGGTTTTGGAAGCAGGTCTATTTCAATAATCCTGGGAAAAATGTATTTTTGTTTTTACCATATATGACTTGAGGCAGAACTAACATCCCTTCTACTGAGTCAGATGTGGATGTAAAACATTGTTTTATTCTGTAGTGACTAGATTTTGGGGCCTTTTTGCCCGCCCTCACCCCCAGTATTTTGCATGCAAACTGCAAGCCACAGCAGTTTGTTCTTATCTCGAGGCGAACAGAGTTCTAATAGATTTAGAGAACAATAAATGTATTTCTGTTAAAACGTAAATATCTGTACTTGGAGACTGTGGAAAGTCCTTGGAAATGACAGAGAAGTTGGATTATTTCTGATTTCTATTTTGGTGTTTCTGTAGCATTAAAATAAATGTCTAATGTTGTTTTTAATGCCAGTTACTATCTGGCACTATAAGCTTTAATAAATAGACAAATGATTACCCTTTCCATACCAGTGATTTAAAGGAGCAGGTGGGACTTTCAGCTCCCCTGTTTGTCACCACCAGCCCCTGTTGCATTGCTTTAAGGTGGAGAGTTTTGGATGGTTTCTGTGATGGTTGGCGTTTTGTGGAATATTTTTGTCGCAGTTGTTCTGTGTGACAAATGCTGATGGCAAAAATGCTTCGTCCCGTCACCTGAAGGGCTTTTAAGTGATTGATTTTGTCCCGTTTCCAGTTTCTAGTGAGACTTACAAGATGGCCGATGCCAAAAAACTGCAGTAGATGCCAGAATAACTTTTTCTGAATACATTGGATGTTGGGGGGGGAATCCAGAAAAATCCATAACATTTGATTTATTTTTATTTTTTACATAAAGCTATTTATTTGAGATGTATTACTATGTCTATCTGTCAGTATCAGAAGTTAAGTAGGAAGCAATTGCAAGAGCTGTCAGCAGATTCTTTTTTGTTTTTTTCTTCTTCTCAGTTTATTTATGTTTCTTTTTGCTCGTTGTGCTAATTAGCCACCAGCAGATCACAACGATCTGTTTATGAGGAAGATTGAATTTGCAGATGCTTGACTAGAGACTCGGCTCCCTCGCCGGAGCCCGCCCCCACAGCAGTGTTTCCCAATACAGCCAGGCAGGGGCTCGGCCTCGTCTGCACCGAACACGGAGTCGTCCCTGTGTGGCGGAGAGGGAGAGAGAGGGAGAGAGGGAGGGAGGCTCCGGATAAGATGACTTACTGCTGTCAACGATACAATTAGAGCAAACCCTCCCAGGAAGCTTCCCTGATGAATCACTGGCAAAACTTTGATTAGATGTGCTGTGGCAGAGCTCATAATGAAGTTCAGCAATATGCAATTACCACGTTTTGATGATGTGATATTATCATATTGTTTTACATGCAGTCTAGTTAATATTTCACGACACTTGGTAAAAAAAAACCTTTACGCAGAGCGCTCGACGTGAAAGAAAGAAGGTCGACGGAGTTGAAACGGACATGCCAGGCAATAAAGAGCATGAGGACAGACTGAAGGACGGTGTTGGTCAGAGCAATGATCAGGCAGGCAACTGAAATGTCTTTCTGTGCTTCCAGGTAATGTTTCAGTTGCTGGACGTAGGCTTGATATGAGGAGAGAAGCCGGTCCGTGTCACATAAACAGCTGGGCCACAAGTGTTCCTCTAGTTCTCCTGAAAGCTTGTGAAACGTAAAACAGCGAGGCAAAAGACTGCGGCTCTTCTAATTGACGTTGCTCTTTTACAGGCGGAGACGGAGCGATCACCGCTTGATGAAAACCTTTCATAATCACGCTGAGAAACATTTATACTCTGACTTATGTCTCGTAAGCACAGCCTTGGAACATCTAAGTTCAGTTCAGAGCACACGTCTTGTTTGCTTGTCACCCTATTACGGAGATGTTTTCTGTTTGTGCAAACATGCCTGCTGATTCTTTTGTGAATGCAGGATGAAAACGACCTGTAATCAGACTAGAAAGATCTGCAGCCTGTAGCTGCCTGGAAGTGTCGAAACAGCATCCATGGAAGAAGTGCAACAGAATAGAATCTGTGGAGAATTTATCCGTTCTCCAGGCTGAGTTCTTGATGTATGAGGTTGAAGAAGAGACAGTTAGTTGAATTCATGAATTCCCTCAATTAATACCAAAATGCAGCTGGTCCGTTTCTCATGCTACCGTTAGGAGCTAGCAGGACAAAAAGGGCATCAAACAGCCCCGCCCTAAAGAGGCGTGTCACATCCTTTAACCATAACTTTCATTTGCATTTCCTAACAAGTCATTTCCTTTAGCTTTAGCTTAGCAACTAGCTAAAAAGAGATGGAAGGAAAACACAGAATTATTTATTCTCAACAAATCCCAACACTTGCCAAATTTTTAAGCGTGACCTAATGACCTCTTATAGCAACTCAGCTGGTGTTATTTTACCGTGGAAGAAGTCAGGAGACCAAACTCTTTTTTTTTTTTTTTTTTTAAACATAAGGTAATGAGGAATGCTGTCGGTGAATCGGATGAGATCAGGCACTGGTGAGACTGTGACGACGAGTGAAGTGTTGCATAAAGGAAGTAAAAAGATTTACAAAAACTGAGGGATTCAGAGATTCCCTCAAATCTAAGAAATAATTTGCTGCTCTAGCTATCACACTGGGACATGGGGGCAGCCACACCCACTCAGTATCGGCAAACAGAGAGAAGAAACGATAAACGAGCAAAAAAAAAAAAAAAACAGAGCTTAAGAGGGATTGGGTCATCACAATAAAAAATTTAATGATCCATCCACCCACACACTCACATATAAGGGTTATTTGAAGTGGCCAATTATCCTAACAATCATGTTCTGGGCTTTTGAGGGGGAAGCTGGAAGACCTACGGAGAACCCACTTGTGCACAAGGAGATCGCCCAGATCCCCACACAGAAAAGGCCCCGGCTGGTAAGTCTGCCCCGGGAGGAAACGACAGCGTTCTCTTTTGCTGCAGTGAAAGATGGCAAAATAAGGAAAACATAACGCGAAGCATGATGCTAGAAGCATCCTTCTCTGAGGGTGAATTCTGCAAAGGAGCCGGGATGACGGCGCCGTACGGAGGAGAAGGTCGGATGGGGAAACGCATCACAAGATTTTGGACAGCGGCCTTCTTTCCTCTGTAGGAGCGTTGGAGACGGGTCAGGACTGCGGCTTCCAGCATGACGATGAGCCCAAACCCACAGCCAGGGCAGCTGAGGAGTGTCTCCATAAGAGTTCATTTCAAGGCTCTTGAGTGGCCTAGCCAGTCTCCAGACCTCAACCAAACAGGAAACGTTTGGATGGAGCTGAAACTCTGTGTTGCCTAGCAACAGTTGTCAAAACGGAGCGACCTGTAGAGTACCTTTATGGAGGAATGAACAAAGTCAGTCACTTCTAAACAAAGATTTTTGTGATAAATGTTAAATCTATTTTAAAAAAATCAGACGATGTAATTATCTACATTATTTTTCGAGATTCCGCTTCTCACAGTAACGGTGTTCACCTTGAGGAATCTGTGGTGTGTTCAGGAACGCTTCCTTCTGCACAAGAACCAGCTGCCCCGACTCCTCCGAGGCGAATGTTCTCTCCCTTCTCTTTGTATGTAAAATACTTCACCTAAGGGGTTCATATGGTCGAGGACAAAGGCCAGTCTACAGACAGACAGGATGAGTCCTAGTTTGTCCTTTTGAGTCTTTGGACTTTTGAGGTCTCTGCCTGCCCCAATCTCTGTGTGCCCCTATCTCCGTGGTGCGCTGTTTCAGTTTTTTGGGGTTTCTTTTTTTTTCTATTTCTTTTTATTTCTTTTTGTTTGTATTTCTTGTTGGTCGCATGTTTGGGTGCTGAGCTGCTGTCGGGGTTGGCGGCTGTGTGTGGTGCAGGTCGTGTGCGTGACCGGCGTGGCGTGTGTGGGCCACGTCCCATGCGTAAACCTCTGTCCTTTATGCCCATGTTCTGGACGGAAACTGGCCAATCTTTCACCTTCAAGCTGACTATGCAAAAAGCTATTTGTAAAAAAACAAAAGCAAAACAAGCCCCCAGCTATCTCAAAGGCAGTTTCTTCCCCCAGGCTGCCTCTCTAATGAACACTTGAGAGTCGGAGTGCCCAGGTCTACCGATCGACACTTGCACTACTTCAACCTTGTCTTCCTCTTTTGCACGTTTTTATTTTTTTTTCCCTTTTCATGTATTATATTCAAAATGTCCTGATTAAGAGCAGTGCGGAACCAAAGTGAGATTTCTTGTTTTATGTGCACAAACTTGGCGAATGAAGCCAATTCTTTTTTTATTTTTCAATAAAATCTCTCACTGTAGTTGTCTGGAGTCTGAAAACCTTTCAAATGGCTCAGGGTCACAAGACAGACTGATGGATATCTGTGATTTTCATTCTTATCGGTTTGGAAATTGCCTTAGAACAGGGCATTAAGTGTTGCTTTTTTCATTTCAGCTTGCTTCATACAGTTTCTTTTTGAGTGTTTTTTTTATCATTCCACAAATCAGGCTGTTCTGAAAAGAAAAAGACTAAAAAAATTGGTTAGATTTTTTTGCCCCACTAAAAGAAATAATTTCAAAGCTGCCGTTTATCTTTGGTTAGCATTAAAATTTACGTGATGACCTCAAACACATCAAGGTGGCAAAAGAAGTTAGCTAAAGTTGAGAAATACATTTAAGGGGTTAAATACTTTTCTTCTCAACTCTGCATAAATACTCTTACTAACAAAAAAAAATAAGTATGAGGGGAAAAATAAAGCTTTGTTTTTTTGACGATGTCAAAACAAACTCTCTTCTCTCCCCTGTGATGCTTGAAGTCTCTTCATCTTTTCTTTTAACATGTTTGGCCCCAACATGAACTGAATGGAAAGCCACTTATGGCAGCCTTAATTGTCTCCACATTTGTAGGGGAAGTGCTCTAGAGGCCTAATGAAGCAGACCTGATTGCTCGACTCTGGACCCCACTGGACGGAGGGGTCGGGGGGAATGTAACTCCTAGCACAATAATCCGTTCCTATTTACCGCAACTCCACAGCGAGGAGAAACTACAGCAAGGGAGACGTAAATGCGAAATGAAATTCCTTTCACTTTCCAACTGCTCTTTGAACAATCGGCAGAGCTGCCACCGCGACTTCATCAGAGCAATTTATCGCCCAGCCTGTGCTGTATGACCCTTCTTTCTAATCATACATGAAAAGCAGATACTCGTGGAAAATTACGTGAGGAGCAGGTTCCTTCAGCTTACTACCCTCGGTGTTAAAGGACGCTAATTTCCACCCAAGCACACTCCGGCTTATTGGTTTTTCATCAGCGAGTGGAAGATTTGTCAAGGTCGACGCTGACAAGTGAGCAAGTGGGCGTCTCTCGTGGAAGGAGCAGGGATGCAAAGCAGATGACAAGGACTGTGTTCTGCATGTCATCAGCACCGCCACGGTTGTGTCCTGAGTACACTTCCTCCCAGGCTCTTGTGTGGGTGTGCGTGTGTGTGTGTGTGTGTGTGTGTGTGTGTGTGTGTGTTCGCGCACTTGAGATANGTGTTCGCGCACTTGAGATAAGTGTTTGTAAAGTGTTTTTGTGCTTTCATGAAATTTAGCTCAACCACATTCCACTTTGTCTGGCGTCGTCGTCGTCGACGCAGAGTCGCCATCAGCAACTGGCACTGCAGCTTTAAAGGACCTCGTTTAAATCTGGAGTGATTTCTGCTCGGAATCGAAAACGCTACGACTCCAACAGCTTTGCTTGATTTTATGCAATTATGTCCACAGCGAATCGATAAAAGAACACATAAGGCAAGGGATCTTTCTCTTTCTCTTTGTTGGACCTCTGTTTGGGAGGCTAAGCGTGTTTTTTTTTTTTTTTCTTTGGGAGAAAGTCTAGATATGAAGTAAGTTTTATTTTATGAACTTATTAATAAAAAAATATGGAAGCAATGTTTGACAATGCAAATGAGATGCAATGAACTGATAACATTTTGCAAGGTTTAGAACCTAAAAAAGAGATTTTTATGACAATTATATGATTCGCATAATCAAACTAACTGTTAAGTTAGACAAAAAAAGGAAGGAGGAAAAAAAACCCTGAAATGATTTTATTTATTAGGGGACAGAAAAAATACCTTTATGCCTATTTCTGAAAAATAATCAACGTTATTGGCAGCACCAATTGCCATCAAGACTTTTGATATGTGCTTTACATCAATATGGAGGAATTTTGACCAACTCTACGTAGCAGAATTTCTTTAATCCGTCCAAAATATTATTCATTCAATCTGTTTTGAGCTACTGGTTTGAACTCAATTTCCTCTAAAACAATAAGTAATATTTCCAAATACTTACATATTATTAAAAAGAATTATTCTAAGTCATAAGTGAGACTTCACTACACTTTGACACATTTTCTCAAGTTGCCAACTTTGCATTACGGCTTTGTTCGTATGGTGAATACGCTCTTGTCTCATGTACTTCATATTAACGCTTTTGTCCAAAAAAAATCTCTTTGCGGTGCGAAGACTGAAAAGTGCTTCAAAATGTCAAGTTGATTACTGTTTGGGTCGTGCTTTAGAGCGCCGGTCAGCAACTCGGATGCAGAACTGCACCGAGGATGAGGGAAAGAAAAAGACGGACAGGCAGGTGAGGTTTGATGGTTTGACTGCTGAAAATGGACCGGCGGCAGACTTTAGTGTAGACATTTCACTTGAGAGGGGAGATTTATCCTGGAAAGACCTGGAAGGAGATTTATTTCTAAATTTTGTGCGACAAAGGAGAAAAGGAGGCCGACTATCGCTAACAAAGTTATCTAACATGCTGGCAAACGCCCTGGACTGGTTTCCAGTCCATCACAGGGGGACAGTTCAGTTCCACATAGGAAAACTGCTGTGTGTCGAGGTATTGTTTTTTTAATGTGGTTCTCAACACTTAGAATATTCCAAGTGACATAAGGGACGTTTCACTTCTCATTTCATTTTAAAAATGTATGGCTATAAGCCTAACATTAGGTGCAATTTGAAGAAGTTATATTTAAATATAATTAAAAGATAGTTAATGCTGTTTCTATGAGTAATGAGAAGCAACAGATACCCGGACTGCATGCTGGTGAGCATCACTGTTGCAGATCAAAGGTCTGAGTTCACCTGCAATGCAATGAAAAGTTTTCCTAACATATTTTTTCTTATTTATGACAAAAAAAAATATATATATATATATATTTCTAGCACTTAAATAACTGATTGAAATTTTGTTCTTTGCACCTTTTCTCTCCATGATTTTAAAACTGTTTGAAGAGATAATGTTGAGAGAAAGTCATTTTTAGGCAGACGGGACTAATTGACGGAATCGACTCTTGAGATAAGGGAGAGGGGAGACAAATTGAGCAATTCTTTCCAAATTAAAAAAAAAAAAAAAAGTGAGATGCGAATTAACAGTTTTTGCAAATCCCTGAGACTGCAGAGAGTGAACGGATCGCTTTGGGTCAGGAAAGAAGAAGGGCTGGTAGAAACATAAGTTGGTGTGTCGTTTAGACTCTATTGGAGAAAAGACAAAAGATGGGAGAACACATGAAGCGACTCGCAGTCTTATGAGAAAACTAAATCTGCCCCTGTTTTATGTAGCTGCTCCTTGCACTTCTTACAGGTGTATAGTCTAATCAAAAGTGAAACAGAATTTAAAAAACTGAAAAATAGACATAACAGGTACTTGGGGGCGGGGGAAAGGTGTGTGTGGTGGCCAGTAAAGGTTCAAATTCTATTTGATTGAATGTCTTTGACGACACCCCCAACTCTCTTCAGTGTACAAACATTAGTTGCCAGCAACCTTTACCTTGACATAGCTGTGCATGATAGACTTATCTCAAATCACTCCAACATCAGCTAATAGTCCAGAAAAGACACATCGAGGTTAATTGGCTCCTCTCAGCCGCCCTCAACTTTGACCTCCCTTTTTGTGCAGATGTTTTTGATTCAATTGAATTTAACATCTAACTGAGTTCTTTAGTTTGCCTTCGCTGATGGGCTTTCTCAAACACAAAAAGTAAAAACTAGTTTTAAAGTTTCATGTGTGTGGATGAAGAAAAGCAAAGAAGAAAACGAAGAAGAAGAAGAAATTCTTAAACCAAAAATCAATTAATGTTTTACCAACCTCAGAGTGGAATTGATCGGTGGTGCAGTGCCGGGGCTGGTCTGCTGTCTTCAGACGGTGCAGACCAGAGCAGCTTTACTTTTGGAGGTGACTCGGTTCATCCCAGGAGAGGACGACACAAATCTGTAGATATTTTCCTCTCACTGTTCAGTCGTAATGTGTTCCCAAGGCTGTGCAGACCAGACAGGGTGATGCATTCTCAGCTGCGGCCTGTCTGCTTTTCACGGCTGAAACCAGCAGCCTGTCATCTTCACGCAATTGGATTAGAGTAATAATACGTCTTTTCGCTTCTAGAGGGCTGCTGCAGCTTTCTGGTAGTTGGTTTATCACCTGTTTGGTTAATATTACTCAACCTGCTGCCTTCCTTTCTTTCTTTGTTTCTTTCTTTCTTTCTTTGCATAACATGATGTGTGATTGTTCTGTATGACTGCAGCAGACCATGGTCTATTTGTCACTTTTATGCAGGTTGCTATTATCCAACAGCTCCAGCATAATTGAATACTGAGAACAATAACCCTTTTTTCTGTTTTTGCACCGTGAAAATAATCAGACATGCTACATAAATGAGCTGTTCGACACAAATTTTCAGGCGTGCCGTGACCTCATTTGTGATGCTGTTTGGCACAAAACATCTTTTTTCTTACTGAGTAAACTAACATTATTCCGGTTTCTAAATCTTAGAATTATTGTTTTTATATTTACTTTGTTTTCAACTTAAAAAAAAACAAAAAAAAAACTCACATGCTCATAAAACTGTCAGGAAATAAATGTGTGGGACATTAGAGGAAACATTTATTTTTCCGGACCTTATGAAAAACGAAGAGTCTCTGAAATCGTATTATTGATGTGCTGTATGTACGCCAGGTAAGGGAGTTTATTCGTACGGCACCATTCGTTTCCATCACAGTGACATTTCTCAGGCAATGTTACAGCTGACGAGCTAGCAGTAACTGTGGTGGAGGACAGGTTGGCTGACAAAGAGTAGGCGCTACAGCTGGAAGGAGCCCTGCAGATCTGAAGGACATGATTGCATTTTGTTGAGCCAAGAGACAGATTCCCTAACGTGGTCTGGAACGTGACGTCTAAGAGTCCGCAGTCTGGACCTAATCTGTTGAGAGGAACAGCCTGGAAGATTGTTAGGTGAGAGAGATGAGACCTAGACACCAGAGCCTGGTAGGAGGGGAGGCAACGACTGAAGATCTAATAAGACTCCAGAAAACACTCACAGTGTTGGATTGTGATCCACTGACGTTCTGTTGAAATGAATGGTTACAAAATCAGGATTATTTATAACGACCACTGATTGAATTTGGTAAAACTATGCATGTGTTATATATGGAAGCCTGTTTACACCACTGATTAAAAAAAAAAAGACTATCTCATAAGATACGTGTCATTATGATGATATTATAATAAGATACTGTCTCTTTATATTATTATAATATTCTTTTTTTATCAGCGTGGCCGAAACGGGCTTCCGTAGTTATGCTTAGAAAACCAGAATTTGAACAAATTTGAACCCGTTTTCCTCATAACCCCCTTGTTGAATATTCTGTTACAATGACAGACTATATGTTTTTCAAATACGACCTGTTGAATGAAGATAAACGCAAATAAAACGAGCAGCAACCGACTTCAGTAGATTGAAGGTTATCAGGTTATTTTGTTGGCGTCTTTAAATACTTTTCGCTGGGTAACGCAGCCGCTTCAGTGTTTGCGTATCGCTCCTCTGCCTTTCCATACGGTTCTGGACGACTCACGCCAGATAAAATTTCAGGATGAAATGGTGACGCAGGATGTCGGATACAGTAGGAGACTCGGTTCAAGCCAGCCATCAGCTCGTAGGGTGACTCTGACGTTACAATCGTTTCCTCCTTCTGCCATCTTGCTCCGACTTTTCAAATAAACTATCGAAATTTGAGCATTTTTTTATTTTTTTTTTGACGCCGATTCAAAAACAACCGGAAAGAGAACATCAGAGGCAAGCGGTTCATTCTGAAACATTTATTGTTCTCAAAGATGTTTCACCTCAGGAGCTTTTCATCAGTACAGTCATGATCCTGATTTGGCCATTCATAAAACTGATCAGCCAACATGTTTTAGGATTTAAATCGAGTCAGGTGAACATTATTACCTCCGACAGGCAACTTGTGTAGACAGCAGTGGACACATGCAAAATAACAAGACATACAAAATGCTGACAACTTTTAGCAGCTGGGATAAAATATGTTTTTCTGTCAGTTTGCCAGATGTTTTGGAAGGTGAAGGGTTAAAGAGTCAAATCTGTATTGTCTAAAGCACAGAGTCTGAAAAGTCTCCCAATGTCCAACAACAACCACTTTAAAGCTGCTTGACTTGTTTTTATTATTTTTGGCCTCCAAGATGCAAAGTTAGCAGCAGGATAACACTGGAAACCATCTGAGAATCTGAAGAGCAACGTTGTTAGATATTAAGCCGGCATTGGCTGTAAGAAGCTTTGTTTTGATTCTCGTTCTGTTTCCGACACATATAAGGCTGTGCTTAGCTCGGTTCCCTCACATACTTAAGATGCAGCCGTCCGTACCTTCCAGCTCTCTTTGGGATGATAAAACGCAGTCGTTCCACCGCTGCACTCTAACAGTCTCTCTGCATTAAACTTGATACAACCCACAGGCCTTAGGGGAGAAAATTGATCCTCTTGCAGACTTTCGTCCCGTCTTTTCCTACCGTCTCAGGCAGATACATTATTTTAGACTTTCAGTTTTCTTATCTTTCGGGGGCAATAAAGGTGTCTAATAAAAAAAAATATATATATCTATACATGCGTAAGTTACAATTTTCTATATTTTTTCTATTTTTATGGAACTTTGTGGCACAACATCATAGCTAAGCAAAGTTGTTAACTTTACTGACATTTGCAGTGAAAATGAGTAAAATCAATTTGTTGAGTGACTTCTCAATCCATCCATCCATCCATCCATACATTTTCTTTACACCCTTTCCCCTCAGTGGGGTCAGGAGGGGTGCTGGTGCCTCCTATCTCCAGCTATCGTTCCAGGCGAGAGGCGGGGTCAACCTGGACAGGTTGCCAGTCTGTCGCAGGGCAGACTTCTCAATCACTCATAAGGAAATGAGGTCATTTAACAATTTTTTTTACATGGGAAATTATTATTTATTTTTTTGTCACACCTAGGTCAAACACATTTTCATATGAGATTAAGATAATTGGAGAAAATACAAAACGCACAATGGCGAAAAAGTAATCACCACCCGTATTTAATCCTTCATTACACGGTATAATCCATATTTTATTCAGTTTTACTACCTAACAAGTAGAATCAGGAAATCGCCTTTCAATTCTGACAGGGAGGCTGAAACATCTGAAAGGGCGACACACAGAGCCCCAAGTTACAGCAAAGCAAAAACTGTTAAACAGATTAAGTGGCACTTCTAGCCTGAAAAGGAATGCAAGCCATTTCCACTGCCATCAGTAAAGGCGACTCATCCATGAGGTCGTGAAAGATCCAAGAACTTGTGAGGCGCTGTGGGTCTCAGCTGGGCCAGTCGGGGTCAGTGTTCAGCGTCCACCACAGAGAGAGAGCCGAGGCTGTAAAAGAGGCAAATGATTAAAAAAAATACAGAGGCTGCTTTGCTGCTTCAGGAACGAATGATCACTGTAATTAATAGAGACATGAACTTCTGTTCCGTAGCAGAGAATCCTTCAGGACAGTTTCTGCCCTCAAGTGCACTTTGGTTGAACAGCAGAACAATGATTTGAAGTACACCTGCAAATTCACATCGGTATGACTCATAAAAAAAAAAAAAGACACAAAAAAAAAAGGTTTTGGAGCAGGCAGGCTGAGTTTGGTTCTGTGATATGAACTTAAACAGGGCTCACGCTTTAAAAACATGCAATGATGCTGAAATTCCTTAATGTGGGAATCTGCATTATGTGTTTATTCAGGCTATTTTTTTTATATATATTAACATTTGTTGATGATTTAAAACACTGAAATGAAACAAAACCTGTGCTGCAGATACCTTTCCATAGCAATACAGTGTAGATGATAAATGCAAGTCTCAAAGGTCTACAACAATGTTAGCCGTATGTGGACTCAGGCTTGGCCGTACATGGACATGTTTGAAGCTCTGCTGTCCTCTAGAGGAGAACAGAGTGCATCACGAGTCAGCAGCGGCATGAGACCACATCACAGTGGACAGGAAGCCATGATGTCTACTTTAAAGAAAAATGTCTGCTCTTCTGTACCCAGTCAGTTTCGTGCAGTAATTTAGTTCTCTGTAGAATAACGGCAGGTAGTCGGTGAAATAACCGCTGCAGACGGGAATTCACAGCTATGCATTAGGAACATTTGGCTATTAAAAGATCAGAGCTGTATGTATCAGCAATTTAAGTTGGATGTTGTTGACACTTAGAGAGTTGAAACTTTTTAAAGATGTGAGTCATTAGAAGTTAAAAACTGGAAAATAGAAAGAGGCACTGGAATGTTCATAAGGTTAACTTCTAATTTTGCTTAGCATTCTGTACAAGGTAATTAAAAAAAACAAAAAAAAAACACAAAAAATTAAGCACTGTCAACGCTGAAAATCTGTCAGCGCCATCTCACTTCACGGTTTATATTTTTATCCCAGAGGAACGTCACACCAGCGTCTGTTAAAAATAGAAGCTCTGCAGTTCAGAGCCTTTCTTTCTTTCTTTCTTTCTTTTTTTTTTTTGCAAAATTGAAATGTATTCTACGTGTGCACATTACATGTCAAATTCTCTGACACATCAGTGGAACAGAAGTTGCAGAATGAAACGACGTACAGCAGCTGCCTCAAAGACTCAAAGCTGTTGTAACTTAGCAACAGCCTGGGAAGTGGGATCAGAGATGAAAGGGTGGAAGAGGTAATTGGTGGAGAATGGGGGTGACTGGAGGTGGTGCAGTGGGTTAATGACCAACGTGTTCAATCTTCAGCTCCCTTGTGTATCATCTTGTTAATGTCTATCCGGTTTGTCACAGTTTAATTGTCATTTGCTTCTTGGAGCTAAAGAGGAAAGATCTGGAGTCGGCTTCAGTTATTACAGCTAGAAACCAGCAACCAGGCCTGGAATCAGGGTGTGGTCTGATCTGAACCTTCGGAGCCACATAAAGATAGTTACAAAGTCGACCTTCTGTCACCTGAAGAACATCTCCAGGATTTAAGAACTAATGCAGGATCTTGAGGAATCCAAACATGTTGTTCTTGTTCTCACTAAAACCATGAAGATAGAACACATCACCCCAGATCTAAAATCCTTACAAATTATTCTATAGATGTAATTAACCAAACCTAGCCTGAGAAAACTTGAACAAACAGTTTTGATTTTATGATTTAATGTGTTAAAGGAACAAAGCATCCAATGGTGACTCTGACTGAGCACACAGAAACTTAATAAATACAAACTTAAAAAATACGAAAAGTCAGATTACATTCTGTCAGCACAAATGCGGTAGAAGTTAAAAAAAATAAACACACACAAAAAAAACAAAGGCACATGTTTCTTCATAATGAAGGCTTTTAATTCTGTTTTAAAAAGTTTCCAGTGTCTTTGAAGCCCGTAGAGGATGTTCAGCAGGTGTTCAGCAGTGGATTAATGTGTGATAATTAGTTAAATTGGCCTTTAAAAAAAACAGCTCTTGATATTTTCTCAATTTGTATTTGTCTGGTTTTAAAATTTGTTTGATCATCTAAAACATGTAAATGTTTTACATGTTTTGAGGGGGACAAAATGGGGGAGCGGAGGGGAGAACATCTGTAAGGAATAATAAAATACTTTTCCACACTATGAAGTACCAGTCTTACAGTAATTAGCATGGTTGATTTTAGAGGGAGGGTATGAGTTTTATCAATTTGTGAAAGTTGTTTTGTCTGTTTTTTTCTTGGTAATAGACAAAAAAAAATCATCAGTGTTGAACGTTTTCTCTTCAAAGCATTTGGGAATTAACTAGAAATGTTCTGAGTTGTAAAGACTTCATGAAATCATTTAGTTTCAGGGACTTTCTCTCGTTTCTGATTGCGACCCTCCCTTTGAGGACAAACCTTCAAGCCGTCAGGTCGGCAACTGAAGGCTCGACACCATGTGAGTGTTTTTGTTATTTTGAAGTGAAGCATAAGACTATTCATATTAAAGTCTGTTTTTTAAATGATGTATCGTTTTAATGTCAGTATTTCAACAGGTTGTTGAGTCTCCATCTCCTTTAAGTAGACCTTTAAATAAGTCTCAGGATTGGTTGTAGATATTCTGTAAAGTCTGAAAGAAACTGATCCCAGATCCTATTTAATCAACCAAATTTCAATACTTATTTTATTAATGTAAAGTAGTACGTGTTGATATTTCAGTCAATTGCCCCGAATCTCGCAGCATTCCCTCGACTCATTACAAACGGCCACTGAGCCGAAGCTAATCCTGGGGTTCTGCTGCTGATCTATATGGAGGGAGCAGCGTGCCCTTTATATCTTAGCTGTCCTACAAAGCCCCAAGATCTAAGGAAGATTAACTGAAAGGCAGCAAAACTTAGTTGAAGTTGTGCAAGAGATAATCCAATTATAAAATATTGAAAAATCTCAAATCCTTTTTGGTGTTGTTCAAAGCTGTGTGAAAAAAAAAAAAATAGAAGAAGAAGAGAAAGCTCTTTCAGGTAGAAACATTTTTAAAGCAGTTCCGTTTTTTTATTTTTTTCAAAAATAAAACTTCAAAAGAGTAGCAAAAGTAAATAAATAAAGTGTTATCCTGTTACTTCAAAACATAATTATTAGACCAGCAACACACCTTTTGAAAAATAATAGAATATCCTTCTGTAAGTAGACAGCAAAACCAGAGAGCCGTTTTCTTTTTCATCTCTGAGCGTCAAGCGCAGCGGGTCGTCTGCGGGTTGAATTGAAATTGAACACCTGTCTAAGTTTCCATCTTTCACAGAGCCAATTATTATTGGTTGTTCTGTAGTTTTTGTTCATAATTTGCTCTTGAGTTTGAAGCAGACGGTGTTTGTCAAAGGCAGATGAGAGTTAAAAAAAACAAAAAAAAAAACTGAGGCGCTTCACTGCTAGTCATATCTCTCAGTACCTCCACGTTGGACATGCGCGATGTTTACGGACAGACTCACCACCGGCGGCTCAATTTACCCAATAAACATTATTAAAGATTCTCATTCTGTGTCTTAAAACGCAAGTTTTTTTTGTCTTTGAATTTGATTGTAATTCACACAATATCTGCGCTCTTTCTCTCTTTCTCTCTCTCTTTGTTTTCCCTGGTGGGTTCATTAAAGAACAAGAAAACAATGGGAGAACCAGCCTCATTTGTTTACACTGTTGCATCAGATAAAAGTGAATTCTAGCAGTCGGCTTAGCAACCATAAACGCCAGGCTGCATTTGAAGGAAATGGCTTCCTGGATTGCACTCTAAACCTCACTGGTGCACTATATCACTATGTTGACACTGCCTGATGAAACTGTCGAAAAGAGCAACATACATACCCTCAAATGGCCAAAGGCCTTGTTTGATAAACTGGAACAGGACTGAGAACAGATAGCGGGAAGCACAACTAGTTTTGCCAGAGGCATCATAGGATTGCTTTCTCTAAACCATTAGCATCACTTCCATCCACCGCGTGCAGCAGTGCGGCACAAGTATCTTGATCCGTCCCAATGACTCCAAGCCGTACAGAAGTGTGGGCTGAAGCCCTGTGGCTGGAAAAAGGGGATGAGGTAGGTTTTGCGGTGATTACTGTTTCGTTCCCGAGGTCAATTCAAGATGGAGGTGACAGAAATAGTCAGCTTTTACGCAGTGTCAGAGCTGGGAGCGAAACGGATTCAAAATGGGACAATAATGCGACTGTTTTAAATAATGACATTAGGCAAAGCAAGGTGAGCTTACCTGTTCACACACCAGACAGGAGTCATGGTTCTGGGTTGTACTGGGTTTCTTCTGAGTTTGTATTTTGATCATTTACTTCAGTCCTCCTCTTGTATCTCATCTTTATCCTGTGATTTTATGTAGGTGTGGCACAAGCCGTGAATAACAAGTTCCTATTGGAAAACTGTATGCATTTACTTAACTGAAGCTGCTATTTGCCCAGTATGATGAGGCAATGACAAATATGAATAAAACTGTTCATTAATTTTGAAGTGTCTTCACTATCAGAATTTCTTACCTGTATCGAATGTTCCTCTGAACATTTACAATTGACGTTTCAGTAATTTCCTGTTGGTCTGATAAATATTAAGTGAATTAATCAACGAGAAAGGACAATCTGTTGGTTAAACTTGCAGTTTCAAGCAATCGGCATGTGGGGGGCAGGTGAATACGTGTCAGTGTAGAGAACATACTGCAGCCTGAGATTTAACGGTGTTTTACTGGGTCATTGCTGTGATATTTAGACAGCGGTTGTGCTAATTCTGCAGCAGAAGTCTGTGTGTGCAGCATAACTCACCCATGTGACACTCGTCCTTTTGTACATCCAAAAGGAGCAATTTGTTTATAAACCATCAATTGTTAATTTCTCTTAGAATTTCAAATGAGTTTAAATTCGATTGTTTTCTCATCATATTGTGTTTTTCTACATTACTTAGATTATGTAACGTGAGCCAATAAGGGCAAAAGTAACATATTGTAAAAATATCACAATGTAGAATTGATTTTGTTTTTTATTTTAAATAACTTGTCCTCTCTTTTCATAACCATTATCTTTTTCTGAAGTTCCAATTGGAAAGTGTCTGTTTCGTTTGGATGCCCTGCATCTAAATTCCAGACAAGGTGCCACAGATTACAGATTACAGATTACGTGTGTCTGCTGCACGTTCTCTGTGTTGCACAGACTAGCGATCTCTGAGTGGGATTAAAATTAAACAATATTGTGCCGTGTTATTTAGCAAATAAAAATTAATATTTGATGAATGGATGGATGGCTTTACTAGTTTGTAGCCAAAATTAGGTTGGGCTCAGCACCAGCTGCTCTTGAAGAATTACAAAAAGTTTTTTTTCTCCATTCAACATTTTGAATTTATGTAAATTATTATTATTATTATTATTATTATTATTATTATTATGATTGTGAATGAAGATATGTGCGATATTTGATAGAAGATTCTCAGGATAAAAAACAACAAAAAAACAATATTACAAATGGTTGATAAACATTATCATAACCATATTCATATTAATACACTCATGTTTTTCTCCATAGATAAACCAGATAAACATGTGAAATTATTTTATTACAGCGTGAAATATCAATACACATTTGTAATATAGACATTTTCTCCTCACAGGCTCTCTGGGTTTTGACCTAGTTGTTAAAATACATCCTAGAGCTAAAAGTGGTCATTTCTGAGACGTTGGGAGCTGTAATCTTTACTACACTCGTGCCGAGTGCCTCTTCAAAGTCTTAATGTAATATTTTCCTCCCACTCAAACGTGAGGCGTCCATGCGTGGGTCTGTGTGTGCCTGGCGTTTCAGACTTAGAG
>NW_006800018.1:2017401-2031092 GCF_000485575.1 Poecilia formosa | reverse complement strand
CAGAAAGCTCCCGTGCCTGAGCATGTGCTTCATATGTTCCTACCTGAATGGCAATGGGGGTTAATTTTGATAAACTTTCACATAATCCGCGGCGCTGTAAAACTCCATTTTTGAAGCCAGTTTAAATATTAATTTTGTTGTTTCACAAATAATACAGTTTTCTCGCTCAGTACTGCATGTTTTCCAATGAACAGTTTCGAAAATGACTTTTGTCCTTAAATGGGTGGAACAACAAAGTGACTCAGAAGGAAATATTGTGCTTGGTGGCCCACACGTGTGCCTTTCTATTGGCATGGAAACAAACAGGCATGCCTAATAGAATGGCTCGAGCAAGCAGAAAATAAATTTCCTGCTCCGTGCACACCAGCTCTCTCCAGTTTCATCCTTATTCATTTCAGTGCTGCTGCCGGTGCTGTCACTGATAGTAAGGAAGGCAAGGGCTGTTCATACACAAAGCATTTCTCTTCTCGGAAGAATTGATTTAATGACAGCGTCCTCTGCCCGCAATCGATGGGGCAGAGGGAAAAGTGCATTATGAAGGAAGGAAGAGTGATAATGAAAGATCACAAAGCTATTCCCATCACTCTAACTAGCACCATCAACGCTGCACTCTGTTTTATTCCCAAAGCGCCCAGACCATTGGTGGAGTTTTCTTCTGCAAGCCCCGTGAATTTCTCTCTTTTCGTATTTAGTCGTGTTCTGTCTGGATCTGAGCATGTGCTGTGGGACGCATCGTCATGCTGGTTCATACGGAAAGGTCAAATTACTTTTGCCTCAGCTGGATTTTATTAGTCATCCTCCACACGTCTTCAGCCACTTGTCTTGGCTTCTTCTCAAACATGTGCGTCATGATTTTAGTCGTAGTCGTGCTTGTGACAGGAAGTTTTATGTCACCAACGCGTTAAAGCATAATGTTGCGTTTTGCTTCACAGTTAACGTATGAAGAGGCAACCAAAGAACAATGCTTAACATTTGCAACAAAATGCTAAAGGAGGAGCCATAGGAGATGGATGAGGTTTAACTAGGAAAGCAGGAGAAAATCTTACCTGCAGTCGGTTTTTGTGAATCTTCTGAGTTTTTTTTTTTATCAGTAGGGGAGACGATGGATAGATATTTCTGTCTGTAGCTTGGAGCTGTTTTAAGCTGTTGGATTTAAAATGAGAATCAAAGTACTTACACATGTCTGCTGCTAAGTGGTACAGCTCTTTCCTCTGCAATACTAAATACTAATTGCAAAGTTCAATCTGAACACAGAGTGAAATGTTGCAAATAAGACCATAGAAATGCTAAAAAAACAAAAAAAAAAACAAAAAAAAACACTTAGATTCATTTTCAACAGTCTCTGTGAGCAGAAATACAGCATTTAAACAGACAAACTTGTAGAAGTGTCATATAGTATATATATATTTGGTTAATTTTGGTTGGCTGGACGGCTCCCTGCTGAGGGGTTCCTCAGAGGAAGACCCAGGACACGTGGGAGGGATCTGGGAACGCCTTGGGATTCCCCCAGAGAAGCTGGCACAGGTGGGTGTGGAGGGAGGAGTCCAGGACTCTCTGCTTCGGCTGCTGCCTCGGGTCAAGAGGAAGTCAATAGATGGAGCTATTTCGGTTGGCTTTCTTGGAGTTTAGTTCAGCGAATACCGATTTATGTCGTTTCCTGCTCAGTCCCTTCTTTGGGAAACTTTTCTTTCACCTTTTCAGACATCGTTCTCTGGTCTTCTTCAGCCTCCATCTTGACCGGTATATCAGTGAGTTTGGCATTTCCTTCCCTTTCCTAGTTTTTCACCACAGCTTAATGAGGGAGCAGTTTGGTGGATGACCAGTGTCAGAATCTGGAGGATTGGTCTCGTGGTCAGCTATAGTATTGGCAAGGTGATCAGCTAGAGGAGCGGCTTACTGGTTATCTGGAGATATGTCAATATTGGCAGTTGGAGAAAGATGACCTATGACCTGTGAGGGAGTAAAGTTGGATTCCACTGCGCTGGAGCCCAGTCTGTATAATCCTCTGAGTAGCTCCTGCTGGAGTTTTTGTTCTGGCAAGACCTGGTGGCGGCATATTGCCATGTTTTTTTTTGTTTTTTTTTCTCTCACATTTATTCTCATCCAGGAATGACTTGCAGTGCTCAACGTCTTCTTTAGTGGCCCATAAATACTCCTGTCAAAGGGTTGGAGTTTGTGACTGCAGTGAGGGAGGGAATGTGAGCATCACAATGCCGTTGCTCTACCAGAAGTCAATGACTGTGAACTGTGGTAATCCATGAGGGAGAAGCAGCTTTTTTTCATGGCTGACCTTGGTGTGGTTTTTAAACCGCTTTAGAAAGATGACGAAATGCCTTTACGAACTCTGTGCCAGCTGACATGACAAACATTGTACAATTTTACCACAGATCTGTTGGACATTTTCCTGATTTTTTACCAACATTCCAGACTCTTAAATACATCAATAAGTCAATGGGGCGTCTGGACATGCAAATCCTGGAGTGCCATGATTTGTAACTCAATGCTAATTGGAGAAATCAAGGGGGCTACACAGAGGAGCAGTTGGTAGAGCTGTTGCCTGGCAGCAAGAAGGTTCTGGGTTTGATTCCCAGCCCCGGTCTTTTCTGCATGGAGTTTGCATGTTCATGGGTTTTCTCTGGGTACTCCGGTTTCCTCCCACAGTCCAAAAACATGACTAATTGGCCTCTCCAAATTGCCCCTAGGTGTGAGTGTGTGTGTGCATGGTTGTGTGTCTCTGTGTTGCCCTGCGACAGACTGGCGACCTGTCCAGGGTGAAAATGGATGGATGGAGAAATCAAAGGTTTAAACTATCCTTATCTCTAATGATTCAAATGACCAGTGGCAGATATCAAGGCTTGTCTTTTAGCACACGAGCTTTTCTTTTTCTATGATACATCATACTAATATGCTGGAAGTTTAGTAGAACACTATCATTGATAGAGATATCGTCTCCAGAGCAGGTTGGGGTTTACACTTTAGCTAACTTGCAGCTAAAGTCAAGTAGGCCATGCAGCAGCTTTGAAAGGCTCCTAAAAGCTAGAGTTGAACCAGAAGTTGTTTTTCTACCTTAAGCTTTCTAGGTGCAACACCCTAAAACTGGACAGGTCAGATCAGAGACAAGTACATGACAAACTATTGAGATTCTCAAACATTACCATACTCAAATTATCCCTTTATCTCACTTGGCTGACTTCTGTTCATATAGCTTTTCTAAAATGAAATAATCCTTCACATCAGTGGCTACATGTGTTGTCAAACATTGTCAAAAAAGAAGAAAAAAATTATTTTTAGGAGTGGCAATTTTTTTATAAAAAGATTTAGGGAACAGTTTTATTTTATTTCAGCTACTTTTCAAATCTCCTTCTAATCATTCTGGCAAAAAACAACAACAGAAAAACAGAAAAAAAAATCAAGAATACCTTTGAGAAATTCGTTCTCCTGCAGATGTAAAAGACGTGAAGCAGAAAGCTAAAGCTTGATTTGTTCATCTACTTGTTTATGTTCTTCCCTATCAGTGCAGCGGCTGTGTAAGGATTCACAGAAATCATACTCTGAGATTCCAATTTTTTTCCCCCTATCTGAGAAGTAAAAGGGAGATTTTCTCCCACATTATAGCTTCAGTCCCACGTAATGAGACAGCCAAGTCGGTTCCTCTCTTTTCTCATCGAAAGTGAATGACTTTCAGGTAGCAATCACTGCATGAAATAGTCCTTTAGACGAGCCTTCAGATTTTCCTCCCGGGCAACCTGTGATGATTTGACAGTTGATCCAACAGAGATGAGTTCCTGGTTAAGAAGTCCAAACCAGCCCTCTGATACACACGACCACCAGTTTTTCGAATGTTTGCTGAACAAATCTAACAACGAGAACCGAAGCAGCAAACTGGGCTTTCTAAAGTATAATGCTGAGTATTTGTCAGAATGCGGAAAATTGATCCCCTGCCTGCGCCTCCGGGCCTAATAGGCCTCTCGTATATTGCTTTATTCTGCATAACGTAGCAACTCCGCGGCAGCGGTGCTGTTTCACAGACCTGAGCAAGATTCCAAACTTTCCTCGCATCCACTTGGCTTGGCTAATGTTGCTGCTGTGGTGGTGTTTTTTTCCTCCCCCCTAATTCCCAGATCACTGAGGAGTCCAGGTGTTCATGCAGAGCAGCTTGCAAGGCAGCAAAGTGATATTCCGAGGCGTGATGACAGTCAGCTCACGCTGCAGTTCTGCAGCATTGTGCCCGCCGCCGCTCCTGGGGGAAAGTCAGATCCTTGGGCCCGCGCAGCTGGCGCCGCCTCCTGCCAACAGCCGCAGCTCCCCGTCACAGATGTTCACGCAGTCCTCTCAGCTTCCAGCTCTTTGTGTTGACCTCATTCACACAGACAGGCAGCCGCAGAGTGAAAGCGGGCCCTCGCAGCCGTCAGTGAGAATGTTTAGGACATTTGCTGAGGACACCGATGCCCCGTTGAGAGTTAATCCAAATGGATCAGCCGGTGTCACCCATGGCAACTAGCAGGTGATCACACTGTTCTTGTAGTTATTCTAGTTTGTTGTTGTTGTTGTTGAAACAAACAAACAAAAAAAACCTGTTACCAACAGTTTACCTGTAGTAAAACAATCTATTATCACCATGAGTGTCGTGACTTTACATGTTTTTTTTGTAAATAATGACACTTTAATGCAAAGTTGGCACTTTTAATGGACTTTCAAAGCAGGTTTTAGAGCAACTGTGGATTATAAGTGTCATTATTTACCGAATGACACTTCATGACAACTGTCATAAACATTCATAAAGACTCTGTCATGTTCATGACAGATGTTATGTCATGTTAATGACAGTGACATGTCAGTCTTATGCACAACCCGTCAAATAAAGTGTGACCAAGATCTCTTCTGTCCATATCGATATACTAACATGTTACTCCCAAAGTCCAAAAACTTGCATTTTAGATTCCTTAGACACACTAAGGCTGTTTTCACAATCGTGCATCAGTCGTGCTGCTGATTGATGCAGCCATAGCCAGACATATGAACATAACATGACGTGTTAACAGTGTGGAACGATGTTGAGCAGTGGATCTCACAATATTGTCACCAGATCAGAACAAGACAAAGGCAGCCAATAAAACGGAGCATAGCTTTTGTCACATCCTCCCCCAGCCTTCTGGTTCGGCTGGACTGACAGGAGAAAGGTCGGCTCCTGAGAAGGATCTCAGTGTGAGTAGACGCGCGTCATTTGAAGCATAACAGATTACTCTGGTGATGCGGGAACATCACAGCCTCTTCGTTCCTGATGGCACTGTTGACTTACAACTGGGCTAGTTGAATGCACAAATATGGAGCTTTCTGGGATTTAAAACCATCGAAGATGCCCGATCAATATCAGATCAAATTATTTGTTTTTACCTCTGTTCTCCATCCATTGTGCTGCAGTTCAAGATGCTGTTACACAATCAGAGTCCATTTCTTCAGATCACCCTCCCTGACTTTGAAAGATGAAAGTGCAGCTGATATGATCAAATAATCAAATTTAGAGTAGTAATATTTATAACTTGAGAACACATGGACCTCTGAACGAAGCTCACACAAAGCGTCATAACTTGAGGGATAAGTTGGGTGTGTCCATGGATACTTATCAAATGAAATTGATTAAAATCTGAGTCATTCAGAATTTTTATGTCGGACAAAAATCTCAAAGTTGGAACTTTACATACCGTAAATACATCAACAGGAATGGCTTAAAGGCCGTTTTCACCACTGAATCAAACCTAAAGACCAACATCATCATTAAAAATTAATACCAAGTTCAAACATGGCATTTTATTTTTTTTTCAGCAGCACCACATTACTCTTTTAATATTTCCTCTTACAACAGACCACATACATGTCTTAGATCATGTTGAGTTTTAATTCATGCAAAGGTTAGATTACTTCACTTGTATTTACAGGAGTCTTAATGCAAGCAGCTGCCTCTCGGCTTAAAACGCACTCTGAAGTAGAGAAACATATCTTTGCCCTCACTGCCCTGGCGAGGAGAGCGAAGCAGCCCGCCGCCTCCCTCAGCCTCATACGCTCAAACGGAATCATTTTTTTTTTTTTTTTTTTTTCACAGAGACGGAGCAAAAAAATGTCATCAGCTCTGCGCGAAAGCCTTCACATCCTGTCACCTTCTCCCCCCCTTTCTCGCTTTCCCCTCCGTTTTAGTGATTCCCTTCATCAATTAAGGCTGCTCTCAAGATTGTCTTCAGCTATTTCATTACAGTCAATTAGCCTGGAAAGAGACAGCGTGAGACAGAGGAGAGCCTTTCAGGCAGCGAACAACATGTGCAGCAGGGCCTGCATACCAAACAGCGACAGCGGCAGGCGGCCGGCCAAGCTGCTCGCAGACTGGCTGAGGGCATTCACCCCTCTGAAGACCAATAATGTTTCTAGGGTCCTCTGTGGAGACCAGTCAGATACACTCCAGCCTTATGCCAAAGGCCTTAGCCAAAGTAGAGTATTTTAATAATTTTATGAGCTCTGTTTTAAGCTCAGCCCATAAACCAGCAGTGAGCTGTTTAGTCCCACTGCCTGCATTTACAAATGACTAAATGTGTTGAGCATGTGTGGATGCTACATGAAAATCACGCTGCCGAACCTGGACCTGACCGACTGCAGGTTGGCCTGACTTGATGCAACCTGCTGAGTTTCCTCAGGCAGAAATGTTCTAAGCCATTTTGAATAATTAGACGAGCATACTGTTTTATAACTAGGATGAATTGAAATGCGTGTGTGATTGGATTGAAGTGATTTTTTTTTGCAAAGGGCCTTGAGACGACATGTTCTGTTCTACGTTACCTTCATGCTTCAGGAAGTGCTCTTCCTTTCCTCACAGTTAGACCCAAGATAAAAGGGAGTTTTGGTAACACCAGCCTCCTTCTAATCTGGCTACATTCACAGCAGGACTAGACAGTGGCTTTAATAAGCAATTATTCCACTTCCACCCTTGATCAGTCTCCTGTGTGTGTATTTATTCTGGAAAGTTGTCATCTACGTTTTCACACCTGGCAGCCTTGGCGCTCAAAGCTACATGAAAATCCACCTCAGCGCAAGACTGAGATTCTGCCTTCTGTATTTGATGCATGATGCTGCAGAGACGTGGTTATGCTTCTCTATAAAAAGCTTATTGTTCATTCAACATATTTACCGCGTTATAATTAGGGTTGCGATGAAAGGATTTAGCTGGTTCCGTCTGTACGCTGTTGGACTGTCCGGTTTGTGGCTATTTAGCATATGGTTGAGAAACAGCTGGCCGGCTCTCCTGGCTGATCACAACTCCTGGGAATCCAAACGGCTTCTTGGGGAAGATCGCCATATGCCTGACCGTGCAGTTTACTAAGAACTGTTGTGTTTTTGTTTTTCCGTCTCCATGATGTTGTCGATGCTCATCTGCCGATGTGCTTAGATAATCTGCTTTCTTCTTTGTTCTCCGAGGCTCATTTTGAAAATGGCTGGATTTGATTTGCGGTTGTCATGTTTACGGTTAGTGTTTTTTTTTTTTTTTTTTTTCATTTTGAAAATGGCTGGATTTGATTTGCGGTTGTCATGTTTACGGTTAGTGTTTTTTTTTTTGTAAACAGAGAAGAAATTGATAACACTATCATGGGCTGATGTCAGGAACAGTTTAGCTAAACAATAAAAGCTTTGTTTTTTTTTTTTTTTTTTTGTAAACAGAGAAGAAATTGATAACACTATCATGGGCTGATGTCAGGAACAGTTTAGCTAAACAATAAAAGCTTTGTCACGATTTAAGGTTCAACTGTGGTTATGTTGTTCAGCTAATGACAGACAGAACAGAACAGCAACAACTCTCTGCCACGAAGTTTACTCAAAATGAAGTTTCTGGCTTTTATGCGTAAACATATGAGATTACCGTATAAATAGTGACCGGCGGTACATCACATCTGCATGAAAACGTTTCCTGAATGATTCTATTATCATTGTTTTTGCTGTGACAGCGGCATGAACAGTTCAGAGTGTAATCTCTGAATATGTAAAGGAATAACATGCAGCGTCGTACAGTGGAACAATAGTCGAGGAGGCTGATGCAGCATCATCTCTCTCTTTGCCAACATTGCAATTTAGTTTGGCTAAAAATAATTATGTTGCATGTTAAAAGCAAACCAGAGAAGAGAAGAAAAAGAAAAATGGAAACAAGAAAAAACCAGCAACTCTACTGGGAGAAATTAAATCAAGCTGCTCGGCGTAAGATGTGCTAATTAGCAGCCAGCATCGTGTTAAAGAATAATTCTATGGAAAATCCGTCCCAATTTTAATGGCCCATTTATAACGCAAACAAATCATAACTCTTTAAAATGCCAGAAGCACTCCGCTCGTCTTCTGTAAACATGCGGAGAGGTTTTCACGACTTTTTTTTTTATTTTTTTTTTTAATGGTAAGTATTTGCTATAATCTCGAAACAAAATCCAAAACATTTTAGCTTGCAGTAAATAGATGTTTACTATTTGTTAGGAGGCACAGGGAAAAAGCAACAACTGAGATATTAATGCAATGTTTATTCATTTCCACAAGGTTTTATTCATGAAAACTACAGAATTATTTCAGAATGATGCCACGTGTGGCTTACGCTTCTTGCCCAATTCAAGCTAACTGGTTCAAAGCATAGAATCGATCTGTTTCTTCTATTCCTGCTTCAAAAACCCCCCCAAAAAACACGGAAGTCCACAAAAGAACTCCGGCCGCATCCACGTCACTGTGGGTGATGTTGGATTCCCGAGGCGAGTCCCCACCTGGTGGGACAGAGCCTCGTCAGATTAGAAGAGGCCTCGGAGAACAGCTTTTATGCTATTTATCTTTATGCAGTGTGTAACTGTTGATTCCCAGTGATTTACTTCCCCTCGTCCCTGAATAACTGTGAAATCATGAAAAGGTACTCGCGCTCAGCCATTTTCTTCTCAAGTAAATCAGAACTGAGCTAATCCTTCAGGGGCTTTCAGTTTGTCGGCGTTCGGCACCAGAAAGATTTGCATTTGAATAGCCGGAGGGAACCACATTTGTTGGGATGTGTAAAAAGAAAAAGAAAAAAAAAATCAACCCCTCAAAATAAACATAATTTTTGCTCCTTTAGCGAAACCCCCTTTTTGCCAAGAGGGGCACCGTTTGGTCGTCTCCTGTGACAAATCTCAAAGACGGAGCATGCAGCGATGGCGCTCTTTGACCCATTCCTCGTTGCTCGTTTTGTCCTCGTTCATGCAGAGTTCTTGTTCATCTTCTACGTTCTCGTCCTTTCAGGTCACCCCAAAGTTTTGCTTGCCCGTCCTGGGAACGTAGAGATGGCTCAGCAAATACAAACACCAACTAAGAAAATCTGTGTTAATTAGACCAAATGTTTTGGATCATTATCCTGATTCACGGCCCACTTATGACCATTTTCCTGTCGACTGGTTGAGCTCACCAGATAAAAAGATTCAACAGTTCATGATTTGTGCCGAGGTTCCTAACAGGCCCACAGCATCTCAGATCCTTTACAGCACTTAATGGTGTCAACAAAGTGCTTTTCTACGTATTTATACTTTCTTTCTCACTCGACACACCAGGAGTGTTTGTTAATGAAGAGTTACATTTTAGTCTCATTTAATCAAAACACCGGGCTGCAATTACATTCTCAATTATGGTTACGTTTGTTCCAGTAGGACAGGAACGGCTTTTATTCTGGGATAGTTGGCAAACAAAAGCTCACCATCTCAATGAGTCCAATGGTTGCTATGAGCGCCTAGTGACAACAAGATGTCATTATTTGCTACAGAGAGCTTTTCTTGACTGTTACTGCGAGGCCTTTGTGTCGCATCATATTTCACTTACAGGATATGGCCTCTAATTAATGTTAAAACGATTGTGACGTACCACTGTCCCATTGGTGATTTAGTTAAAAACAATAAATTCTCAACGTGATATTTTGTCTACACATCCAATAAAGGTGTACGGCTCTGTGATTCTGACAAAAAGTGAACTAATAAGTTGATACAATTTAGCACACTCTTCACAAACTCAACCCACAAAGTGTGACAGAGAAATGAGAGAGAGAAAAAAATATATATATATATTTTTGACGTGCAAAAGCAATTTAGTGGGTTTTCTTTGAAGCCTGTCTGTTTAAGACGTCTTCGCAGCAGGTTTTCTGCATCCCTCCTTTGCCCCTCCACGTACACAGGGGGGCTGCCAGTGGGAGATTTTCTTACAGCAAGAGATGTCGCAAGCTTTCAACCCACCGCCGTCACCATCGCCACCCAAGACATTCAGATTCCCTTTATGAATTTCTCCAGTGTTTCCTGTTTATGCGGAGACAGATTATGTATCATGTTTTTAATTGATCCCTTTGGGGTGGTCGCTCACAATGAGGGGAGACTCGGCAACACGCTGGTATGAACCTCAGTCCAGTGATTACCATACAAACATTGCGTTTCAGATACGTAGCTTCAGGCTGCTGTAATTGGTGCTGCATAGACACAGACGGCGAAGAGACTCTGTGGCCGGCTGCAGTTGGATCGGGGCGCTTTTGTGGTGCTGTGTGCATTAGCGCATACACATCCCTGTGGACTATTCTCTGTTCGGTCTTGGGAGTTCATTGAGATTTGTTATTCCTTCCTCCATTGTTGGAGTCCAGGGCGGTGGTGCTGCAGCTGCACGGCAGCAAGAAGGTTCTGGGTTCAAATCCCAGCCTGGAGCTTTTCTGCGTAGAGTTTGCGTGTTCTCCTGGTGGATGCGCGGCTTCCTCCCACCATCCAAAACAAGACTGTTCGGTTAATCTGCTTTCCTAAAACGCCCATAGGTGTGTGTGTGTGTGTGTGTGCGTGTGTCAGTTAAGGTGTCCGTGGTGTGATTTAAATATTTTTTAGGGCGGTTACCCCCACGAAGCCGGTTTTGTCCATTGTCTTATTGGAATGCATAAGACTGAACATATAAGTCATGCCTTAGGTTTTGGCAGTGATAAAAACGTGTTTAGTGATTTCTTCAGTTGGATTTTACAGTTTTAATGAAATATGCTGAAAAGCAATTCCTGCATTCCACACAATTTTAAGCTGTTCCTGGCAAAAATGTCAGATTTATCCCAAGAATGAATGATAACAGGTTGGCCTTACTCACGTGTTGCAGAGTGTTAACTTGCTTGATGATGGCTGTTCTTGTGGTGACAAATTGTAACTGGACGTTTCTGATTCAGTTTTTCCTCTAATGCCACATGTTCTGCATGTACGTAGCTAACATCCGGAGAGTTTTTCAGTTTTTCCAGTGTCAAATGAACCACTTCTTTATCCGTTTCTTCCTCTGACACCAGTGTTCAGTCATGTTCTCAGACATTGCAACATCCTTACCAGGTTGTTTCTGTGTTGTCTGAGGAAGGTGAACTCAAGGAATGTTCTTGTCTCATGTTTTTTTATGCTGCTGTTTCTGGGTAGAAGTGTGAAAAAAACACCTCCACCCATAGATTTTATCAAAATGTATTCTATTAGCATGATAAAGAAGTCACGTCAGACTTGTCTGCCTCGTCTTTTCTTCTCCAAACAATTGATTTTCTGGATATTATAAACTATTCATCAGAGAAAAGGGACATTGCAGCAGTGTTCTGTGATCCGTTTCCTGACTGCAGAGTTTCACACTGAACTTTGATATTGTTCTTGGACAGAAGCAGCTCTCTAGCTGCACTTCTTGTCATAAGACCGTTGTCCAAATGTCTTCACCTCACCGTGTGCTCATACCAACCTAATATCAATGCTGAGCAAACCCTGTTCTGGTGGATGTACACTTGTAAAGAGAATACTTCAGTAGGACGCTGTTCTGGAATGTGTTGGACTTACTTGGGCATCCCGGTGCTGAAACTAAAACATTTGCCTTGAAGGTTTTAATGACCCTGAGAGCAGTTCTCTCAGGTGGAACAGTATAAGCAACTATTCTGCTTATAATGACAGGAAGTAAATGTTGCTAACAAAAACACTTCTCTCAAGAAATTCTGCCTCTGTTTTTAAAGAACTCATTCAGAGGACAATGGCAATTACAAGGATTTATTTAAGTGCTACAAACTGCTTCGCATTCAAGAAAATATATTAAGACAACAACATAAATTGCGAGAATGAGAAACGAGAAACATATTATGCATCTTCAAATAGTCCCTACTCTTTCCAGCACTCTCTCTTCAGTACGTCTTCGCAACATTTACCACTAGCGTTGGACTGAGACGTAGTTTGTATGACGAGCTCAGCAAATGCGCATTTCCACCAGGTGTTTGCTAACTGCTGCTGCTAGTCTGGAGGAGCCGACTAGCAGGAGCTCTGGATAAACAGGCGGCTCTTTGTGAGAGCAAGTCCTCTGAATGGCTGTCATGGGGGATTCAAATATTTCTCAAACATGCATGAAAGAATCAAAGCAATCCTCCAGGTATATTCCAAATGAGGGAATATCATCATGAGACAAAGATACAAAAACTCTTTTTTTTTACATTTTTTTTTTTTTAAGTAAGCTGTCTAATCAAGTGAAGCTTGTTGATTCCAGTCAGCAAAATACTCTAAGACTAATAAGACTTTTCACAACAAAAGCAGAAGGTTCAAAGTTGCAAAGCTGCACATTTGCATAGCTCAACTTATTTATTTCCTTGCCATGACCGTAACATGACAAACGCCCCTCTGCTACAGAGGTCTGGCTTAAAGGATATCTCTGGGGAAAATGACTCACTTATTTCCATCCATATGTGACAGGTACTAAAGAGCTGCGAGTGTGAGGCGGCCTTATTTTATTTTTTTTGTCCTCTCTAACCTCACTATTACTTCACCGCAGCCCTTAAGGGTGCCTTATCCCTCCGGGGTATTACATGTCCTCATCCCCGTCTCTGGACACTTTGAGAGCCGAGATGATCCTCATTAAAGCGTGTGGACAGAGGGCATGTGTCTTTGCGGTTTTTCTTGTCCACACACTGAGAAACTCAATCTGACAAATCCTCTTATAAAGATATCGCTCTGCCTCCATCCAGTCACCAGCCTCTGTTCCCATTAAACGTTTCGGCCCGATTCGTCCTCTCCTGCACGCGCCCGGCGCCGATCAGAAGCAGGCGGCAGTGAAACTAGGACAGGCAAAGTGGATGGTTGTAATAAATGATGAATATCCTTGGCTGAACAATTTTTTTTTTTTTTTTTTTACCCAGGGATTTGACAGATGAGGTATGGCGATCACCATCAATATAGTCTGTGTGGCATGAAGATGAAGGGTCAGGTTACCATCCCATCAACTACAATAATTGAACTGTCGAATAAACTGCATAGCCCTCTTCTGGTATTCCTCTACTTCTTTCATGAAATTTTCATCAGCCAAAGGCAGGGAGTTATTCCTTGTCTTCATTTACTCAGCTGACTGGAGTACTGCTGAGGACTGGGCTGACAGGGAAGCTGATCGGCAGACGTGTTTTTATTAAATTGAAGCGGCGTTCTTCGGAGGAGTGCGGTGCAGAAGAGAGCACGGCGTCTGACCTTTAAATGCGAGGCAACCACAACACGCTTGATGTTGAAGTCCCGCCCTGCCTTTACAGCACAACCTCTTACAGACCCCAGATCTGCTGCGCTGCGGCGTTAAGCACATGCACAGCAGGCAGCAGAGAGACTTTAACAAACTGTCACTCAGGTAGAACAGCGGTTTTTTGTTGTTGTTGTTGTTCTTTTTTT
>NW_006800018.1:1996959-2016681 GCF_000485575.1 Poecilia formosa | reverse complement strand
TTTCTTAAAGAGGCATCCCCATTTTATGTGGGTTACATCTACAGGCACATCAATAGTGTAGTAAAATTACTGTAATGTAATTTTTTTTTTCTCACTTTCAGGTGATTAGAGTGCAGGGATTAAAATACAAATGTTTCTCCTGTATTCAATTTTAAAAAAGAAAAAAACTAAGAGAAAATCACAGTAATGCTGATCCTTTTTTTATGACACAACATTGCAGACAAGATTATTCAATAAAGTTTACAGTTAAAAACTCTCGAGAAAGAGCGAAGCGATCCTTTGAACCACACATTGTTGATAAACGCTTGTGTTCTACTGCTGTTTTTCTAAACCGGCTTGTGGTCATGTGTGTTTTTCCAACTGTGTTTGGATTGAGATCGGCGTTTCATTTGGTTCATAACGGCATTTAGAAGAACAGCGTCATGTTTCCACTGAATGAGAAGATTTCTCGTGGAACAACAAAATGTGCCCATTCTGTTTTATTTTGTTCTGTTCTATGAAAGATAAGGAAAAAGTGGCACTAATGGGATACCGTAACAATTTTTCAATGTAAATTCGATATGTCTGCTTCCTTGATAGCAGATATAATCAATGGAAAGGGACTGATGGGATGGTAAACTGTCTGGAGTTGTTCTGTTGTTGTTGTTTTAATTTTATTGCTACTTTAAGAATCAATACGCTCCATTCAATTTTTTATGTGGGACTCTTTGCTAAAAGCAAATGTTCCATGTCTCCATAATGTGCTTTTAGGACATGTGAGCACGCTTTATTCTTCAGTTCACAATCTCATGCCAATATGGAAATAAATCAACGTGAGCAGAAGAAATGAACATTGTAGAAATGTCTGTTTCTTGATGCACAAAGTGCACAACGTGACCTTTATAGAAACTGTTTCCACTTGGTTTTAGTTACTTGGATGTGAGTTTGTTCTGAATAATATCTACGGTAAAAAGGAACATTTTGAAGTTCACTTCTTCTTGCAGATTGTTCTGACAAACACACACACATTCCCAAATCATTTTAAAATCTCAGTTATTATTCCTGTAATAATACTATGTGAAATTATGATGAATGGATGTGGAACTACTGGTAAATTTAGTGGGGAAACTAGTTTATCACTGATTTCAGTGAAGTAATTACACAGATTTTAACGTGCAAATTTAAAAAAAAAAACCAATTCATTGCACTTTTCTTCTTTACACCACAAAAGTTCTGAGCCAGAAATCTATCAACGAGCCTATCAATAAAGCAATTAAAGTCTCAAATAGCATCTCGATGCTAAACATGTTGCAGCAGCACAGATATTCCCAGTGCTAACGTCAGCGTTAATGTCAGTCCACATTTCTAAAGAAGTTCCATGAATGATCCGGGGCTCAGTGAAACACTGAACACTGAATGGGTACAAGAGCCTCTTGCACCGACCTGATAACAAATTAAAAACAATAAATGTCTTTGTTGTTGCGCTCATACATCCGTTTATTCAATAATTTAGCAGCAAAAAGGGTTTTTGAATTGAAAATGTCACTAATTTTGTCAAAAGGATTATGAGACATCTAGAATGTCAAACATCTCACAAAAGAGCTGGAATTTAAAGAAAGCAAGAACTATATGTTGAGCGAAGACGACACAAAATAGTTTGTACTATGATTGATAATGCACAGTAATTAGCCAGACCAGCAGACAACCGCAGCTGTCGCTTAACAAAATAACCTTTATCAGAAAAGGAAATGCTTTTTCCAATGCGAGTTACATTACGGCCGAACATTAATTAAATCGAGTGTGAGGCTAATCATGTCGAGAAAAGAGAAGCTTGCACTAAACCCACAGGGCCGCTCTGGTATGAAGTATTCTGGAAACTGTTGGTGGAGGAGATGGCGGCATCTGAGTAACAATGCTAGTCAGAACTGGAGCACAAATTACAACATCTAATGATTTAAATTCATCCGTCGGGTTTGTTACGTCTCCAGTCTACTACAACCAGACTGCAGTTATTCTGATTATCTCCTAAATTAGGAATCTCTCATGTAGATCTTCACTTTATGGACTTTAAGGTACTGAGATGAACGCTTCCTTGTTACAACCTTCTTTGTTTTATTTTATTTTTTTTTGGATGGACGTTGTGGCAAAACCCAATGCAACTTCATAATTCCTTCTATAGTTTTGGACTTTGTTTTCACTGGTCATCTATTCTGTTTTTTCTTTCCTGTTTTCTTTTCTGTCCAGGTTTGAGAAACGTAAATACATACAGATATGGTTGAAAAAGAAACATTTTTAAAATAATGATAAATGCCCATTATCACATACACAAAAAACTTCCAAATGTATAATGTAAAAGTATTGTAAAATATACAACGTAACCTTGTTGAGTTACTGTTATTGCACAGCGTTGATCTTAGCATTTAAGTGCGCTCATGATTTTGAGCTAATAACAAAAACTACACATCGATTTAGCATTATGAAAGTGCCACTAACCGCTATTAGCCTATGATTACAAAGCTCGGTCTAGGTTTTATTTCCCCAGCTGTAGAGAAACGGCTCAAAAAGAAGCAGAAGTGTTGTGTGTGTGTGTGTGTGTGTGTGTGTGCGTGTGTGTAAGTGTGGTAGGAATTGTGAAAGGACAGAAAAACAATAATGTCGGTCACAGCAGCATATCCCTGGGGAAGTCGAGAGGGAGCAGCCATGGCTGCAGGTATTGCATTCACTGATACAGTTTATAATATCTTGGAGTCCAAAACAAGGTGCTAGCTGGCTGGCAGTGTAGCCAAGGCTGATAGACTAATGGAATTCGAATGGCTGGCCTCATCTTGCTGTTATGATGGCTGGGTGACAGGCCCTGATGGATAGCTGGAGTTAAAGGTTCGCCTGACAGTCAAGCTCTGGTTGATGAATTGTGAGATGAGACAGACATACAAAAGCTGTGGGCAGCCCAGACTGAAAAAGATCCCCCCGTCTCTCCCCCCGTCTCCCCACACTCCCACCCTGCCACCATTCTAGTCGGTCATCCAGCACGCTCTGGATGACAGCAGCAGCCGAAACATTTTCATCCATCTTACACCAGGACCTTCTGCTGTGATGCTGATGCCTTGGGCTCAGTGACTCAGCACCCAAATGAGAGAATTGGTGAACATTAGAAATTGTTTTTGTGCTGACTTTTTTGTTTTTGTTTGGCATTGTCATGTCACTAAAGCTAAGCGTAGGATTATTGAAGCCTGGTGAGTGTTACATTACTGTGGTCTCATTGAAACACACTTCCTGTTTGGTGGACAGCAAGTCCTTTCGAGTGAAACTGCGAGTCGTCGATGTGAATGACAAGTCAAGTTCAAAGTCCGTTACGATGCCACCAAGTCGAGTCAAAAGTCATTCAGTTTGCGACTCTAGTGTGACTTGATTCCTCACCACTGCTTTATAAACTCATCATTGTCGGTATTTAAGGTGGGTTTAAGGTAGCACTGTCCTGTTTGAGGGGGGGATGACTAGAAATGGTTTTAAAATGTGTTTGAAAATGGTCAGCTTTAAGAACCCATGGAAAGGCAAATTTTGATTTATTTGTGTTTTCTAATTTAACATCTCTTAGGTTTTCTGGGACTGAAATAGGATGATCTATCCACCGTAAAAATGTAATACTAACAGTAAAATTTTTCACAATAGGTATTATGAAAAACAACCTACAGAAAAAAAAACAATCAGAAAAAAAAATCAACAAACAAAAATCTAATTGTTTTTTTTTTGTAGATAAGTAGATATAGATTCAATGATAAAGAATCAGAAGCAAAACTACTTGATGTTTCGAAAATTGATTTTGAAAAGATGTTAGTTATAAAATCTATAAAAATTTGGACTGACCTCTTTCAAAATAACGCCTTACCCAAACAAGAGAAAGAATGGAAGAAAGCAAATAAATAGATAAAAAAAAAATCATGAGGTCAGAATGTTACACTTTTAAAATATATCTTTGATCTGTAATCTTTGTAAAAAAAAAAAAAAAAAAAAATAGTCCTTGCTATGCCTGCTCATTTCAGCAGTGACGGGGCTCTGTTTTTCCTCTGGACCTGAGCTACAGTATTTTGTCCATCGTTGCTTTTTTAAGAGGTGGAGAAGAAGAGGGATGTTGTCTCATCTTCAGCTTTGGCACACATGCTTTTCCTCTAATCCTTCAGGCACTCAATTTGCAGGCAGTGAAGTGTGAAGCTCTGTAATGATGGGTTATTGACCCACTCACTGTTTGGCAACAAGTGTGGAGGTAAAGCCGATGGACGATTCCTGTTGTTCCATGTGATATTCTGAAGCTGCTAATCTGCTGCTAAGGGTAATGTAGATTAAATGGATCATTTGGTTTTCTAATAATGAGAACACAAAATAACAAATAGTGTTTTGTTGGTTAAGGTCAAATTCAACAGACAGATATGGTAAGAGAGGTCTGAATGTAGACGTTGGCTCGTTTAAACTTAAAAGTGGTCCGTGTTGTGTATGAAATTTGAATGACACAAAAAGCAAAGAGGTGAAGCTGAAGACATTTCATGGTGAAAAAAAACTGTAAATATTGTACAACAGGGATGTCAAAAGTGGAGTCGGTCCTGGGGCCATTTGTGGCCCTCAGGAGGATTTTTGTGTTGCCCTCAACCAGTCCAGGCAACTGTTCACGATACATATTTAAAAAGAAAATGTTTGGGTAGAATGTGGCTGTCGTGAGAACTTAAAATAAAAGATCAGAATCGCATTAAATTTTAATTTAATTTGATATTAAATAGCAAGGCAAACATCCAGTGACTGTCGGTAAAAAGCACACTTGGAAATACAAAAACACTTACTGATGCTGATATATATATATATATATATATATATATATATATATATATATTTTTTTTTTTTTTTTTCTTTCTTTTCATGTTTCAGCTCCAACATGATTTACAGAGCCGTAGAGATCACTTTGCTTGTTTCATGAAAACAAAGAAATGAGCTAAATAAGAAATTTGATTGGTCCAAAATAGTAGTAATAGGCGTTTTGTGCAGCTGAATGGTTGCCATGGGAAATTCAAAGATTTCTCAAACATGCATGAAAGAATCAAGGCAACACTCTCCAGGTATGTTTTTGATAAAAGAATAACATCATTACATGAGCCGAAGCTCATAAAAGTCGATTTTACGTAATACTGTCCCTTCAGATAATCTTAAGAGATATTCATGTGGAAGAGTGGTCCAGTCCACGGTCCAGTCCACGCTCAAGGACGTTGGGACCAACCCAATCTAAAATTAGGGATATTTACCACATTGGATTGTCTTGGCTCGATATTGGAGTGTGTGTGTTTGCGTGTGTGTGCGTGTGTGTGTGTGTGTGTGTAGGTGTGTGTGCGTGTGTGTGTGTGCGTGTGTGTGCGTGTGTTCCCAGTTGGCAAACGAGAACGCAGCCTGTTGAATGTGACTTGCAGCCAGTCAGGAAGCAGGGTGACAGAAACACGGAGAAAATCTAAAACACAGAAGATAAAAAACTGGCGCAACAGAAAGTCCGGTGGAAATCAAACCTCTCTCTCTCTCTCTCTCTCTTTCTCTCTCTCTCTCTCTCTCTCTTCCTATCGTTTTTCTCTGTTAAACATGATCCTCAAACTGTTGCCATTGCTTCTTCCCAGTCGGCCATGTTTGTTTGTTCTGAACTCACGTTTGACCTCAAGAAGTTTTGCACGATTTCCCATCAGACATCCGAATGCTGCTGAATGAGTTCATTCTCAGTTGGTTTGTGGTGTGTGTGTGTGTGTGTGTTTCTCCTGCCACGTGCCTCAACCTCACACTCTGTAGGACCAAATCTGTTATAACTACAATTTATTATCATCATGTGTGTGAAAGTTACAGCACAACTTATATCCCAGCCTTGTTGCCTCCATGCAAACTGTTGGATTGACCTGCACGTTGCTGGTCCTCATGTCCGTTAGGTTGAAGTCGAATTAAACTATTTCTTCTAGAACTTTAACTTAGTATTGCATTATTTTTTTTTTGTACTGCACTAAAGGAACAATGGTTGTTTAGATATATCAAGTGTGAAGAGTGTTTCTTGGAAAGGTCACTTTTATTTAGAGAAGAAAGTGGATTTGCAAAAACTGTTTTGTCAGGACTTAGAAATACAACTTTAAGGGAAGAGTTTTTTCTTCTTTTCTTTTTTTTATGTAATTCATTTCATTACTTTGTTGCATCTAAAAGACTTGGAGCATACATAAGTCAAATTAAACAGTTTACCCCTGTATTGAAGCTTGCAATGTATAGTTTTTTCTTTAGCAAGAAAAGAAAAACAAACCCGCTTAAAAAAATGGATTTACATCGGATTAAGTTTCTCTGTTTTCCTTTTTATTCAATCATCCGTCTTCTGCAGCGCTCCCCCCCTCTGCTCTGCCTCCCCTGGGGCACCTCTGGTTATCTCTCCTGACACGAGGAAGGGAAACCTCGGGGTACTGCTTGACAGGGAGTCCTCTCTATGATTCCCTGCAGCTTTTTCAATTCTCTTGTTGTCACTGCAGCAAACTGGAAGGGACTCATAAAAGAACCCTGTCATGTCATTGTCGCAGACACAGTGGGAAACTGAGATGGCCGCGACTGGCGCCGCCGCTGCTGCTCTGCGTCTCCGTATGTTCTGGTGTGAGTAAACAGAAACCGCACTCTGACGTTAAACAAACCAGCTCCCAAAAAATAGTACAATTTTTATTCATATTTATCACCATTAGACATGAATTCATTCTCATTAATGATCTTTTTTTTTTTTTCATCCCATATATAGTGGGACAGTCTGAGAGCTATTAGAGCCGCTAGCAGAGTTCTAGCTGCTGTCCAGCAGTGTGCTCTGTTTTCTTTACCATAAAAGACGCTCCCAGACCGGCACATATTTAGCTTTCCGTGTCTGATTTCTGTCCTCTGAACCCCCAGCTGGCTGCGGCAGACGGCCAGTTATAGTTATATAGAGTTCGGTATCTCTTTGTTCCACTGTCACCACATGCTTGCTTCAGAGGAGGGAGCTGCTTTCAGTTGCCGAGAAGTCAGAACCCGAAAACAATCTGTTGCGTTGTCTGAAACGGGAGAAAAAAAAAAAAATTCAGTCATAAGGTCAACTGATAGCAGAGTTGCACTGTACTATAATTGATGCAGAGAGTACTGATGAAATGGTGGTCAGAGCTGTGAGGAAAATGAGGTTTTAAGTCTCGTGGTAAAGAACTGGGAGCAACTTTCCGCCTTAAGCCTGCAGTCTGAAAAATTCTCTGTAGGGAACAAAAAAATGTTCCTTAAAACATGATAGTTTGGAAAAATACCCCGAGAGCTGTTCTTTTAAAACTTCTCTATGAGAGAGTAACTTAATTAAAGCTAAAATACCATCACAAACAGAGCTCAGGGTGACGTCTCATCTGGGTGGAACAGGTGCAAGCGCAGAAAAATTGCAGCAAAAAGTTTCTGGGTTTCTGCGTTATTAACTCCCATGTTTTCTCCCAGTCAGCAGACAAACGCGCCACAGTGTGTCGCATTCCAAAGGCAACATTGTCTTTGATATCAAAATGGCACATTTATTGAACGACAATCTATGGAGGACTGGTCGGTTCGGAAGTGGCTGTTTTCTTTGTAGACTCGGGGAGTTTGCAGTTACCAGATGGGCAACGTAACGAGGAGCTGTTGTGTAAATGTTGAACAAAGGCATTACGCCTCGGGCCTTTTCCTTTCATCTAGCAGAATGGTTGCAAAGTGAAAGAAGCTACACTCTCGTTTTGGGTTATTTGGAGGTGATTTAGTGAAATAAACATGATGAGGATGTGCTGTTAACATCGCCATATGTACCAAATGGTTTATGAAACTCTGACTCTTGTGACATGCACTGACAGTGTTGCACTCTGTCGCTTTTCTTGGCTTAGTGCAGTAGATCTGACCCAGAGGTCGTTCAGGGCTTTCTTTTCTCCTGCAACCCCACAAAATAACTGGGACTCAGAAAGCCGTGACATCATCTGACGTACATTTGGAAATGTGCTTTTTTTTTCAAAATCATATTTAGCAGTTGGGTCCAACATCATTTTTAGGACTGAGCCACGTAGTTTTGGGGAAAACGGATCCCTCAGATTTCTTATAGACAAATTTCATGCTCTTTGTTTTTCTGTATTTGTGTCGCAAATTTGGAGCAAAATGCTTTTGATAGTGGAGTTTTGAAAATGTTTTTAATTTGGAGCTGAGATATAGCGCAAAATCTATCATTTCAACATTCTTAAAAAAAAAAAGTAGGGGACTACACGATCCTGGTTGAGAATTTATGGCTTTTCTTAGATTTTGCTGCTGTAGTTTAACAGCAACAATTTCTTGAAAAAAAGCTGAATAGAAATTATCTCTCATCTTATTCTGCCCTGTATATTACATCAGGTAAACCTAAAGGTAATGCGCTGTAATAGTGGATTACTTTTCTGAAGAAATGAGTGGCGACATTTTTATTTTTTTTCCCCAATAGAGATTTTCCTTGGTAACAACCGAGGCCTTGGCTTCTCATGAAACAACTCGAACTCAGATTTGTAATTCATCACTCCGTCACTCCATTTTTAATTCTGAGGATGAGCGATGCCTCTCAGGTGACTCCTGCTTGGTTCAGCGTTCAGTTAAAGCAGCATCGGTTCCTGATGAGTTTCTGATGTACACAGAGTTCTCCATCTGTCTCTCGCTCTGCACCTTGAAGAGGAAATTCTGTCTTTGTCACTTTGCCTCTGCAGGTCGACTAATGATCATGTACTGGTCTGTGTGAGTAGGCTTCTCCTCACCTGCAGTACATAGTTGACACTGTAACAAACCCTCATTTCTATCTTCCTCAAGGACGGGACATCGAATTCGGTTGGTTTCCATTGCAGGACTGGGTCGGGGTGTGTAAGGAGACAAATGGGGCCCCTGGTCCTCGTGATCCATCAACCAAACAAGCGCTGCATGCTCAACTACTCTCTTAAATCCCAGTTCCGCTGTAACTTCCTGCACTGCAAAAATAATTTCATTTTTACTAACGTGTGACATGAAGCGAAAGGGCAGCGCTGTAGAGCAGCGGGAGAAAAAACAAAACAAATAAACATGGAGTGTAAGTGGGTTTAAAGATGACTGGAGTTGTTTTGTTGTGAACCGACTGGCTCAGTGAGGAGCCTGGATCGGTTCAGGAATGATCTGCAAGGCAATGGGAAACAACCGGAGGGCGTCAGACGCCACCTTGAACTGACTTAGTTTTGTATTGATCGGAGAGAGTTCGCCCATGATTCCACCTGTTTAATTGAGCGCCGGTCTAACCTGTGCTGCTGTAAACGCAGGAGTCCAGCAGGAGATGGGCAAAAAGAAAGCAAAGAAAACAACAATCCAAGGTTTTGGGAAATAAAAATCAGCATGCAGCGCTAAGGAAATGTTTAAAAAAAAGATGCAGAGTTCCTTTTTACTCTTACTGTTAAAGGAGGCAGATGTGACGCGTGTCGTGTTGCTGAGTCTCAACAGGCGAAGCTGCATCCCAGTTGGCCGTGTGTGTTTGTTTCAAATAGCAAAATAAAAAGCTGGATAACTGACATCCACAGCACTTCCTGTGAGAGAATGTACCTCACTTTATTTACAGTATTTTCTTGTGCATATAATTTGCAGGTGGAAGATGAAAGAGACAAGCTGAAGAGCGTTTACAGCTAAATTTTGATTTTATTTTATTTTTTCTGTGAGCGTCAAGCAGACTGAGTGGAAGCAACGTGTGGTGGCAGACTAAACTCCTTCTGTTTTACATCCACGTATTTGTTATGGGAAAAAGGGTTTCTCTCTCTTGTTTGCTCATCCCTCTTATCGTCTCATTGCTGATGCGAAGGGGCACAGCTTGGCAGCACAGAAATGCTCAAAGTACAAATCTTTATTTGCTGCACGAGAATGCAGCCAGCAGTTTCACTCTATGCCGCAGTGAAGCAGAAGAAAGCGATGCTGTAGCTGTGCTCCTGACGTGTCGATGAAAGAAATCCCAAGCGCGGCACGTCTAAGACCGAAACGAGGCCAGGACTTTGAAAATGCGGCCTCAAGACCAATCCTGAAAACCAAAACAAGTCTCAATGACCACAACGCTGCGGTCCAGTAAGGTCTCATGCATAAACGTATAAAGTAACTACAGTTATGTAAGTGTATAGATTTGAGTTTTAGTAGTATTTGTTTCAGCTGCCTGAATAGATAACATTTTTGTCAGTATTTTAAAGTGCAACTGTGATCAGAAGTTACTGTGTGAAAGCAGAGAAAGCCGAGAGAGAGGAGAAGAGAGCAGTTTGTGCAGACAGTGTTGGAGGGAAGCTGAACAGATTGTATTTGAAAGAAAGCAGACATTTTGAATGCAAACACTGCAAAGGATTCAAATTGAAAATGTTAGCTCTTGATATTTGGCATTTTAATTCCTGCACGTGTCCTGGCATAAACAGAGCGAACGTACCGATCTTATCACGCCGATATCGATACTGATACTCACCTCAGTATCGATATCGATACTCACCTCGGTACCGATATCGATACTCACCTCGGTACCAATACCGATATGCAGGTCAATAAGCCAGCCCTTACCGAGATTCGAGTTTGGCTTGCTGAGACATTCAGGTGAGCGCCGCTGGGCAGTTTCTAAAATACACGGCGATTCACTCAAAGTGTTGACTTTAAAATAACAATGTTTTAACCACCGACATCTGCGCCCTCATAACCTTTTAAAACATCACCGAGCTACTTCCAAATGGCATATCAAACCCCCGTGAGTTATTAACAGTAGTTAATCTTTGCACCGTTATTATCAGGCTTTCTAGCGGCTTTAATTATGAGGAACGGTTTTGGTGAATAATATGCCACCCATGAATAGACTTCATTTGGCAGCTAAATCTGCCCATGTAGTTCATTCAGTGAGCTGGAATTGATACAGTAAAAATTCTTCAAGGCAGTCAGTTTGTACATCAGTCAGATGTACTGAGATTAACTGAGGGGATGATATCAAATGGAGAAAAGTCTGAATATGCGGCACAGTTTAATACGTTCTGGTGCGCCGAATAGGTTTTTATGTAAGATATCAGATAACGTAGTTTCACAAATTACACGAGGCTTTTTCACAGCGGTAAAAAAAAAAAAAAAAGGTTCTAAAGTATCTACCTTTATTAGCACAGATTGAAGGTTTTTATATATTTCTGCATGTCAGCAGACTCGCCGGCATGGGCCTGACATCCCTACTCATCCTATCTGCAGGTCAGCTGAGCCACAGCTTTGTACACAGAGATAATACATACATTTTTCAGCAGAAACTCCAGTGGGTGATAATGCACCGGCTCATCAGCCGTTGAAACTGTCAAAAAATGTTTTTTGTTTCAGTCCCTGTTTTCTTTGAGGGGAAAATAGCAATATAATATATATAAAACAAACATAACTGTATTTGTAAATCCAAATAATACTCTGTATTTCTTTACTTGTTATGTTTGTGGCTGAAGTGTGACGAACTAGATGTTTTTTTTTCTTTCTTCACGTGACTCGACATCAAGACATTACATTTTGTTGAAATAACGTCAGTAAGATGCCGGGTGTGAATCCTTATTTAGGAGTGAGTATTTGAGTGGTTGGGTTTTGTCGGGCGCGTCTCTGCGTGGCTCTGTAATGTAACGGTGACCTGTCCAGGATAAATCCCACCTCTCACTCAACATTTGCTGGATACAAACACCAGCTTGCCTGAACAGGCGCAGGCATGTTGACAGCAGTTCTTAGAGTCCGACTGGTAGACTACGGTTCAGCCCGACATTTCTCATCTCATAGTGGATTTAGATTTGAGCCAGTATTTAGATTTTACCATCATGTTTCCTCTGACCATGAAAGACCTTCGATTTGAATTTGATGTCTGAAGGGAACGTGCAAAGAGACGGTCAACAAATAGGACAGGTTTAACAGGCTGAAATGGCAATTATCTCTCACATATGCCTGCCTCATTTTCTGTCAAAGACAAACTTTTTGGTTGAGCAACAATCTTTTTAAATCTCTAGCAGCCAGGGGTATAAATAATTTAGCGCTTGACTCTCATTTTGATACGGCGCAAAGGATAGCTGCAAATTCTTTTGGGACCTCTTTAACTTTCGAACCAGACAAGTAGCCGTCTTTGTTTTGAAGGCCTCAAAGGTTTCTGCTGGTCTTCTCGAAATGTTCACTCTTCCTGCAAAGGTCAGCAGCACAACAACCTAGACTTCTGGGAATTAAAGACGCAAACCTCCATGTTTTAATTATATGCACATGATGTGATGCACTTCTGTGTTATTTTTTTTTAACAACAATACTGGATTATACTAATTATTTCCTTACTAGAAATCACATTTTTTGTGACATTTTACAGAACATTTCAGGTTTTGTTATTTACATTTAAGTTATTTGTATGGTAAAAATATATTTGTGTACATACAAATAGGTTAGGAAAACACTCCAGCATTTGTAGGGCGTCCTGACTTATTTATGATTGTTTTTGAAGGGACTGCATTTTCTGGTGCTCTGATGCCATTTTTTGTTTTAATCATTATTTATGAACGTGTCCTTTCAACTGCACAGTGGCACAGTTGGTAGCTCTGTTGCCTTGCAGCAAGAGTCCTGGCCTGGGTTCTTTCTGCGTGGGTTTTGCATGTTCTCCCTGTCCATCGGCGGGTTCTGTCTGGGTACTCCGGCTTCCTCCCACAGTCCAAAAACATGACTGAATGACTCGGTTCTCCTTAGGTTTAGGGTCAGGGCAGGGTAACGCAAAAGAAAAAAAAATATCCTCATGTCCTCTAGGGGGCTCCGTAGTGAAGCGATGCAGTAGGAGCCGATGTTGCCCACACAGTTACTGTTACCACTAACAGCAGGCAGAGAGATAATGAATTCTGCTTTGCTGGAAACGAGTTTCAAACATTCTTCTGCTGCTTTTAATTGAGCTTAGTGAGACTGACCAGGGATGCAGGTGACCTCTGACCTCCAGTGTGTTTATCTCCTCTCCTCCTTCCACATGTATTCGTTTTTTAATTTTTTTTATTTAACTCCTCAGTACTATCTATCCGACTTTGATTGGTGGAAAAAAAATAAAAAATCAATCAATGCAGGATACAGCAACACTGTCTGAGTGTCTCAGAACCGTTTTTGAATCAATTAGAATGAGAATGATTGGCCAGCTTTGTGTCCACAAGCAACGAATTGGGACTACACAGATGAGAGAGATCGTGTGATATTTATAGATAAAAGATAATTAAATATCTTCCCAGGAAGGTCGTTTGTGAGATTAAAGTACATTTAAAATAACAACCTTTATGCAGGGATCAAACATACTTCCATCTCGGTAAAAGAGAAATCATTGCTGTGACATGATATTCAAATCTGTCATGTTTTCATCAAGTGTAAGCAGAAAATCACGACGGCAAAAATATCAGTTTAACAGTTTAATCTACACAACTAGTTTCAAATATGATGATATTTTCATTTTCTTAATGTGGTCTCCTTACGCACGCAGCACACACACAAACTGCAGCAAACGTGCACGTTCTCTCATTGTAACAGAATGAGAATGTTCCAAGTCATGCTGTGTTTACCAAATACTGAGCTGAACTATCTCTCCCACACACAGACGGAGCGCGCCTGCCCCACATTCGGCTTGCTTCGGAGGGGAGAAGCGCCGGGGCTGATAAAACGCAGCACCAAAAGCTCCTTTGGGGAGCACAGGTGTCATGCGATGGGGAAACCACACAGACGCCTGTGGGGAGCCACGACTTTCTCTTATCTGACACACTCAGTCCTAATTCCTCCTCTGCCTAACGAGCCACTTGATCATCCTGCCAACATGTGCTGCCTGATCAATTTGAGCAGAAGGTTTAAAAAAAAAAAAAAAAAAAAAATAGATGGTAACTTTAACTTTCTCACTGCTGGAGATATTTAAAGGACTTATCAACAACTAGCAATAAAAGCCAGCAGGCACTCCTGACCCTATTCTGGCTTAAAATGCGAGCTTGTTAGTGATGGCGGTGGAAGGCTTTTATTACCGAATCGGCAGCTGATTCATATCCTCTTCTTTACCGTCACGGAAGCAAAATTAGAGCGGATGAGCTTTTTCTGCTCCCCGAAAAAAAGGTGTTTGCCATGTAGACATTAAAGGTTGTCATAGGTCGTCCTTTTCTAACGGAAGAAGTTGATGTTGTGAGTGCACTTGCCCCCTCAGTGAGCCTTGAACGCGCTCATTTCCTTTAACTCAAAGCGATTCTCTCGTTCATTAAAAAGGCCTGGCCCTGAGCACTAGCACAGCTCAGCATGTACCTTTCTGGTCTTCTAAACCAAGGTTGGCTCCCCGTTGGGACGCTTTGTCATTTATCAGAGCACAATGGAGTCCAGTAGGAGGTCAGGAGAAAGGCCTTGTTTGAAATTTTAAAAGGAACTTTGCATTAATGTGCGGCCGGGGGACGGCTCCTGGAGACTTTCACTCTCTCTCTCTCTCTCTCCTTTTCTCTCGCTCTCTTTTTCTTCCAAATCCTAAAACGACTCGTCTGTTGGAGATAGTTTGTTGTTTCTGTCATTTCTAGTCGGCTCTCTGCCTCTCTCCGTTTGATGAATTGTTTGCAGGTGATTCATCACAGATGCTTTACCGTGTGCTTAGTAAAGTTTTGTTGGCACAGGTAATTACTCGGAAGTAGTTTGGGGAGAATAAAGAGAGATGATGGGATTATTGGAGGATGAGTATAAACAACTAGAAAAATGATGTAGACTCTGCAGGGGGGGGGGGGGGAAACGCTATATTGAACTTTTTATTGTTTTTTTTTTCTATTATTTTGTCTCTTGTGATTTCTCAATTTTCTAAACTCTGACTGTACGTCTTACTTTACTTTTGTTTGTTTTTACACGGACGGCAACTGAATACCAAGCAGACCGTGTCCACATCCTGAGGCTGCCGATAGAGAGCTGTGGACACGCATCGGCCAAGACGCAACTACAACTCAATGACTGGGAGTAATGTTGCAGATCTTCACGTCTTTGTTTCCTGGGTGACGTGTCGTACGGGATTGTTTATCAACTTACGTGTGAATGGAGAGAGGTAAACAAAGAAGTGCTAATTCAAACAAATAAATGTCATGTTTGTTTGACATTTACCTATTTCCCAGTTTGTAACTTCTGTTAAAACTGGGCGGACCTGGGCCGGCGGGGCAGACGACACCTCGACTAAACCTGCCTTTTCTCGAGGTCTTCCTAAATGGGCCGCTTTGTTCCCTCACTTTCAGATCAATGGAAACACTGCAGTCCGCTGGCTTCCGTAGACAAACAGCTTTGTGGCATTCTGACAATTTACTAAACGCCCACGTAATGATTTGTATTTCACGTGCCTGAATTTGAATATTAATCTTGCAGTTTCTGGTAGAGGTATATTGGACTGGACATGGAATTATACTGAGCTTAATATATGTATTTTTTAAAATGATTTTCACCTAATCTGACGTCAACGCGAGCAGTTCGCTAGTTTGGATCGGTCCCCACATACGCCTAGTGGAGACTTATCCACGAATAAGTAAACCGAGTTCAAATGAGGAGTCTAATTCAGCCTAATGATGGAAACCTCAATTTCTGTGTCTGCATATATATTTGACAGAAACGTCTCAAGGGGACGCAGCACCTTCAGGCTTTCAAGCCGACGTCCTTTATAGGGGACCACGGTGATATTTGACTGGCCCTCATTAGCCTGGCCTTATTTCCAAGACTAATGACCCTTTACTTCTTCAAGCTCTGTGCCAACAGGAGGCATTTCTTGGTGGAAAATTGCTCCAATCTGCAGATAATAACTGAGTACGTGAAGGGTGACAGAACGCTTCTGTCAACTAAAAGATTAATTTCAATGATTTTTCCGTCAGATTCCCCACCCGCTCCCTGCAGATCCTTCACTGCTACTTTATGCGTCACAGCTAACTGCCACTGTCAAACATTTATATAAAGCTTCTGCTGTTCATCCCGGTTTTTCAGTTTGCTTTTATTGATAATGTTATGGAAAGGGAGGGAAAAAAAAAGTCCCATAGTCTTATTGTCAGTAAGAGTACTTATCGGAGGCTCTGCTGCACTCCAGCGGCACATTTCATATCTAAGAACACATCTATCCGTCTTCTCCTCTCCGAGATCGATTTGTAATTTAGGCCGGCGTGTTTCGTCTTGTCCAACTGAATGATTGTTAAAAACAGGCAAACTAAAAACAGTAGTTTGAAATGCTTTTAGAGGATGCTTGTTAAAAGCATTTTTTTTGTGTGTGTGGAAGAGGATGCTTTTGTTCACGATAGCTTGCTCTAAATTAGGTTATTTTTAAATTCGCAAACATATGATCAATCAGTGACTAATTCGCTTGAGTTTATTTCCAGCTAAAATCAAACTGTATTGCTTGTGTTCTGTTTTAATATGTTACAGTAAAAACCTGTAAGTTTACAGATATTTTATTTATGCCTCTGAATCAGATTTTTTTGTAGAATAACAACTGACTTGAAACAAAAAAAATTTTTTTGGGACTTGAAAATCAACGTTGTGAGAGAAAGCAATAGGTTAAATATAATTACACTTGAACTGTACCTGTTTAACATCAATTTTTATGATTTACTAAGAGTCTGCACTTTATTGACTGCGACTTAATTTATGTTTCTATATAATCACTGAGAACATGTGCAGGGAAATGACACTTTCTGCGAGTTGCAATAAGTCCAATATAGAGACAGTATGGAGTGTGTACAGAACATAGACTGTGCCCAGGATGGAAACACTCTGTAATTTCATGCAAGATTTCTCCATTTCAAAACAAATGTTCAAGTCCACAAAATAGTTGTTTTTAAATGAATCCGTCTCTTGAAAATTAACAAGAAACCTCAAGAGATGGACATTTGTAACATAATGGAGTTCCATGTAGATTGACTGAATTTGTCTGATTGGACTGATTTGATTAAATGCTTCTGCACTCTCCTTGGGAAGCAGATCTATGTGGCTGTAGAGGACATGTACGAGTCTGGTCCATGTACGAGACCTAAACGAGGTTTAATAAGATTTACTTTGTGATAGTTAAATGTAATCACCATTTATGCACAATTGTTCTTAAGAGGTTCAAACTCCTTGGAAATATATCACATTTCTGTGGAGCAAAAAATAAGACTAAATCGATCTCGTTTAAAAGTGCATTGTTTACAGTTCTGAAATAATAACCTTTACTTAACCAGATAAGAACCTCATTGAGAAAGATAGCAGCACTGTTTGCTCTCCGTATTTCAGCACCGTTTTTCAAGACAAGTACACTTTCAATAGACAGCAATTTACCCAAAAGCTCCAATAATCTGGTAACACAAACCCTTCAAATATTACTTTGTTAAAGGAGCTGTCGGCTCAGATTCAACATTTAGTCTTTTTGGTTTCACACCTGGCACTATTTATAAAGAGACTGAGCTAACTTGAAGTTCAGCTGCAGAGTGACTGACCTGCGGCATCTGCCTGTCTGCATCCTTTAGTTAAATCCACACTGTACACAGAGGCTACCAAGGATCAAAATGACCTTATGGTAGAAAGACATTGGTCAGTCAAAGAGCTAAAGATACCAAAGAATTATACATACTCTATTGGCACAGTAAAGGTATAGACATTACTGAATATGTGTTTAAAGAGGTCCAGGAGTCTGCCAAGAGGTTATATATATTTACATGTTGTCTTTGGTTGTTTATCTTGTGATGTATTATGGATTCCTGTAATGTTCACTGAAATGAACAGGACATTAGATTGTCCAGCACTGGACAGTGTGAGACGTAAGAAGAAACGTCGACCAAGACGCAGAGAATAAAAGGACTAGTCAAGACAACGAACAAAGTCTTTGGTGTCTGCGAACAGCTGCGCTTCTGCGCCGTGAGCAGAGCCCGGACTTTTGTCCTCAGCTTCTTACAGTAAACCATTGTAGCGTGCTGACAATGGGAAGACCAGGTCAAAGGGTCACGGTACTGGTAAATTCTGATCAAACGTGTCTGTCAGGTCTGAGGCTTTGTTGGTTGCCTGAGAGCTTGGAATCAATGGAATCACAGTGGATGCTAACAGACTGTGGCGCCGAAGCTCACATATCATTATTAATAAGAGGTTTAACACAACAAAAAGTTGAAATACTTTAAAACCATTCTTTTTTTTATTTTGTGGAAGAGGATGCTTTTGATCTGATAGTGTTTTGAGCATTTAATACTCTTCCTTTATGACTCGCCGCAGAATTCCCACAGTCTAGAGGAGTAACTTGTAAAGTGGAACCGAGTGCAGCCGTGTTTGACCTTCGCTTGTTATTGCTCAGGGACCAGGGGATGCCAGCAGTCTTAGCTGCTCATATTCGGATTGAATCTATCAGGCCGATGGAAAAAAAAAAAAAAAAAAAAAAAAGAAGAAAAAACTGATGCTCTTGCAAGTCTTGTGATGTACAGTTATTGTTGCTGTGGGATTAGTCTATTGTAAGCATCCAACAGATCAAAGGCCAAGGACAGTTCTACGGAGCAGTTTAGCAAACTGATGAAAAGATGAGCTTCTGCGAGTCCCAGCGTAGCAAAAAAAAAAAAAAAAGAAAAGAAAGAAAAAAGTGACCTGGTGCTTTTCCACGTGACGCGGGAGGAGTTATTGAAGCGTGGACGGATAGGTGAGGGGAGGGGTGGCGGCTAAATCAACGCCGGCTGTTTTGTGTGGATTTTTTTTTTTTTCCTAACCAAAACAAGTTGTTCCAAGCTGTGTGTAATTCACCGCACAGATGATGGGTTTTACAGCCTCTGCGCGCGTATTTTGTCCGCAGAAGATCTGTAAATCTGTCAAGGAATGAGTCGCTTCCATTTCCCTCGGTGTAATCTCATTTGCCTCCGGTGCCAATGGAGCATCAAATGTCGGCGCCGGCTCCCGGTGGTTGGATGCCGCGGCTGTCTGTTTGCCTGAGTTTAGCCTGGGAATAAATCCCACCTGTCCCACATGAGGCGCTCCATCAACCACAAAAATCCATTATCCCCCAGAATGTTTTAGAGGGGTAATGGAATCCTTATCTTTATTTTGCACTAGGAGAATTTAATTACATGCTGTAATAAAAAGCTCTCCTAGTCTATCAGTGTATGAATATCTGCTCTTTTTTTTTTTTTATGGGGCTCATATTGTTGTGTGACAATGTTCCTCGGCGCTGACGTCTATATTCTCCGGTGCGGACTTGCCAATCACCGGCTGCAGTCCTGATTCGGCTCCCATCGTTTGCGACTCTATTACATCTCATTCCACAGATAAGATGAGATGAAGCCTCATTTCATACAGCATATGCTTAGCAAACATTACTTGGCATTTGCCTGCAAACCTGTTGTGAGCTATTAAGATGAAAATGAGCTGGGTCCGAGCATCGCAAAAGAGATGAAAGTAAATATTTAATCACACCGAAGCCTTTTTTAATTATTATTTCTTTTTTTTTTACATCCTTACAGGATCACACTTTTCTCTCCGAGCTCCGACTGTTGTTCGCATGTTACCTGACTGTTGTATTCTTTTCACTGAGACGCTGCAACATTTTGTGCCGCCGATTGTTGTAGCTGTTGCACATTCTTCCAGCGATATATGATATAATCTCACGGTGACGGCTGTATCCACTGTGAGCTGAATTGCAGGTGAAATAATAAAACCTCACTGGCTGGGAAGCAAAAGTCACAGGAACTGTGAAGTCAGTAACCGTCTGCGGTCCATTTAAAGCAGCAAGAGTCTAAAAAAAAA
>NW_006800018.1:1986834-1996630 GCF_000485575.1 Poecilia formosa | reverse complement strand
TTCATCCCAAATGTTCACTTTTTTTTTTTTTTTTTTTTTTTTAATTCCCTGATGTAATATTCTATTTCTAAATGTCATGTTCTCATTAGCCGTAAGTGGAAAATCATCGTAATTACCAGACGTAAAGGCGTTCAAACATGCATCTGTGTGCAATTAATCCATATAATGTGTTTCAATGAGTGATGAGATAAACGGGCTTCCCAATAACATTCAAATTTATTGAACGGGGCGGTGCGTTTATTTCCCAAATGGAGAGGAAATGCTGAGCGCTCACCTCTGGTGGCAAAAGTAAGCACACCCAGTGTCAGGTCTTCGCCGGGTTGTTGCATGATTTAAACCTAACCTCGATGAAAATCGGACAGCAGTCGTCCAGCTGTTGTACAAGATGAATTCAATTCAAAGTGGGATCATGCCCCCCAGAAAGCCTCAATACAAATGAAGCAAACGAGAACCAAGATTTTAAAGTGGATGTACGTTTGTTTAGTTGCTGCAGTGCAAAATGAGGATCCAACAAAAATATTTGCAGTTGACTTTTTACCATTACAAAGTAACATTTAAACTTCTGAATTGTAGCGATGCAATGGGATTCATTTGGTTTAAGCCTTCAGGAATTGTCGTGTTTTGTTTGCCGTTGCCAATACTGTAACTCACCGAGGATCGAGAACCTCTGGAGTCAGAATCCTCCGTGGGAACGACGGCTGCCTGCGTCAGACCAGATGTGTTTCAAGCATCGTGGTGTGTTGTTGGGTGTGTTGCAGTCCAGGGCTGAAGTGTGGCTGCAGGTTGTGAAATTTTGAACAGAGTCCTCCCGGTGCTTTCTTCTCCAGGCTGGAGCTTAGGAGCTGCTTTCTTCATCTACTCAGGCATCTTTCACAGCAAAACTAACAGACAAACAGCTGTGCATATTGCTGCAGTACATATTTGCTTGAAGTGGGGTCCTGTTGAGAGGTTCTGAGCAGTCAGTAACTTACCTGCAACTGTGAGATGTTCTAGCCTTAAGTTGTGTCACATCCTTGATTTAAGAGCTGCTTAAAAAAAAACCCATTATGTTTGCGTTGAGCAGCTGTTTTGTATTCTAGCAGGTCATCATCTTTTTCCGCTGACCTTTCTAAGTGAAACAAATACTGCAAAACCACGTTTGCCAACAACATTCAGCCGGTGTCTCTATGCTCTAAAATTATTTTTTTAAAAGAAGAAAAAACAAGAAATATTTCAGTCGTTAATGTCAGTATGTTCTGTTTCTACATTCCACCTTCCTACTTTTCCATCAGGCATTTATTCTGTTCACAGGATGTAAACAGGATCTGTTTTTCAGAGTATATCTCAAATTAGATGTCAGGTGAAACCAACAACAACAACAACCTGTCATGTTGACAGCTGGTGACCCAAATGTGAAAACTATTGGGAACGAAAGGTGAGATTAAGAGAAAGTTACGTTTTTGTTATCAGCCACAAATATTTATTAGTTTAACTTTATCAAGTTGCAACGGTTTTATTGTTTAGAACAATTCTGTTTGCCAAGAAAATTACACTGAATGATCTCTGAGGGTCCAGAATAGTATAATTTTTGTTAATTTTTAGGAGTCGTTTATATTCATGTTGTTTTCAGAAAATGAAGGAGCCATCACAACACCTGACAGTAACAGGTGAAGCTTCCTGCTGACGTTACTTTTCGAACACTTTTAACAAACGTTGCTGTTTCACACAGAGGCAAACTAAGATCTCCAAGTGACCCACATAAAATTAGAGCCAGTTCAAGACGATCAAAGACCACAAATTGAAAGCATTAGGATAGATTTCACAACCAACCAGCCTCACATCAGAGGAAGTGTTTTCTTTTTCTGTTTTTGTTCTCTGCTTGAGTCTGTTTTATGCCTTCCTGTGTGGCAGCATAAGAAAAATCAGGATGGCTGTGTGGGTGCTGTGACTCTCATGCTTGACATTTCCATCAGTTGCTTTTCATGAAACTTAGTTTTTTTTTTTTTCTTTCTTGAGCATTATGCTGTCTTCAATTAATCCTTACATCCCTTTTGTCAGGAAAGAGCGTCTGCTGCTTGATCGTTATGATGGCATCTCATTACGGAGAGGGCTCTTCTTACTGCAGAGCTGCACCAGCAGATTGATGTCTGTCATGAAGAAAACATCTTGTTTTGTGTCAGTTAACAGTTAATTATGTTTTATAGTTAGTAGCATCACTGTCAGCAGAGCTGACCTATGACCTTCGAATGATAATATGACCTACCCATCTGGAGCCCTTTACTTCCTTAGACAGGGTCTTATGGCAATGAAACGCGGCGTTGAGCCTAATAATCTAAATGTCAAGGAAGCCGGGAGTCATTCAATATCATTTGCAAACAATAATAATACAATCTTTAATGTTAAGGACATCGTTTTGAACACAAATATATCCAGGTCATAAAAATGTAAGTCAAGTTTGCCGTAAATCTTCCGATTTCTGACTGAAATCTGTTGAGATACAACAAATACAACTTGTGAACTGCAGGTCAGAGGTGACAAACTTTTCTTTCAGCATCAGTGTGTAATCAAAACTTCACATTTGTTGTTAATGACTTTCAACGTTTACATTTTTCTGCTCACAGCCCCTTAAATGGTCTGGTTGTTTGAAGTCTTTCTGGTTTTCACCGGAGCAACCGTAAAGTCTCACCAGCCTGTCAGAGAGATGCCCAGGTGTCCAGCCCTGCTTTACTGGGAAAGAGGATTACTTCAGTGGGCGTTTGGTGAGCAGGGCCTGGGGGCTTACCAGGAGAGCTTGCTGACTTGTGCATAAAGTGAGGGAGGGGTGACAGTTCTTCAGTATTGTAAGGAAAGCATGGATCTGTAACAGATACTCTAAATGACATGCGAATGTTCTCGTGTCATTCTTCTGGACTTGCAGGAAAAAATATAGGCAATGCAAACAGAACAGGATACAATAGCATGCAACTTTTGACAATCGCAAATGAGGATTACTGTACTAAAGGAGGCGCAAGTTTAATAAAACAATCAAACGTTTAAGTAAAAAAATAAATAAATAAAAAATCTAATTTTCTGTGTTGAAATGTTTTTAGATTTATACTGGATACAACAGAGCCAGCTCCTGCCTCCAGATTTTTATTTATTTATTTTTTTTTATTTTATTTTATTTAGCAAATATGAGATTGGCCTTTATGTTTTCAGTGTTTGCTTTTGCTTTGAAGCTCGACTGCAGGCGCCATTTTTGTCCCGTTCCTTTCTTAGTCATGATGAACCTTTTTTCTCATCCTGGAATAATTTTGGTAGAAAGTTCACCGCCACTCCAGGTGATGTATCTCTCTATGGTTTGCTGGAGACCCGAAGTGCTAGAAATGTCTCACCAGTCTGATAGATGCCGCTGGCTTTGTTTCTCATTTGTTTTTTGTTTTATTCATTTATTTAGATCTATTAGAAAAAAGACAAAAAAACAAAAAAACAAATACTATGTCACCTCATGCTCACAGGTGTGAAAGCTCCCTGGATTCACCTGCAGCTGCAAACAATCCATCCAATCATCCAAGGGCTAAACATCAGCAGGGAAAGGAAGTTTTTGTGTTCTGCTGTCCTTTTCTTTGAACGCCGTTCGGCTTTCATCATCACGTTGTCGGCTCAGTCAGCTGGCCTCTTCCCAGTAGCTTCTTCTCCAAACCAACCTGTGTATGATCTGTCAAACATTGTCAGAGTCGTCGTCAAAACCAGAAAAAAAAACAAAAAAAAAACCTGCGCTTCTGTGAGCAGAGCCACAAATAAATGTCCTCGTACCGGAGCAAGAGAAGACACCGCAAACCTGTTTATTACCATTTTTATACTTGAATGTTTTCCCAAATAACATGTATGTTTGTTTATTTATTTATTTATTTATTTATTTATTTATTTATTTATTTATTTATTTATTTATTTATTTAATGACAACATGCTGCCCAGCTCCAACAATGTCTCACTCTGGAATAGCATGGCATCGACTGCTTTCTCGTCTGAGAACAAAGTAAGCCACTTAAGTGCACTTACCGTCCCTTGTAGTCAGACAGCCACTGCTCAAGGGTGAGGAAGACAATTTCACCAGCATCAATCTCTTTATTAGAAAGTAATGGTCACTTACATTTCGGATTTCTAACCTCAAAGGGCTTTTAGTATTGATTGTTCAAGCCCACAGTAATAAAGATCTTGGCAAATACTCCTTGTGAGGCTTAAAGATGAGCGAAAGCCTGAAGGACCTGCCGTCCCCTCTGTGGGAGCAAGCGAGAGGGCTGGACACCAACCGGTTGCCATGACAGCCACTTAAAACAGAGCGTGCCCCTACATGTCACTGCTGCCGTTTGTTTCCCGGTAATTATTCATTTTGTACACGAGCCAAAACACAAGTCAAGGACTTTCCGTGGGCACGTTTGTGAATGTTTCGCCGTAATCGCCTTAAATCTCAGCTTGTACGATGTGAAGGAATCTAGAAACGTGGATTCAAGAAGACGCAGGGAGAAATGTGGCGTATGGATCATGAAGCAACAAGGGGAAAGCTTCCTCTGTTGACAAGTAATAGCTGAACGTGCCCAGCTGACTGATTTGCTGAAACGTTTCCACTGATGTGCTTCCTCGAGTCAGCGAGGTAATCATTCACAAGCACCCCGTTACCTAATCTACCCCTGTGGTCAAAGAGAGTCCTAAAGATGGAAGGTGGCCATCTGGAAGCGATCAGGCCGATGTTTAGATTGGCGTCTAAAGAGTAAGCATTAGCTTTTTCACCGTGGACAAGAAAACGTCTTGGGGGGGGGGGATACCACAAGACTTGAACTTGATGCCAGTCTTGATCGCAACTTCTGGCACTCTTTATGTTAATTCATTTCATACCATGTGATTTGTTGCTGCAGCAGAATCGTGTTAGAAAGATCAGGGAAAAAAAAAAAATATATATATATATGTCCATCAGATATTTTACAGTTAGACTCTGAAAACAAACAGAAAAGACAGAACAGGAAACGGCGTCCGTCAAGCCGATCGCGACAGCTGCATCACCGTCCTCAAAAATGTCCGGCACTGTTTGGTATTTCTTATGAATGATTTCCTCTTTGGTCATGAGAGAGCTAAACCATTTCTCTGTGTGTTTGTCACACCACATATCATCAACAGCAGCTCACAACCGCATATTTTCCTAGGACTCTTTCATAACAAGATGTGGTGTGTTTGAAGTCCGGGTTGAGGCCACTCTGTCGTAGTGCAGAAGGCAGCTGAGCAGAACTTAACATTTATATCGACGGTTCCACATTCAGGGATTAAAGGTCATCTTCTTTTTATTTGCCAGTCAACTGGAAAGTCAGTATTACACATGCACCAACTATGAACTAGATGTATTTGATCTCTTATCTATTCTGCTTGTTGTGTTTAGCAGTGGGGCTAATAGCAATTTTGAATGGAGTCGGTTTTAGACCCAATTTCTTTCATCTGACAAAGAAGAACGCGAGTCTGAACATCTCATCCACGCATCGATTTACTCATCCATAAACCATCACCGCGTTTGCTTCAGACGTGTCTCCTGCTTCCCTTTTTCTCTTGTTTGTGACTGAGACCCCGAGATACTTAAACTCCTCTAATCATAGAAACGCTCATCCCAAAGCAGAATGTAAGAGGATTTGATCAAAAAGTTTCTCTGTGTTTTTAAATCAATCATTTGAATTGAAAAATTAAGTGCATGTACAAAATTTAGTGCTAATTTATGTAAAATTGTGGTCAGATTTAACAACAAGAACAAAAAAGCAATTGCTTGCATCGGTTCATTAGTTAGGTACATTTGGTGATGTGAAGTGAATTTTAACCTTCTATACATCCTGCCTGTATTGAGCTGATTAGCTCACTTTTGATATGAACTGAACCTGTTTGCCTTTTCCTGAATTAGCAACATGCATAAATGAACTAAGCTAAACTGAAGTGAACATGACTGTACCGTTAAGGATTCAACTGGCAGCTACATGGTCAGTAACAGTGAGGAAATTGATGAGGATAACATTTTAGCAAGAATCCATTACTTCTGATTTTGTTTATATATATTTAGTTTATTTTAGTTTTCTTTCTTATTCTCCACTAATGCTGCACACTACTGGAAAAAAAAAAAAAAAAAAAAAAAGCGAAGCCTAAAATGATGCATCCAGGCCAACATCCTGACAGGGTCTGTGTGACGAGTCTAAGTGCTGCAGTTCTCTCCCCTCCACGCGCTCATATGCTTGCCACTTGAAGAGACTCAGCAGGGGCCTGTCATCTCTGCTGATGCTTATTGTTGGTCTGGCATATAGGAGCACTTAAAAGCATAAGGCCCTCGCATTGCAGAGGAAAGGACTTTTATTTGTACCATTGTGTGATCATTGCAATCATGTGCACCTAAACGGGCTGCACCCAACCTGCACCGCACAAATCCCCCCGAAGCGGTAAGAGTCGTCTCTGGGAACACAGCAGTCTGGCTGACATGGACACTTGAATAGCTTTCTACAGATAATCAGTATTATTATATTTCTGGTCTTAGGGAGACCATTACGTATTTAATTTTGCAAGATTTCTTTTTGTTTTTTTTTTTTTTTAAATGAGCTTGTTGCCCAAAATGAATTGAGAACTACGAGCAATTGAGTTGTTGCTGGAAATAAAAAAAAAAATGTTTTGGTTCAGATTTTTCTAATTTAAAAAAGTAAATAAAATATGTAACACTTTGAAATTGATCAAGACAACCATGTGAATAAAATAAGGCTATTTGGCAATTGCGCTTTCAGGAGAGTACACACACATTTGTTAAAAGGTCAGATTTTCCCATTGTGAAATAATGAGACTAAAACATTCCAAACCTTTTCCAGTTATCATGTGACATTATATGTCTTTAATTTAATCTTCAGCTTTCTAGCAGCCCCCAATCAAAAATTTTTTACTCACCTAGTAGATGTGTCCATCAGACCTAATAAATTCTCACAAAACAGAACGCCTCGGTTACTGCAGCAATTGATTTTTAAAGCTTGTCCACTAGAATACATAGATAATTAGAGGCCTACTTAGTTTTTTTTTTGTCAATATTTATGAAAGAGAGTGACTGCAAAACAAGATATTTATCACCCTTATTAAAATGAACATGTTTTCAGAAACAATTGAGATTTAGATCAGGATGCCAGACAGAAATTGCCAATTGTTCTCTCACTGAAAATATCAACAGCTCATTAGACGAAGAACAGGATGAACCATGTGAGCAGCGTTTTTAGACTTGAAAACGGACCTTTGACAACCACAGCATCCTCTTGGACAAACTGTAAGCAATTAATCAACTGGTTTGCTTCTTATCTCAAAGTAGAGAACAAAATGTTCAGATGTACGGAAAGCAGTAAACACCCAAACGACCCGGAACGTCGTCGCATCTCGTGCGAGTTGCTGTTTAACGTTTACATATGATGTTTGAACCAGCTGTAAAACGCTGATGCTGACGACACAATCATTGTGTATCGGCTGAAGCAGCTGCAGCGGAGAGATTAGCAAATGACATAAAATACACGTCAGGATGTCCTCAACAGCAGATGCTACAAACTCGGTGAGACACCTAAAGTGCCCAGGCATGAAATTGCATTTTAACATTTGTCTTACTGTGTAACTGGATGGAACTAGGATTTGTTGTATCAAAATTGTTAATATAAACAGTTATGAAAACCAATGAAAAGACATGTTTCAGTTCAGATATTTTTCCTCAAAAGGAGAAAAATAAAATCCTTGAAAAGCATATTTTCTCAATCTTGAGATTTCTATCATTTACTCTTAGGGAGGAGACTTTTTAAATGTGTGAATTTTTTTATTTGACTAGAATTTCCCTGCATGTCACAAAGACGAACACAAAAAGAAATATACTAGGAGGATGAGCACATGACAGCTGAAGTGTGAACTCACTTCCAAGCTTCCTTCATCTCGTCGCCTTCAGCGGTGAAAGTGACACACGATTCCAATTCACCTCCAGCAGAAATAATGATAAAAACACCGAGTCATTTCACATTTATTTAATGATGAGGTGAAAAGGTGGGCACAACAAAACCATCATCAGCATCACCAAAGAAGCAATTATATATAAAACAACTTGATTCATTTTGACTTCATGAGAAGGTGCAATTCTGTGATAGATTTTAGATGATTTCTTCAGACATTTAGAGGCATTTTTTCAAGATAGTTTTGTCTTGTATCTGTACAAAATCTAAGGCTGATTACACAAATCTGTTCATGTCACTACTACAAGCCTACTGTAACGTGTAGCATGTTGCTGTTGTTGACAACACTACAGTATCGTCACGCGCAGACAAATGACCTTCACACTGAACATGACTCACCGGCTTAAAATAGGCAGCTCACCTGCACGACTGTGCATGGCACAAAGCAATTGCTTCCTGTTCTCGTGTCCTGAGCAGATATAAGTGGAGACATTGGTTACTGTTCTGAGAAAAAAAAATATAACAAAGCAAAATCGCCTCACTTCTCCGGCACAATTTCCAGGAACAGCCATGACAACCGTTGGCCCTGTTTCCCTTTTTCTATGTGACGCCTTTGCGGACATGCACGTTTTGCTAAGTTGTTCTTATTACGTTTGGGTCATTTTCATATTGAACGTTTAAAAAAAAAAACATTCATAGGGTTAGGCTTTTTGTGATTACAGTTTTATGAGTTTTAGGATTTAATATCCTGATTAGTCTCTTATAATCTGGACTTTTTCTCTTTTTTTTGCTTATTTCCACTCCTTAGAAGAGTGGCATCTGTCTCTAGTGTTTTCTGCTTCAGAGCAATCTCTCTTAATAGAGAGTGATGGACTCTTCTGTGTTTTGTAATTACCTAGTAATCATTTCCAGATTGACTGAAAGTAAAAATAGCTTCTTGGAGATCATGTCGCTCCTCCTTGTTCCACGCCGATGTGAAATCTCAGGAGCAGCAAACCGCCTTGCACTTTTGTTTTTTTTTACAGACACACTGAGTACAATTGAATCAATGTGCTTGTTTAGCGCCATCTGACTTCCTGCAAACCCACTTAGTCCAGTGGCGTAGAGGTGGAGATTTCCCACAGCGTGTCTGAGGTTTTTATAAGTCATTTTTTTCAAATACAACTTATGTGCTCGTGTCCTTAAGTTGATTGACTGATAAAATAATTATGCCCCAAATTGCAGAGGAAAAACCTTGAGGTGGCTGTCATGTTGTACAGGTGCAGAGTAATGAAAGGTTCAATCACAGTGAGATGATACAGTCAGATGTGTGTCTGAGACTGAATAAAGACCCTTGCAGACACATAGAGAAACACCAGTGGATTTCCAGCTGGGGTCAGATTTTAGATCTGCGTGAGGCCGGGTGGTTGTTTTGTGAACCTTACTTTGGTGGAAACATCATTCGGCCGCTGTGAAACTCTGTCAAGTGCTGGCAGCGCTGTCCGATGGGTCCCAGAGGCTTCCTCTGCTTTCGTTAACTCTGTGTCGGGGCTGACTGTCAGGAGCTCCAGGAGCTCCAGGAGCTCCGGCTCTGCAGGTCTGAGGCCTAAACATGTTCCCCATCGAGTGGAGTGGGAACTCCTTGTAAATTGAATTCATGCACACCAGAGGACTGAAATACACTGACTCATCCATCTGGAGATTCACTTAATCAATAATAATAATAATAATAATAATAATAATAATAATAATATCTGAAACCAAAACAAACATGTGGAAAATAGTTCTCCCTTTAAATTGAGACATTTCCTTTGAACAAACCCGTCATTATGATTTGATTCTTATTTATTTGTGCATTTCTTCACGTATTGTCTTTA
>NW_006800018.1:1935875-1986693 GCF_000485575.1 Poecilia formosa | reverse complement strand
AAGCAGAAAGCGCTGCTGCTGAGAGCCAACAAAAGGAACAGAAGATCTGTTGGAGACGAAGAGAATCGGGAACTTGGCGTCTCTCTCTCTCCTTTAACACCCCTGAGCCCCCCGTCTCCCTCCTCCTCTCCCGCACCCCCTCCTCGCCTTGCATTCAGTGCTAGATGAACAGCCTGTGTGATCCACGATCCTCATAGACGCACTGAAGGGATTTGCGCTTATTGTTTTGGAATTTCTTTTAATAAAGAAAGAAAGAAAGAAAGAAAGAGAGAAAGAGAGAGAGAGAGAAAAACGCACTTTGCTTTCGAATGACAGCAAACAGTAAGAGTGTGTGTTCCCAGACAGAGAGACAGGGTCGGTGTGTGTGTGCGTGTGTGTGTGTGTGTGTGAGTGTGGTGTGCTCACCGCGACTACCTGCACACAGATTTGGATTAGGACTAATGAACTGGGGTTGAATTATCTCCCAGGGCTGTTGACCAGACGCCTCGTTGTCTCGCTGTGGGAATTCTTTTTTTTTTTCTATCTTTTTTTCTTCCCCCCCTTCCTTTTCGGATTTGAACGATGCCCGTCCGGAGATCTTCTGTCGCTTTTCCCAAATGCTCACTTCTGGTGTCGCTGAGGATTTTGCTTCTTGTGCTTCACGCAGGGTCTCCGGTCTACAGCCAGGGGGATTCTCAGTCCGACAACAAAGTGATGGACAACATCACTGTCCGACAAGGAGAGACGGTCTTCCTCAGGTAAGCGCAGATGAAGTGATCTAACAACGTGGACCTGCATTGTGTGTGTTTTTTTATTTTTGTTTTGTTTTTTTGCTGCTGGTTCTCGTTTCGGAGTTGCTTGTGTTGAAGTTGCGCGTCGCGCTGCCTGCGGGCTTCACCCGAAGGGATCGACGTGAAGGGAAGCGCAACTTAACAGGTTGCCTCGTTTTTTTTTTCTTTTATCATGAAGCAACCTCGGGTTTAAAAGAGGGAGCGGGATTCCGCGGGATTAGTGCCAGAAAGAACATTGAACGCAGAACGAATAGCCTGCTTCTAATCTCCGACAGCTGTCAGTAACACTCTTGGCTGCGTTTGCAACTAATGCAGAGTTTAGTGGGGGAGATGATTGTTTTCTGAGAAGACAAACAGCTGGTCCAAGTAAGGCAGAGGGGAGGAGGAGGAAGCGGCTTGGTCATCGAGCAACACTGACCAGAGCTGACCTTTCCCCTCCTCTGCGCTCTGAGGGAGGCTCACTGCACTCACACGGATCTAGGTTGTGTCCAAGTGCCGCCGGGCTTTGGTGAGCAATGATCACAGCAGTGTCACTTTAACAGTAGATGAACGTCACAAAAAAATCTACATTGGTTGACAAGTTCAAGTTATGAGAGATCGTTACCATCACTACTAAAAATGAGTGGGGGAAAAAAGTCGTCATGAAATAAGCTTATTCATTTCATGGTCGGTGAGAAAGATTTTGGCTGTCAGGATTTTTTTTACTTATTTTTTTTATTTTATTTTTTTCCGACTTCTCAATGATTACTTGCAAAACCGAAATACTCCAGCGGTGTGAGTAGTTTTGTAGCTACTCGGTTTGCAGAATCAATTTAATACACAAACTGGAAACTTTCTTATAAACCTCTTCAGGACACTGGTGTTCAGAACACAGGCTAACCAGTGTCACCTTTATTCCTGTCGATTAACAGGAAATGGGTTTCATTTTGACAAATGCATATATATATATATATATATATATATATATATATATATATATATATACACACATATTCTGCTGTGTTCCTCCTCCTTGGTGGATCCGGTCCGCCTGTGCTTCTCCATGCTCTGTGAGCTGTTTGTGAAGAGCTCAGACTGTAGCTGCTTCACTTCTGCATTAAAAGGAGACAGTTTCTGGCGAGAATTCGGTCTGGACATCTCCCAGTGGGAGCGGGCCTCGGGGCAGACCCTCTAGATTAAATCACACTTCCGCTTTGGGAACGAGTCCCACCACCACATGAGCAGAAGGATGAATTTGAGGGCAACAACAACAACAACAAAAAAAACCCAAATAAAAGTCTCTGAACATCTGGGTTGGTAAACCTGCAACCTGCTCTCAGATGGGCAGACTGGCGTTAGGTGTTTGCTGTAAAGGTCAGATTTAAATACTGTGGTGATATCTCAGCTATTAGTTACGACTGTATTGGTGATTGGAACTGTTAGATTTAACCGCTAGAGTACAGATAATTGCTGCAAATGGCGGCGCTTATTAAAGTGAAAAGGCAGATAACTTTTCTATTTGTTTGAATATTTGAAGGACAAGCTAAAACAGACTACAATAATTATCACACATTTGCTTTGCTTACAAATTGTGAACTTAATGGCAAAGCTTCAGATACTTTTACAAACAAATTGTGACGTAAAGCATTTTCTGAATTGTTGACTGGTTCGTATGAAGGGCGCCCTTCTCTTTTCATGTTTTATAGTCATAATGTCTGTCTGTCACACACTGCAGTCAATTTGTAAGTGCAGCTCTCATTGTGACCAAGCTGCCTTTTTAGTTTTTCAGCTTCGACCAAAGTCGCTGCAGAATCGCTTCAGCCGGCTTCCTGCATCAAACTCCCAAAAGCGACTGTGCTAGAAAAAATGACTTAATCTTCAGAGTTCATCCAGAGTGTGATGCATCTGAAAAAAATAAAACAAACAAAAAAAAAAAAAATTGAGCAATATTTTTGCTAGCTGGAGAAAGTGAGACTTTGTGTATTATCAGCAAAAGAAGTGTTATATTTATTTCCATTTATTTAGGTATATTTCAGTGGCACATTTAAAGTTTGCATCACAACCAAGTAACCATGTTACATTCAGATGATATGGACATTTTGTAAAATAACTTAAAAGAAAGGTGACTTCGCGTTATAGCGCCATCTGACACCTTGAAATGGGTCTCTGTCTCTGCAGAGCAGCTTTTGGTTGCCAAAGGAGATTATAAGATAATCAGAGCAACACAACATTGTATAAACTTTAAAAAAAATACACCCTGCCCCCTATAGAGGATTTCATTGACCATGAAGTCCTGAGGAATTTTTACTTGCAATTTGTTTCTTAGGCAACAAACGAAGTCTGGCTCCGTTGGGAGCCGCCAGCCTCCAGTGCTCAATGTAATTGTGAAAACTTAAGTGTATTAAGTTTAAAGTCCCATTTCTCTTTGCTTGTTATTTGACCCGATTTGAACAAGCAGCTGAGGAACAGTTTATCTTAGCGGGAGCTCAGCTGTGAGCACTCACCTAGCAACCTACTAGAACCGCAGCCGAAGTGCGCGCCAGCACACACGGCGCTCTGAATCACGTAACAATGCCGCAAGCCAATGTTCAACACCGCTTTATTGAATTTTCACAATGAAGATAAGGATCTATTCATGAAGGCAGAATAAGAAATTGCTGAAACAATACGGCAGGGCAGAGACTCAGTGGCACCTCATCTGCATACAGGGCCAGAAGCGCTGCCAGTGAGCGCAGAGTGAAACACACACAGAGGACTGGTGCATTGGAATCACCAATGGCTCTACATTCAGAATGGTGACTGATATGCTAAATGGAGGAGCCAGGAGTGAGATCTGCTGTTTTATTCCGGTTTGCATGTTGAGCTTCCTGCTGCCTTGCCCCTCCGCCGACTGCTGCTCCTCCATAAGTTTATGTTCATTAGAGAATTTAATATTCTACGTTTGAAATTAAGCAAGGTTAGTTAGTACTGCGAAAACAACCTCGCTTTTCTATTGACCAGAAAATAACGCGAATTGAAGTTGCAAAAATAAATTCACTCAACGGGAACTCCAACCTAGAAAACGCATTTCTCGATAAAATGCTGCTGAGTTGAGACCAGGTGGTTTTTCAGCTGTATTGAAATAGATGTGTGTCACGAAAACGCAATCAGAGCACTAACACGGTTTGTTTTTCACCGACAGTCGATCTACCAAAGCTCTCACAGGTTCATAAAAAGTTACCAGTTACTCAAAAATGTTGAATTCGTAGCTCTTCTGTAAAACTTCCAATTGCAATTTTCCCAAAAAATGCTGGACATGTAGGCGCTCGTCCTACGGCACACGAGCTTTGGGATGGCTGACAGATGATGATAATTATAGGAATAGGTAACATTTGTTTACATTTGTCTCTGCTGTAATTTTGAATCGCTTATTCATGTAATTTAATTGTTTTTCTTATTTTAATGGAAACATCGCAGTTGTGAAATTTTATGGGGTTTTGTTTTGTACGTTAGCTAAAGAAAAAACTTTGCGTTATGAACATTTGTAACAGAAACACATCTAGAGTCACACATGTGGACTAGAACTGTAGTTAGATTTAATACATTAGAATACTACTGAATAGTTCATTTATGTCAGTAAATCAACTAACCAGATCAAACACAGTATTTAAATTAATTAAACAGACTGACATTTTCAACTCTTTATTTCTGTTTACTGTGATGATTTTCCTATTACAGCCAATAAAAACACAACATTGAAGGTTGAAAGATTAAATTAGACCAATTCAGAGAGGCATTTTAAATGGTTTACTATGTTTAATACCTGCGCAAAGGGCTGGTATTATGTACTTTTTCAGCCACGTTGTGCCATTTTACAGCACAATCCAGTAACTGTGTTATGGTCAGGTTTTATAAAAGTGCTGTATATATCAAACGTAATTAAAAAAGATATTTGACATCACAATTTGAAGTTGGCTTTTGCACATTTAAGAAGCTGCTTCTCTTTCCGTCATTCTGTCTTCAGCGTGTCGTCACTACAATGCTCCTTCATCATGCTGCTTACAACCATTCTGAGGAGCTTTGGGCTGAGAAATAGTTTGTATCATAAGCTCTGCGGATGTGCAGCTCCACCAGGTGTCAGCTAAGTGCTGCTGCTGCTAGTCTGGAGGATCTTTGTGGGGAATCCATGGGGGGCGGAGCTCTGTGAGGGAGAAGCCCGGTCACTCCAGGAGCTTAGCGGAAATAGGCGGAGCTTTGTGGAAACAAGCGGTGAGACACCCCGAATGGTTGCACAGAGAGATTCAAGGATTCTTTAAACAAGCATGGAAGAATCGAAGCAACACTGACGTCATAACGTGATGTAAACCTAAAAAAAAAAAGTGGATTTTTAGTAAAAACTCCCCAGTTAGAGGTTGTTATTTTATCTGGTGAACACACCTCATCAGAAAGTAGACTGTAATTTATTGAACATGACTGCAGACAGAATCAAGTGCAATTGGCTTCAATACAGGCAGAATGTGAACCTGGCTTTGCCAGAGGTGCAAAATTAAAATGGGAAGTGTGTTATTTTTACTATAAATGTATGGCCACAGGGTAGTTTGAGTGTCTGTCTGTCTGGAATTTATCCCAGGTGGCTTAGTCAAAGACTAATGGCCCCAATATATCTACCACTATGCCACACACCACACCATAAAGAAACTATAATGTTACCTTTCGATTCTTACTCTGGTCTTAGACGTTATCTTCGATCTATCTGCATGAAAAAGGGCTGACACAGTAAAACACAGAAATTAAAATATGACGGTGAAAGACTAGGCAAGCCAGTAATGTCTTCTGGATAATACTTTCTTTTTTGTCTCATCCCAGTCTTACAGATGGCAAGTCGGAAGATGAAATTCCTCAGTAGTTCATATATACTGTGGACCGCATGCAAGCAAAGGCTGCACCGTTGTCAAAACATATGATGTACAAGACCAAGAACCACAGCAGGGGAGCGAGCAGAAATCAGAATCACCTTTCTGAGAACACGTGTGTGTGTGTGTGTGTGTGTGAGAACACGTGTGTGTGTGAGATAATATTATCAGACGGAGGAAGAGTCCGACTGATTGTTTAGCTGATACTTTGTGCTTGCTGGAGAGGCTTCAATGTCAGGACTTTCTTAGAGAAGTTTCACCAGAACATTTGTATTCAAGTTACTTTGATTGTTTGTAATTTAATCTGAATGTGATGTTCAAGACGAATGGATTTAATCTGAATTAGTTTCAATTTGATTTGGGCCGAGTTGGACCAGCTGGTAACAGTTGTTCTAATATGTGTGAAAGAAGTGAACGAACTACGTTTTAAAAGTGTGTTTTGGCAAAACAAAGCAATTTTCACATTTTCCACATTATGCCTACTGCCACGTGACTGAAGCAGAAAAAGAAGCTTTCTGTGAAGAGCACAAAAGACGGAATCAAAAGTACTGTAGTGAGTGATGAAGGATCACATTTTTCACTTAAAAAGAGTAAACAGACAATGCAATTTGGACTTGTTTGTTTAATCAAACACACGTAATTGTATCTTGAGGGGTACGTAAGAAAACGGTGAAGAGAAGTGGCGTCTCCATGGCGATCTGGTTTGGGTTCTTGCCTCGCGGCTCGGAGGTTCTCAGCTCCAGCTTGGGTGGTGCTTTTTTGATTTCCTCTGAATGCATAAGTCATAATATGCAAACCGACTATTAGTGCAGACATGTGTGGGTGTTTCTGAAACATTTATTGAACTGCTGGGAAATGTTATGTCACTCAGGACTGTATAAAAAAAAAAAAAACGTATAACCTTTTTCTGGCTATCTGAAGGTCTGTTTGAATTACCGCAATAATGTCCATTTGCTAAACATCAGAGCAATGAATCAGACAATGTATTTATTTTAGAAGATATTTCCTTACCCTCTCAGTTTCATGATTTCTATCTTTCTTTCACATTTTTATATATCATATGATTAGTGTTACCTTACACAACTTTGTTCAATGTAAATGCTTTTCTGACTTTTTAGTCTCTGAGTTAAATGGATGCACACTCGGATGTAGTTTAAGGCAATACTGTCATCAGGGGAACGTCAAAACAAATCAGAGAAGATGTGAGGAAGAGAATCGTGGATCTCATTCTGGTTTTCCCATGGGCATAAATTTCAAAAGTTTTAAAGGTGCTTCGTTCATCTGTTCAAATATTTGTATGACATTTTAAGCGGCATGCACATTTTTACCCGTCATTCCGTCTGTACCCCGGAGAGGAACATGTGTTGATACGAAGTGTGTGTGTGTCAGCCACAGAACAAAAGCGAAACATCTTGTGAGGTCATTATTCACAGTGAAAGGAGCCCTGCTCCAGTTTGGGCTGAAAGGCCAGTAGGATGGGAAAAAAAACAAAACAAAACAAAAACATTATTGCAAAAACATCACATATATTCAGGTTACAGGTTGCAGATGTGCAAAACTACAAAACCTTATTTTTTACTGACATTTCCAATGACCTGATGAAACTAAAATTCATCCAGCCATTACCCAAACTAGCTCATTCAAGGAGATTTTTTGCCTGGTGTGGATCTTCAGAGGTCTCTTCTGTCTTGTCTAATTTAAAAAGATATAGGTTTTTATGTCTGGGATGGACTTGCAGCCTGTCCAGTGTGTACCCCACCTCTCACCCGTTGACCACTGGAGATAGGCACCAGCCGCCCTCGGGACCCTTCAAGGATAAGCTTGTCAGATAATGTATGGACAGACAGGTATATTCTTCAAAACATGCGCGTAGTTTGCCAAACTGATTGAAATGTATCATGAATTATTGATTTATTTATCTGAGTATCATCACCATACCTGTGGAAGTTTTACTCCATGCGGTCTAAGTTTGTGAACTAGAAGCATGCAGTAAGGAGAATCGACCCGAGCACTAAACCCTGTGGTACTCCACAAATAATTCTGGAGCGTGAAATAAATGTATCATTACCTTGAAAAAACTGGAATCAGGTTTCAGGTGATCCCGATGGGTTCAAGTCTTTCTCAGACAATGGTGAGATCAATGTACCAAATGGGATATAACAGGACAAATACAGACACATGAGAGAAGGATACCCTAAAGTACGTGAATGAAAATCATGCAGTTTACAGGTAATTCTTCCAAAGTAAAAGTAATGGATGTAAGACTCAGAATATCTCTCAATCTCTACTTTTCTCTCATTATTCTGACATTCAGTAAACAGAAATAATTTTGCATAAGCTGATTCCAAATACTGGAGATATTTAGTCTAATTCAATGAGAATCATTATTTGGTTGCATTCTTTTCAATAGTGTAGGGAAATATGTTGTTTCAGCTGTAGCTCTTTTGTAGCTTTCCTGAAACGTTTTGGGGCCTGATCGTCTAAAGGTTTTTGCATTTAGAAAACATATAAAATTATTTCCATAGCTGATCTACAAACAATACATGAACAGAACTGGGTCAGCAAGTGAGGAGAATTTCATGGGCAGAAATGTTTTTGTTGTGTCTGCCTTAACGAATAAGCAAAACATACAGCATTCCGATCATCAGATAGCGAGGATATTCTTCGGGCAATACTAAACCTGAGTTTCATACAGATGTTTAGAGTCTTTTTCTTTAGATTAAATGCACAATAATTATTATTTTTTATCATTTATAATATCCCCAATACCATGACTTTCAACATCAGCCTTTTTTCATGGCCACTCTGCTCCCCAATGCCTTTCATGATGACGCAAAAAAACGAGGAAGGTCTGCAGAATCCATACGCATGTATCCCATTGCAAACCGAATCTTTGTGCATCGTGTGCACCTTCCAACCCTCTGCAATTTGTCTTTGCTCACGCGATGCAGCGCTCCTTATTTGGAATCTTTGTAGATCAGGCTCCCTGGTCTACATGAGAAGGACAGTAACTTGAATAAATCAGAGGTATGTTTAATTTTTGAAGGCACGGCGTTCTCCGGTAGACGAAGGAAAAGACAAAACGCCTCCCGAGACGACATGTAGTGAATGTCGCCACCCCGGCCAAAGTTGGCCGACAGCCTCACGAGACACTTATCAGCCTGCACAGACCATGTCGGTCCGAAAAGCCACACCATGTTAACAATGATCCAGTCTGCGTGATCGTCCATCTGTTACGCAGGTTTTACGCTTCATGTCAAAGCTTTTGTTCCCATGAGCAACATGCTTTCGTTTGCCCTGATATTTCTTTTGTTTCTTTCTTTGTTACGTTAATGAATTTGTGTCCCTTACGTCACCACGCCGACAGTCAGTCAGCCAGAACTTCCTCTGCTGCTGTTTTCCAATCCTATCTTACAGCTGAAACATCTGTCTTTCAAAGAGGACGTGCATTTTATTCCTAAAGCGTCAAGAGCCGAGATCGGAAAGCAGTCATTTGAGTTGAGAATGGCAACAATTTTCTCCATAATTCCATTTTTCCCCCACCTCTCCGTGTCGCCTGACTGCCATCCACTCCCACCTATCGTCTTTTCAACTGAGTGAAGCTTTCAGCATCAAAACATGAAGATTCCAGTTAGTTAATATACAATTTTACAAACTGACTTCAGTGCTGTTTATTCAAATAGAGTACCTCCAAAATAAATGTCTAACTTAGTTAAAAAAAAAAAAATAATGGCTGGGTTCTCACTGTTGACAGTCGTACAGTTCCATGTACAGTAGACGTGATGATGATCGTCCACCGTGTTCCCATCATGCTATAGCAAACCTTATAGGAACTGTACTGATTATCTACAGCATGAAACAGAAGCCTGATATTGCTTTGGCATTCTTCGTGCTTCTATAACTGCAGAGGGCACAGGCAGCTGACCTCCAATGATGGGGTGTAATATCTGTTGCTATCAGATAATCTTGTTGCTCCCATGGGGACTAAATGAATCAGCTCATCCCACACCGATCGTATCGCATTTGCTTCTGATTAATCTGGAAAACAGATCAACTCCGTGGTCGTTGTGCTTCTGCAACGTTTCTGAGCAGATCTTTTTTTCAGTCTACAGGGCACATCGTCTTGTTTGGCACGGCCATGGAACGACTCTCAATGATTTACTTGTCTCAAGACTAAGCTAATAAAAAGGAACAAGATATTTTCAATTAAAATTTCTATTTAAACTTGTGGAACAAACAATGCAGTTTGACAAAGGGAATTCAAAACCTTCGCTCTCATAATAGGTTAAAACATTTTGAAGTTTGTGCACTAAAACAGTTTGAAAGAAGTTTCTTTCCAATTCGCCTTGGTTCTTGGTGTTTCATTTAGTTCCTCTGTTGTTGTTAGTGCAGCCAAGTCATTGTCAGAGCACTGTGATAAGTTAGGTCAGAAATGTGGGGTTTGACAGTCCCTGCCCTCTAGATGGACAGTCTTACCCCCCATTGGGGGAAAAAACTGTTTGGTTCTGGGTTGGCTTTCTGGGAATTTCAGTGGGTTTTCTTTAGTTTTATCTTTTACGGACCTCAAGTTTAATTCAATTCATTTCAGTTTATTTATACAGTGCCAATTCACAACTATAATTTGAGAGTCAGGAACCCAAAGATTGGATTGTCTTATTGTCTTGTTTTTTGTTTTTTTTTGTTTTAGATTTTTCTTTTCTCAAAGGTTCCCATTTTAGTTTATTCATGTGGTTCTCAAATAAACAAACAAAAACAAAAGCAGCAGACCACATCAAACCACTACATAACAAAAGAGATCCCTGAAGACGACCTTCACTCTGAATCCTAAAGCAGGAACAAAGAATCATCCTGCATTCTTGTTCTACATCTGTTAGTAAGAAATATTACTTAAAGTGTGAGTATGTGGCAGTGCATGCTGGGAAATGTACATGGGATAAATGTGTCTGTCTGCATTTTTTCATTTATTAGAAGAGAACCAACTCTGGTACCTTATGTGGAACATTTTTGATCAAATGTTAAAAGCTTTACGGTTTTATTAAAAACCATTCAAATTATGGTTCCGGAGATCATTTTACTCCCCCCGCCCCCTCCCAAGTACGCTGGATTAATTATGCTTCTGTTGAAGATTCTTTTTTTTTTCCTTTCAGATTTGAGTATCATATTAGACTATCTGTGAAGAAATATGACAGAGACAATGTTGGACTTTTTCAATAAAAAAAAAAAAAAAAAGAAAACTTGTCAAAACGAAGTTAGTAACCACCATGACATCCCACCAATGCTCGTCTCTGCCCCACATTGCTCCCATACATTACACCCCAGACGACGAGTCTCAGATAAATCATCGCTTCAAGATCCTCCATAATGGTGGAGTACATGGTTAAGAATTATTCATTCTCCCTGCAGAAGATATCCAAGAATGACCGAAACCAATGTACGGTAGATACATCATGAGCTATTGTCTTCCTAACTGCTTACAGGCCTCCAAGTCAAACTTTATAATTCTTTTCAGTAAGTTAAAGACGAGAATAATTATGTACAAGATGTATTGCTGGGTCCATTGGAAATTGTACTCCGGTTAAGGTTGTAATTTTTCCAATAGCCTTTTCCCACAGATTAATTACCTCTGGACAATCCCACGTCATGTGCATAAAAGAGCCAATGGTTCCTCGGGGTCAAAACGAGCCATATGGATCAGAGACTAATCCCATTTGATGTCTCATTCTCTGCATTATACATGTTCTACGAAAGAATTTCAGATGCATAAATCTGTCACTGGGGTTCTTGGAAACATTTGCGACGCCATCCCAAATGGATTCCCAGTCTAACTCCTTCCCTGATGTAGGAGTGCATTTCTCAGAATTGTGACTAATTTTTTTTTTGGAGACATTTGTATCCATCTTAAAAGTGGATGCCCAAGAAACCCCGTAGGCTTCACAGGCTGATCTTATTCTAATATAAAATAAACGAGAATGTTGTTGCTGTTAGACTAATTCTTGAAAATTCAAAATACCATCTGCTCCATTAACACCATTCAAGGTGTTTTTACCTGTCTTGCCAATTTTTGTGACCAAATGTTGTCCTTGTAGTTAAGATAACACAACTAGGATTTATACCATACATTTTTATGCTTCGAACACTGCCCAGTATTATTTTAAAGAAATGTGTTTTTAATAAAAAGACACAGAAAATTGCAGTGTGATGAATAGTGACAAGTATTTAAAAGAGATAAGAAGTCATTCAGCCATTTGGTATTATAAAAAATAATTCCAGTATCACTTTGATCAGGTAATAATTGTTAATATTCCTTGATAAAATCATGCATTGATGCAGTGGAAGAACTAACTGGAAAACAGATAGGCAAGGTCCATGAAAATCTATCCAGCAGCAGCTCCTTTCATTTTCTGGTCATTCAACTTTATACACTTCTTGGCTGTATCCTAGAGTCAGCTAGGCTGGTTGCCATGGTTTCTGTTCATTTCTGCTTGACTTTTGTCAGCTTCTGTTTGGATCTTTAAGCACACATAAAGTAGTTTTAAAGCAAAACAAAATAATCTGAAGTTCTCAAATATTGAACATTTGTTAGGACTGAAATGTGTAGGATGGATTGTAGCTGCCAATTGTCTTACTGTTAAGCAGCTGAGCAATGAGGGGGGTGCTGGTCAGTTTGCCTCTTCACCATTCCATACCATAGCAGTTTTGGACATTTCTTGCTTGATTTAGTTTTCTGCCTGAGGGCAAGTTGCACCAACCGTGCGTCACTTCATAACTGCAGGGCTGCAGGCTGATAATGGAGCACTCAGCATGTTGCTAATATTTAACTGATGTCTTTTGCTTTTGCTGACCAACACGTTTAATACGTCGCTGTCGTAAATATGGAAGATTTATCGACCTGCTTAAAATGAGAAATAAACATCGGCGTCAACTTTCAAGACGCTTCACCAGGGGTGTGGTGTTGCAGTGAACTCCCTGCTCCGTGGCACAGCTTGTAAAAGGCCTTGCCAACATTGTTCGACTTCACCAGTTTTCTCCAGACAGCCTCCTTGATTTGGCCACTCAGTTAAAACCTGGACATTCTTACAGCAGATTTGAGCTGTCAACACTAATTTATTGTTTCGTTCTCAGCCATGATTGTTCAAGTTGTGCTAAGGGAGCTGAGCGGTTTTGTTTGTGTCTGCTGCTGTTGCACATTGTGCATCAGTCTGGGAAGATTTTAAACAATTTAATGGAAATGAGTAAAAAAACAAAACAAAACATGTTTTTGGTACTGATTGTACCAGCGCATTCGATATTTTATCAACCCTGCTTTGCAGGGTTCTGTTAGCAGACATAATTGTAACTTAAAACTTACACTGGTTTCATTTAGCAGCAGATGGAGTGGAAATGTACCGTGGGCCCTCGGTGTTTGTGGGAGTTAAGGAACGAGTATTTTAGCTCTCTGAGCTGCATTTTTGTTTGAATATTTTAGAAGTTTACGGTTAATTCTTGTAGGCTTTGATGTAACCCACAGCTGGTAAAACGCAATCTGTTGAAATATTTTATTGTCGTATTTCACACCAGGCCACATCAGGGTTTGCACTGGAAGTCGAAGTAAACAGAAATCATGAGATACGGGCGCAGAAATTTTGTATAGATTAAGCAAAAGTTGACAGGAACGACTGTTGGCATAAAGTGTTAAAAAAACGATTTGCTAACTGTTGCATTTGGCATTTCTCATTTGGTCGTATCCTAGACAAGCTTCACCTCACCGTGTATAAAAGAGCTGCTTCTGTTGCTCGTAAAGTGGATAAGATTGGGAGCTTAGAACAGATTGCTTCTGTCTTTTAGAAGCAAATTGGGAAATTAAGATGTATTGGGCTCTGAGCGCTAATAATGCCTGGAATGTTTGTGTACAGCGTTTGATATTTTATTGATCAGCAATTGTAAATCCATGATCGACTGACCTGGAAATCAAAAATCTCATCAAATCATGCTGCTGTGAAGCGTTTCTCAAAGACTATACCTTCTGCCTCAGTAGCAGGACTAACCAGACCCATTTGTGGTTTACGGTTGTGTCAGTGACGTTAACTGACTATTGTAATACCTCAGGATTTTTCATTCTTCTACCTTTTTCATAGTCTCTGGTCCACTGGTTTTGATCCATCCGTTTTGTATGGATACAAACTTATCCAGAGTCAGAGAACCTGGCTTTGCTGAGCGAGTTGATACCCATCATCAAAGTATCATTGAACGTGACAAAAGAAACCCTGAGTGTATTGAGCTGGCTTTGTAGTTCTGGCCTCTGACAGAGAGAAGCAGAAGAAAAGAGTCAGAAAAAGGAAAACTTCCCAGCATCCAAATATGGAGGGTAACATGAAATAAAACCAAAAAATTCAACTGAAAAAACAAACAACACAAACAAAACGATCAGATAAATCTGAACAAATACTTCTCAAAAAAGAACATGAATATTAAAACATACACTGAACCAAATCACAAACATATTAATGCTCATAATTTAAATATCTGGTTCATTCTTAGCTTATGCTAAGAACATTTTTGGCTACTCTAACTTTTTTAATCTGTAAAAAAAAAAGGAAGTGGTTTAATTGCACATTAAAAGAAAAATACATTGATATACTCATTTAACCAAAGACTTCAGGAAAAACTTGTATTTTCTGTGAAAGAAAGTTAGAACACCCGGTCCTCTAATGTCCAGCCCTACTGCTCTTGCTGTGATCCTTTGCTGTAGCCATTTACATCTCCGTCTACATCAGCCATCTTAGACATCAGTCTGAAGACAAGCCCTCAGTTTCAGCTGGTGTCTTGCCTGTTTCCAGTCACTTTTCAAAATCTGCATTAGATTCAATTTAGTCTTTGACTTAGCACAGAAATATCCATTTTCTAATTCACACTTGTGATGGATTTATTGGTTTGTTTTGGCTCAGTGTCAGAAATCCTGTGAGGGGCTTCCAGTTGGTATAAGCTGAAATGATGTTCTTTGCACTTCTTGATAATGGCTCCAGTGGTACTCATTGGAAAATTCAGAAGTTTAAAAATGCAGCAAAAACCTTGGCCAATAACGGGGGTTTTTCTTTGCTTTTACTAGTGATGATACTCTGATCAATACTTTGCTAAAGAGATTGCTTTTCATAGTTGTTTAGCGCTTTATTTATAGTTATTTCATAAATACTGACAGACTTCAGCTGGGCTCTTAATCTCCATTTTTGCTTGTTTCTTTCTATACATTGAATACATTCCAAGTTTTTTTTTTTATCCATATCCTAATTGGTGGACTAACTTGTTTTTTGTTTTGTTTTTTTTTTTTCATATGTGGAATTCCTTTGGTTGTCTTCGACATATGGTGCAAGTTTCACTTCAGCGGCCCCATTAGAAACACGTAAACTAGCGAAAACGTTGAGACTTCCAGTATTAATGTTGTATACTCAGGGCTCTGGAGGCATTTAGTGGCCCATTTTGCTACTCTATCATGTTTCCATAAAACTGTTGAAAAGTGGAAAATGATGAGATGTCAGCTAATGCCGTGTGTCTGCTGGCTGACGGTCCCCCCCGCCCGCCCAGTTAAGTGCTTGCAAGGCAAACCGAGGGTAATGGAATTATTTGTCAGCATGCGCCTATGAAAGATTATACTAAGAGGAGCTGCAATGCTCCTGTTCGGCTCTCACAAAATGATCAATAACAATCCAATTCTTTCGGAGACTGATGAAGAAGTTGTCTTATTTTTCTGCACTTAATTGAGAAACCGGAAGCTATCTTGTCTAATAAAGTGTGATAGTTGGCGACCAGACACACAGCTGAGACGCAGGTCACTTTAGCAACTTTTCTCGTTTGCACTCTGTGGGTAAAACATGTGCTCACCTGAAAAGCAGGCCGAGTTTGGCTTGGACTTTTCCGTTTAGCTTCTGAGGGTCAGAAACATCTCTCACATCGGCGAGCACTTTCTGTTGCACGTTACAAATGTTACAGTCTGAAGACTTTTGTTAGATTCTGGTCATAATATTAAACACAAATTTTAATGTTTCACCTTGAATGAAAGATTTAAAATGAGACTTGATCAATAGAAAACTTGCATCCAGCAGATCCAAACTGTTATTCAGTGTTTTTCTCTCTTTCAAATCTCAGCTTTCTACACTTTTTGAGATTTCTGGCATTCATAATTTTTCTTTTTTTTGACTAATATTTTCCATCTTTCAGATTTCTGATTGATTTTAAAAACACATGCACATGGTAAGATGAATCTGTCTGAGAATCTACAAACCGATTAAGAGAATTAACTATTTTTAAAAAATCTCTGACTATCTCAGTGGTTATTGCAGATTTGGGACATAGGACAGTTCCAGCCACATTGAGGCGAATTACATACAGGAGACAACTTAAAGTTTAAGGTGTTCCCACAAAGTATTTGACACAATTCTGTAAAGGTGTTGAATATTTATTTCCTGTTTTATTCCAACTTTTGATCAGTGATGTCATGTTTGAACTAATTTGATTCCAATTCTTAGTATTATTTGTGTTGCTGTTATTATCTGGTTAGAATTTTATTCAAAATAAAACATAAAAAATCAAATAAATTATAAAATTATGCTTTTTTCCCCCTCATTACAAGTTAACCCTTTCCATGCATGATTTCTGATCCTTTGTGTCAGATTTTTTTTTCCCAAATTCTTTTTTATTTTCTTATTGCATAAAAAAAGGTAGGGAAAAAAATTGTAAAAAAAAAGAAAAAAAAAAAGTTTTCATTTCATTTTTGTTTTAGGTGATCAAATGTAATTTCCTCCAAATACAAAGTTGTTATTTGAAAAATACATCAGTAGTATTGTTCTGTAGGGGTTTTCTGATGTCACAATATTTATTTTTTTTTTACCTGCCAGAGTCGTCTACAGTAGAAGGAGGGAGCGGGTCGGTTGGCATGCAGTATTGTTTGTCGGCCATATTGGATTTAACAAAAATAAGTTCTTGCATTTGCAGCTGATTATGCTTTTAATAAAATACAAGAGTTATTTTTTCCTCTTTAAAGCTTAAACCAAGTAGTTGAAGGCGGGCCGGTCTGTCAGGAACTCCTGGGCCGCTGCGCACACCCATTCTCAGGAAGACAAGATTTCTCTTTTTTACTGTGTATTGATTGCAGATAAGGAGCAGAGTTATAAGATAAAAAACAAAAAACTCGCAAACATCATATTAATTATGTTTTCAATAAAGCACAAAACCCATAACCAGGCGATTGTTTTCATCCTGGACGGGGATCTCTCGACTTTCAGGTCTAACAGGATAACAAGAGTCTGGCGATGGGGAAAAAAAAAAAAAAAAATGATGCAGCTGTAACTCGGGGTAACGATGTTGTGAAATGAACATTTTGAGCAGGGAATGCTGGGAACAGCATCTCGTTAACCTCGAGTTCATTCTTCATACCTTCTGCTTTGATATAGCTGTTGCTTGATGTAACCCCCCTGACTCGTTTTTCTTCACAATGTCGGGTCTTATCATTTCTTTTGTGAAATAGGCCAGCATGTGCTGCTGTTTTAATTTCAAGCTTATTAAAAAAAGAAGGATGAAATTGAGGGAGAGTATTAAAGGGTAGAATTAGCATGTAGAGACAATCCTCTGTGAAATTACTTCAGCGAAGGGCAGCTGGTGTTACCTTTAAATCTGCACTGTGTCTTCCAGTTCCACTGTTTACCTGTTTCCCTTCAGCATTAATTAACCCGCCGCTCACTTCTCATCTCGCCTCCAATCGCTGCGAAGTCAGACCAGCCACTCGAATCATTTGGCATTCCAGATTTGATCGTATTGTCTCAGATTCCCTGTGGCAAAATCCGCTAAACCCGACGTGTAATGTTGGTTAAATAAGGCAAGATATTTGAGGGAAATTGATTTTCTCTTTAAAGCTTCACTCCAGAAAGATCTGCGTTTGCTAATGTTCAAACAGGAAGTGATGTACGTTGTATACCTTCAGATTCCTGACCTATCTGTTGACACATTTTCTGCTACTGTACATGCTCATAATGAAGTGATTCTTGTCATTTTAGACTTTAGGCACTTTGTGAATCACAACAGCTGGTTTTATGCATGATAACAAGTGGGAGGCTTAGTTTCTGTGTCTCAGGATCTATGCCAACCTCACTGTTAGGTTAGGTTTAACTTTTACTAATTAGCATTAATGGGCACAAGCAGCTTTTCTCTGAGGTTAAAGTTGGTGTCTGATTCACATTGTTTACTCGACAATGCTTGTCTCACTGCCTGAACGTGCGAGCTGGTTCTCCGAATCATTAATTATGTCGCTTCATTTGTGTTTTTCAGTTCAAAAGCCGAATGGACATTCGACAGAATTTTCTCTCGTCACAATAAGCCGCGGAAAACACCTGGGCAGCCTGAGATGAGAGGAAATTATTTTTCAAAAAGCCCAGATGGTAATAAACCTGTTTATTTATGATCAGCTCAGTTGTTTCTGTTTTGTGGCATCGACAGGCATTTTTACAAGCAGTCGAATGTTACAATGCAGGGAGCCACAAATTTCTCTTGACTTCGTAAAGTGTGAGTAGAATCTACTCTTTGGTTAGCTTGTTAATTTCAGGCTCCATCATCTGCTCCTTTTATAAAAGTCATTAAGAACCCTGCCTGTCAAAAACTGAAAGGAAACCTTTTTAAATCACCGGATAGTTATTGAGCTTTTCACCGCTGGTGTTACACCGTGAAGTGAATATATTTGCAGATATATGAAATAGTCTCTCCAGAGTGTTCCAAGTGCAGACTGTACTCTGCCTGAGTTGGCTTTTTTTAATTTTTTTTTTTAATTTTTTTTTTTTATCTTCCCCTCCACCCCCGACTCTTTGTGTGGTATTCATGGATAGGATCTTAAGGCACAAAGCGGCTCAAATGAGCTTCCTCCATAGAGAGGCCGGGCTCAGCCTTAGAGATAAGGTAGAAAGACCTCAGTTATCCTCCGCCGCATCGAAGCCTCTTGAGGTGGCTTTAAGCATCTGATCAAGATGCATGATGGGTGAATCCCCTGTGGAGGTTTCTGGGCTCATCACACTGCAGCGGGACCCTTGGGCAGACCCACAACTTGCTGGAAGGACTCTGTAGGCCTTTTGGACCTGGAAAACACTCTCAGATCCCGACCTGAGAGCACCGCTGAGGACCAGAGGGTCTGGGACTTTACCAGGACGGGAGGATGGAGGCATAGATGGATGGACAGACAGATAGATCCTGAACTGGTGGAACTTTGTCAGCCACATCTATTCTTAGGAACCAGATTAAAATATATGACCATGTCTTTTGCAGATGAGAAACAGAACTATTTTCCTTTTATGTAGTACATTTAGGATCTTTTTTTACTGGGGAGAAAATGTGTGCCTCTGTGACCAAAAAAAAAAACAAAAACTGTTTGGTGTTGCTGTTTCAGCTCCCACTTTTTTATTTATTTACTTATTATTTTCTTGCACAGAGACTTTGAATTTTTAAAGCTGGTGTTTCTGGACTAAGGGCTCTAACATGCAACACAGCAGCAGCAGCAGCAGCAGCAGCAGCTTGGGATGATCTACCTTATCTCACCCTGTTGGTTTAAAGACAGAGCTGCTTTTTACAAACATACAGAAAGCTGGAACGGCTAAAAGTCACCAAGCAGTTTCAGTTTTACTGCATCTTTTTTTGAAGGATGAAACGGCGCCGATGTAGAGTTCAGAGGTGATCACTGAAGCCTTTAGTGCCTCTGGTCTGTTTATCAGGGTGAGACTGTTGAAGAAAAAGCTAGAAGACATGTATGGTGAATTAAGAATCGATTTTTGTGGGACAATTGTGGCTCATCATGCAAGAGAGTTTTGACTTAAGAGAGAAAAAAAAAGCCTTTAATGATAAATAAGCTAAAAGCAAACTGGCTTAAGTTAGGCGTTAAAGTGTTGCTTCAAACAATGGGGTGTCAGTGGAGAACAGCTCCCTGATCTACACCACAAACAGAAGCTGCATGTTTTCATGCTCGTAGTTTTTGGTCAGAGAGATTTGATCGCTTTACTTGTTGTTGTTTTTCTCTCTAATGGAAATAAGAGCATGTTCTGTGGTGTTAATCACTGGAGATGCTGTGGGTTCGCTGACACCGACTCAGAGAGAGAAGTCTCTTTCAGTCGGACCGTCAACACCCAAATCCACGCTAAAAGCATATGAAGGCGCACACGGTGTCCGTGCGACCCCGCCGGAGAAACGCACAGAGTGAAAAACCTGTGGAGCCAAAATGACTCTGTCTCATAAAACTGCAGGACGGTTTGAAGAAGGAGAAGGGGTTTTATGTAAAAATGGCTTTTTTGTTTTAAAGTTCTTAGGTTATAATGCTCTTCCCTCATTAAAAACATTCCTGGAGTGTTGCTTTGATTCCTTCGTGGACGTTTGAGAAATCCTTTGATCTCCCACGGCAACCATTTTCGGGGTGCCTAAACGCTTGCTCCAACAAAGCTCTGCCTGTTTCTACGCAGCTCCTCCTTGGAGCTGAACTTCTTCCTCGCATAGAAAGAAAACTTTTAATTTTAATCTGGATGTAGCCGGAAACTAATTTGAAACATGATCTATCTTTTTAATTTCACAACTTGTGACAGGATATTTCAAATTTTGGCAATATTTGGGAGGTGGATGAAGAAAGTTCTGAAAACCTGTGACGTGTTTCAATGACATATTGTGGTGTAAGACGATTCAAGGGCCCTTTAAATTAACGAGTAAGCACCTTGTATTTCAAAAGTTTTGGCCAAAAAAACAGTGTTCTGCTTAACCTGTTTAAATAAGTACAGTTGATGAATGCGCATAGCTGAGTAGTGGAAGTCTCTGATAATTTCACTAAGTGAAAGCATTTATTTGTCAAGAATTTTGGAAAAAAGAAAAACTGAAGATAAAGAGGCACATCAAAACTTATTTGTGTCTTTTTCTATAATCAGTAGAAGAATATTTTTCTTCATCCTGCCTTGGTCAAACTGGACAGTTCAGTTTAATTTGATTATGTCTTTAATTGAGTCTCATAATAATGATACTCTTTGGTGTTTTCCTCCAAGAGAAAATTAGCAAAATGGATGAACTGTTGCCAAGAACACCACACACATGACAACTCACAAGAATGTACTTTATTACTACCTGTTTCCAAGGAAACACAAAAAGAAGAAAAGGAGCATCGTTTTGAGCCACTATTTCTAAATTTTAGGCGTGCAGTGCACTCTTCGGCTCATCAGTGTGTTCTTATCTGGGTCTGGCAGTGAGTTCTGGGTCGGCCCCGGGGCCTCTGCTGCAGAAGAGTCTGTTTCTAGGGGCTTAAACATCGAGTGTTTTAGGTTTCATGTATTCATGTTCAAGGATTTAGTGAGGACCATTTCCCAATAGAATATTAAAACTTATACATGCTAAGTTACGGGAGAAACTACTGAGAGTGTAGCGCACTGAACAGTGGGGCTAAATTCATTATATATATTAGATACTTTTAGTGTGCAGAAAGTTTAGATTTAATCTCACACTTTCATTTTTTTCCCCATCCCAAATCAAGATGTTTTGAAAATTCTGATTTTGATGTAGGCAATAGCAAGTAATAATTTTTTTTTTTTATACATATCTTGAGCAGCTGTTGGCTTAGCAGAAGGTATTATGAATATATTGGACATATAAATGAATCTCATCACTGTTGTGGGGATAAGAGAATAATAATAAATCACATCGTCTGATTTGCCCTCCATCTCGACGTCCACCCACTGAAAGTTGACTGTAAAGTGTAGCCAAGCAATACTCCTCCAGTTGCTCTGGAAGTACATTTTGAGGGCTTTCAGACTTGGACACCCTCTGTGGACTCAGGAAGTTTGTTGCCCTCCAGGGCTTTAAGTAAGCCTTCACAGAGTTCAGCGGTTTGACTGAAACATGTATGAGTGCCGAGCCGTCAGCGCTGTTCCGATGCTTCGTGATAACAAAATAAAATCAAGTCTGCGGATAGGTAATGATCTTTTGTTCGAGGAGAAGATTACAGAGAAAAAGATAAAAATCAGAAAGTTTAACTTGGATGTCTTAACCTCAGTTATATTGAACACGATCCGTATTTTATTGCTATAAACGCATAGAAAGTAGTAAAGTATGTGGCTGCACAGGTAGCATCTGCTGTGGTGTTGCATAGAGAAATAAGTCTAGTCAATAATAACGGACAGTCCACAAAGATACAGACATCCTATCATTCTAAAAAACAAAAACAAAAAGAGAGAGTCTAGTATCTAAGACGGCAAGATGAACTGTTTCTTTATGGGACTGAATCCTCTTTAGCCCAATTTAAGCTACTTGACTGACTTGATACAGTCAGTTTGATCCAGTTCAGTTTCATTCAAGTCATTTCATTTGAGTTCAGTTCATTGGTGGGGATAAGACAAACGCTGTAGGTTTGCATCAGTCTAAGCACTCCGAGGAAAAATGAGATTTTTACGTTTGTGAAATGTTCAGCTTGAACCAAAAGGAAGTGTTTTTGATATTTTTCTGAAAATGTGATGTAACAATATGAATCTACGAGCTGATTTTTGAATCTTATTGACCTCTTGAAGTGCTTTATGCTAGGGTCCCAATTAGCCAATCACACAGATGAGTGGGCAACTTTGAGTTAAGTGCTTTGCACCTCAACATGTGACCCTAGTTTGGACTTGAAAGGCGAGTTCTCCAAATAACTTAAGCAAAGTTGGACATTCCCTAAATACAGGTTTCAAGTTCCAAGTTAAGCCATCATGCTATGAAAAGATTTGAAAATAATCTTTCTTATGAAGAAAAATGTATTTCACTGAAAAAGTTGATACATCCTCAATGACACAAAAATGGAGCAGAATAAAACGCTGATCCAGCCACGTGTCACAAACGACGGTTTACCTTCACCGAGTCAAAAACTGAAGGAGATTTCTTGGGTAATCAAATGACTAATTATCATAATAATTTACAAAAAGAAAGAAAAAAAAAGTCCTAGCATTCTCATTTTCAGATTGAAAACATTTTTTTTGTTTGTTTTGTGTTTTGTTTTTCTAAACCTAATTATGTGGACCAATTAAATAACTGACTCACAATGTGCAAGTGACATGTTTGGTTATTCCTAAAATTAGTCAGCTGCGTTTCCGCCAAGTATTTTGCAACTGAGAAAACAGAAACAAAACAAGGTTTTGCGTCACAGTTTCAGGGACAAACATGGATGGAATAAACGAGGAGAATTCATTTTCTTTTGCGTTACAAATGTAATTGTAGGTTGGGGAAATTTGAATATGTCATGTAGCGCCTAATCTTGACCCTAGAATAAGATAGTTAGAGTAGCGTTTTTAGACAAAATGATGTGCAGTGCAGAATACATTCCAACCCTTATAGATTGATTCATTACCGTGCTGACAGTTTTCCCTTTTTTTCCCCCCCTCTTTTTCTCATTTTTTACTCCAGTGCACATTATCAGCTCTTTGCAGACTCTGGTCTTCTTAACTAATTCCCACTGCCAATTATTACAGGCCAGACAACAGCTTGTTCTTCATCCAGTGACCCTGAGGCGCCGAGTGTAACTGGCCACTGTATCAGAATCAATCTTTCAAGGTGATAGCAGAATCCTTTGGCAGAAGAAAAAAAAAAACAAAAAAAAAACAGTAGGATAACAAATTGGTCACCACTGGAAAGCCGATGCCTTGGCCTGTTGGAAACAGATTGGAAATCAGTCATGATTAAGCTAACTGTTGTTCGGTGGTCAGACGAACCAGGAAAACGTAGAAACCTTTGCGAGACAACAACAGTTTGCTAAGGAAATGCTTTTGCTTTGTGAACATGCGAACTTCAATTTTATATTTTCAGAAAAGCTCTGGGTACATTTGGAGTAGCACAAAAGTTTTATATAAATATCTCTAAAGGGAAACTGCTCGTGGAGCGTTTGGCCAATTAAATAAAACACCCACCTACGTAGGGTCAGAGGGTAGCAACATTTCTAAGCTATTTTTGAATAAACCTAATTTGTGCTCCTGACAATACACAACAAATATTGGTATCAATAAAGTCTATTATAATCTATCAGGACTAAATAATAAGAACAACCTGACACACTCATGCCTAAGGCTAATTTGGAAAGACCAATTAACCTAATAGTTATCCTTTTGGACTGCCAGAGGAAAAAGTGGAATTATTCAGAAACATGCACTGGAAAAGCAGGCAGTGTCCATGCAGAAAGACCGAGGATGAGGATTAAACCCAGGACATGCTTGCTGCAAGGATTTGGATTGGGTGATTTAACTATGTTTAATAAAGTAAAATGATACAGGGCGTAAGTATTATGTTCACTGAAACTGGTTCTGTTCTTCATTAAAAAGTGCCTTCTTGTTTTTCTTTTTTGCAATTACACCTTATTTATCTTACACAGAGAAAACACCAATCACTTTTATTGCTTTGGGGTGATTTTGATTGACTCTTATACATGAACACTTTCCAGCTCTTACAAGTTGCTGTGGGCCCACTTCTATGGACTCTGATGTTCTGGTGGATTTTCCTGGACTTCGTGCTCAGAATCATTGTCCACAGCTCAGAAATCCGATGATTGTCAGATGCCAGTTCTGACTACGAGACCAGTTTGAACCCAGCTGGTGCTGATTTCTTCACTTTGTGGCAAAGATGGAAGCAGAGTGGAGCCAAAGGACCGGATAAACAAACCACGAGGAAATACTGCAAAGCTAAAGACTTGGTGCAGTAAACCCTCCACTGTCACCACATGCTTGTTTAGGAGGCACGGTAATGCAAAGTTAACGACTCGGTGCTATCAGAAGATGGATAACATTTTACCATTTGGTATTATAAACTTAACTGGAAAGCATTGTATTGGAACTAGGTTGAAGTGGAATTTGCATCACTTGAATATGAAGCTGTGCGGATTGAATTTTTAGGTTTTCTGACGTTAAAATATGCTGAAATATGCCCTTTAGCTGCTGGAAGGTTCCTCTCTCTTTTCCCCTCTTTCCTTTCTGTGTCTGCAGAGACCGGTAAAGCTTGAAACATGGCTATTGTTGTCTGGCTTCCTTTTAATTCTCTGTCTAACCGAACGCGCTGCTATTGGACAGATAAATACACGGACTCCTCCGTGTTTACTCTCTGGGAGTTATTTTACCCACTCTGGATACCGCGGCTCTTCTCCCGTCACTTTTAGGTCCACTTAATTCTGAATCGATGCTCATCAGCAGAGGCCAGGGGTGACTGTAAATGCCTGACAACGGTGCACTATCGATCAGCGTCCACCCAGAATAATTTAAACTGCACACGTCATTATTGATATGGCCAGAACTGACCCAGATTCACTGTTGCCGCTCGCGGGGGCTCGTCAGGGCAGCTGATAGGCGGAACGGTGTGCGAGAGTCCGCTGAATGCCAGATAATTACAACAGAGAGTTGTTGATTCCCTGACCGTACACTTTGCCAGCAGTCTCTTTGTTTTCTTGTTTGTTTGAAATCTCCCCCCCGCCCCCCACTCTAATAGAGGAGTGGGTAATGAGGTCGTGATGGAAAATAAACCAGCAGTGTTTCATGCTTTTTCAAGCCATCAGGTCCGGTCGAATACCTGGAAATCCTAGCCGCTGGCATTGTAGCACCTAAAATATCAGTTGATTAGCTGGCGTCTCTGCTGTATTACTTCTTCGGGAAAGCCTCAGAAAACGGCGACAATTGAATTAAAGGTCAAATAAATCTGTATAACGATCAAACTGGGTGAAAGCTCCTCCTCTGAACATCGGCTTCAGTTCTGACCATCGTCTTTGTCCTTTTTTTTTTTTACAACGTTGGGTGAAAAGTCTGATTTTGGTCTCATTTGAACTGAGCAGCTTCTTCCAGGTTTGCTGTGTTCGCCACATGGTTTGGATGAAATGCAAACTTAGACTTTTTCTGACCTTCTTTAAACAATAGCTTGAGTTGTGCTACTATCCACACATTCTCCCGTTTGAGTAAAGTATTGATGGTAGTGTACAGATCCTAAAACCCAGGCCAGACTTAGAACCTTTACTGCCTTAATTTATTTATGTTTTGGTACATAAAAAAATCAATCATTCCTCTTTAGGTGGTTGAACCATATGAATAGTTATGACAGTATAAATACAAAATTGTGCTTTTAGTGCTCTAATTAGCTACTTTAGAATAATTTAAACATTCTAACAACAAGGAACCTCTATAATATATATATATATATATATATATATATATATATATATATATATATATAATAGAGTTTGCTTGTAAACATTATCGGTATACTTACTTATATTCTTAGCTGCTGTGGGAAATTATTTTAGCCAAACTGATGAAATTAATCCACACGTCTCTGTTGTGTGATGCTGTTTTAAGACTTCACAAAAAAAAAAAAAAAAAAAAAAAAAGCTGCATTTAAACTAATTTGGTCGGTGCAGTTATCTGACCCTTATGGTTATCTTAAGGTTTCAAAGTCAAGTGAATTGAATGCATGTGCAAGCTAGATTTGTGTGTTTTTTTTAAAAACAGTTTTTAAAGAATTTTCTGTACAATTCACTATCATGTACTGAACTGTGACCAGCTGTCAAAAACAAATCACGAAAGTGGTGAAAAATAAAAACTAAATATAGAGGATTTTTGTAAGGTACTCTGGATATTTCCACTGAAGACTTCAACTGGTCTTGTCAGTCCATACTAGTGATGCATAATAACAGATGCAGCTAAATGTAACATGTTAAGAATATTCTGACACAGACACTGAGTAATAAAGTCAATGTGTTGTAAAAAAAAAAAAAGGAGAAAGATATTGCAGGGTGAAATCTCTTTCCTCTGTATCTGATAACTTTTTTTTGGAGTTAAAAGATAATTTAGTTTGTGATCGCTGATTTACTGGACCTACTGTGGCCTATAAGAAACCATTTCTACAATATGTGCTAGAATTTGCATTGTATCAGCTCAGTATAAGCACACGCACACACGCACGCACGCACACAGTCATGATTGCCATCAGACGGGTTGCTGCCTTTGTCCCACTAGCTTGTCTGTTTTCTATATTTTTTTACCTCTGTGAAAACAAAGTGTAAGGGAGTGGGAGGAGGGTGAATTTCTGGCTGCTTACTGGCCTATGTTTATGTGTGATCATAAGAACTCGCATTAAACCCTGGCTACCTGTGTGTGCGCGTGTGCGTGTGTGTGTATGTGAGTACATCTTGGCCTGGCCTGTTGCTCTGAATCCAAAGCATTTCCATCGGGACAAATTATATCCTCTCCAAGAAATGTTTCCTCCTCTCGTATAAGGGCCTCCCCAGAGAGGGGGAAGAGGCCAAATCGAACTCGGCTACATCACCCGTGAGTGACCTCCCTGAGCTGGTGGGTGATAAACTGGAGCAGCATTGTGTCCGTGGAGCTGTTTGTGGAACAATGGACTACTGTGCATGAATAAAATCTAAAATGCAGTCCCATAATTCTTAACTTCTTTACTTATTGTCTTGCACGTTTCTTTGTGAATTGTATGAAAACGTTTTTGTTTTTGCTTTTGCAGTTTTGGTGGATTTTATTCCTTCAAGATTACAATACGTTGCTTATTGCACATTAAATTTACTATTTCACTATGCTATTATTTCAATGTCAAAGGAAGATTCATGGCTGCCTGGGGGCTTCCTGTGGTTAGAGCTATTGTCTCTGATCATAAATGCCCTGGGCCCTAATCCTAACCACACAAGGTCCCTGAGTGGGTGTTCTGCTGCTGGATGCTCTTCTGCTCCTTCTAAAACAAGCAACAGCAAAAGTAAAGAACTTTGTGTGGAAAATAGTGAAGCAAGATGTAAATAAATCATGCAGACCCTTAAAGTTTAAACACAAGAGCTGGTGTTACAAATGGACAATGAGTCGAAGCAAGTCTGGCTACAAAGTGGCCTGTGGTCAACAAATTCAGTGTCTTGGAGAGGGCATCAAAAAGACACTGGTTGCTCAGTTAAAACATTTCTGTCCAGAGGAATGGACAAAAGAAAATCCTGCAAGTGTTTCTGAGAAGCTTGCAAACGAAAACAGAAACAGTCCTTTCAGGTTTGCACTGTAAACGAATCTACAAATTGATTATCACAGATTTGGTCTGATGGGACGGCTTCTCCTTATTGTAAGGAAAATGCAAAACTGCAGTAACAAGATCCGCATGCCTGACTGTCAGAAATGCTTTCCTTAAGCTGAAACATGAACGAATCAGCAATATTTGTCTTTCAGCTGATCTTCAAACATGACTTTGCATTTCGACAATTTGGTGCAACTCTGGTTGCCAGGATGCAACGCCGCTGGGCTTCATGACAAGTGTTCATTTAAAGGGCTGCAAAGAGTCAAGGTCAATTTCAGCAATCTTTTTTAATAGACATCACAGCGGCTGACCTTCTCACAATAACAATACAATTCACCTTAGCGAAGCTGTTTTATTCCTGTATAGTTACTAGCGGTAACTATTGACTTTAAACATAGAATGTCTTAAGATTAATAGAATGAAAGCTTAATGTGTAGAGCAAAAGCAACAACCCAATGTCATTATTTTATATTAAAAGATATTGTGTTTTTATGTAGTGTTAGATAATATGTGAGTCATGTGCTGCTCAAACCAGAATGTTTGTGTTGTCTACTAAATGAGACAAGCATGTTGGCCTAATGGAAACAAAATGATCCTCAACTTGATGCAAAAGGTTTGTTTTGACTGAAGACCTAACAGTAATTCCCATGGATTTCCAATCTGTCAAATAAACAATCAAAAAGCACGTGAAACGGAATAAAGAAACAATACAAGTGGCAAATAACAAACAAAAAGCAAAACGACAAATTTAAAGTCCTAAATTCTGTGAAAGTTTTATATTTTAGGCTGGAAGACGAGCCGTTGGGCACGAATCAACCCTGTGGTCCCATGAACAGCTCTCGGTGAACGGATCATTCACAAGAGACTCGGTTCACTCAAAGCTGACATAATGTTGCGCTGTAGATAAAAGAGGTTCTTGTTTAGAAGTTGGATTCCTTCATATATATTTTTGCAGAAGGCCTACCAACACTACTTCAGTCAAGCTCGATGCACCGGCCTCAGGCACGTCACATGTTGTAGTGCGGTCACCTCTTACACTCTTGTGTTGTTCAACACTGGCGGAGCGCCTGTCAGCATTTCTGGACTTTTCTACTTAACGGGAAACCTTGCCCTCTTAGACATTTGCTTCCTCCTGTGACTTAAAGTTGAACACGATTGCGGTTCGGTCACTGTTATAGTAGAAATTCCTGAAATGCAAGGCAAGCTGAGTTCGAATACCACCTTTGGAGACGTCTTGCAGGCACAGAAAGTGCAGGAGAGAACAGACCACAGGAAGACATAGTGGGGGGGGTGTGAGGGCAGCAACATGAGGTGCTTGCTGCCAACATAATGTCGGTAAGCTTTGTCTGAAAAATTCAGACCCAGGAGAAGCGATCTTTATGCAAGCCTGACCGAGACCCTTCCTGGCTGTGCTGCATCAAATAAATACTGGCCTGAAGGGAGTGAATATTTAAGCAATCAAGTTTTCATGTTAAATATTTTTTGCAAAAAAAAAAATCAATTTTATTGATCATTACTGATTTGTAAAGGCAACAAAAAGTGTAAAAAAAAAAAAAAAAATCCAAAGGGGTTGCCAGATTCTTCCTAGTCACTTTTATGACTAGGAGAAGTTACAAAGGGGAGAAATATAATTTTTTGTCATGGTCTGTTCATATCATTGTGGCCATAAAATTAAACCATGTTGGAACGGAAATGATCAAAGTAGGCGCAGAAAGGAAGTCAAACTGGAACGTCCAATGATCCCAACTGCTTTGATGATCAGTGAGATATCAGCGATCGCCTGAGAGCAGAACCAACTTGAGACGGCTATGGGAACTGACAGAGATCATTATAGCAACAGAAGTTTAGGCATTAGTGCGTTTTGTCTGGCCAGCTCCTTTCTGCACAAATTTGAAACTGTAAACTATCCTTAGGACTTGCACCTAGTGTGAGCTTTTCTGCCTTGCGTATCTTTACATTAGCCCTGGAACAGCCTGGCGCTAGTTCAGGTTGCACTCTGCTATCTGATTGTTTACCTGCTGTGATAGGCTTCCAATGGGAACAGATATAACTCTGAGGCAAAGCTGTGTACCTGCTCAAATGTTCTTGAGCAATACATTAAAGATACAGGTTTGAAAAGCTCACCTTTGTGTGGGTGTTTGACAGGAACATGTTCTGAATGCATCAAATGCATCGTGCGACCGTTCAAGGTTAGCAACAGTACAGTCCACCCACTTAATATCGATTAAGTTCCCGTGTTGCAACTGTAAACTTTTAACCCATTCAGAGTTGAGCTACTTGCTTAAACAGAAGAATTTATGAGGTGGGATCTTCTGGTCAAACACTTCCACCATGTCGAGATGTCCAAGTAGTTCTTGTTCTTATGCGATTCACCAGCAGTTACTGAAACAGTCAAGAAGTTGTAATTTTTTTTTTCTGTGTTTTATCCATATGAATGGAAGAATGCAAGCTTCCCTGCTAAGTCTTCTCTTAAAGCAGTGATCTCAAACCGCAGTTCTCGAGGGCCAAAATCCTGTAACTTTCAGATGTGTCCCTTGTCCCACATGCTTGAAACCACCTGACTAGTATGCAATCAAGTGCCTCTGCTAATGAGCTAATCTTGAACCCGGGGTGTGCAGAAGCACACGTTTGAAAGTCGCAGGAAACTGGCCCTTGAGGACTGGAGTTGGAGACCACTGTCTTAAAGCATAACAGTTTTTCTGCCCTCTTGCTTCTTTCACGTTCTCTCTCCTGATGTCTTCCAATAATTAGCAAAAACAGAAGCTAAACCTTCTGCTTGGTGTAAAATGAAAACATGCTAATCATAGTTTTGTTCAGTGAGCGCAAGAGACTGTAGGCAGTCTGAACTCGCCTGTCTTGCTGTGACACATATTCTCTCACTAAGGGTGTGAAGCAAACTAGATACTTTTTTTTTCATTTGTGTGAAAGAAATCACACACTCACCCACAACTCTATTAGATGCAGCATGCCAGTACCAAGACGAACCCCGTTGTGCTTTAAGAACTGTCTTAATTCTTCACGGCTTGGATTCAGCAATTCAAACTTTCCTGCAAGATTGTGGTTTAATATTGACATTACAGCGCAATGCAACCGACAGAGATTTGTTGGTCGCATTTCTGTGATTCACCGTGTCACAGAGGTGCTCCTCTTAGATCCGGTGACTGTGAAGGCAAATGGAGTAAAGTTCGCTCGTGGTTTATAAACCACTTTTGGATCGCTTGATCTTTGTGACGCGGCGCACCGTCCTGCTGAAAGCCGCCATCAGATGGTCGGCATGTTGTGGTCATAAAGAGACAGATGGTCTGCAGCAATACTCTGTGGTCTGTGGTGTTTAAAACATGCAGATGTTCAGCTTGTACCAAGGAACCACAAAACAGGACAAGAAAACTTTCCAAAATTATAACCTCGCCACCTCCACCCTGATTCTATTTGAGCTTCCCGTTATTGTCTCTGTGGCATTCATTGTCTTACTTGAGTCCATCGAAATGTTCGATAAGCTACATTAGGAATCCAGTCTTAACTACAAATTAGGCGATTTATTCATAGACCCAATAATTTAGATTAAAACTACCAAGTCAGGACACGACTTGATTATATATATAAAAAAATGATAGCCAAATAATCCAGTCTCAGTTGTTGTTTCTAGATTCCTCCCTGATAAGGCGTGAGGTTTAAAATAAGACCTAATCCCATCACTGAACAGCAAGATCCTACACCTGGTTATGGACTAAATACAGACAGCTTCTCTCCATCATAAACAAGTTTATTACACAGAAGAATTGTGAGAACTAGTGAAAGAAGGATGAAACTAATAACTGCCAACAGTAAAAGCAGTAGAAATCCTAAAATAGATGAAAAAAGAACCAATTAAATGGTTAAATGTTGTCACAGTTCAGTACAAACTGTGAATACGGAGAAAGCAGGTTTAATCCATGAGGAATTTAGATCGTCAATTAGTTTGAGCTTATTAAGATTAAGAGGCAAATTAGCTCTAAATTCAGACTAGTTTAGACTAATCGACAAGCTTGATATTGATTCCAAATACCATTTTACTAAAGACAAAACTTTAATTTGAGACTGTAATTCTTTATTATTCTTGACCAATACAGCGTCACTTTATAAGTAAAATAAAGTAATGGTTTATTTGGAGAATTCTGGAATTCTCCAAATGATTGATCCTTTATCTTAATCAAATGAACACAAAGAAACTAATACCATGCTGTTGGAACAAAGCACCGTGAAATTCAATATTACATATTCATGAGTGTCATCTGTTGCCAATGTTTCGGGGAAGCTGGAGTCCTGACTTACATTTAGCTGATGTTAGCTTCAATGGAAAGCCACAGCAAGGGGTTGTTTGAGCTGCTGTTTTCGTCTCAACCCAGTTAGCCCACTCCGCTTACCTCTAACATCATGAGGGCTTTTTGTTACCGGATGTTTTCTCTTTTTTTCGTGCCATTTTGTGTAAACTCGGAAAGCGCCAGCAGATTAGCGTTTCCTAAAACACTCGCACTGGGCCGTCTAGCGTCTGGCACCAACAGGACATCCCACATTCGAAGTCGGATAAATCCCCTTTGTTCCAGACGGAGACGGCAAGTTTAAATTTCAGCGAGTCGTCTTCACCCGTGTGTAAATGTCTAAGTGGATTCCATTGCTTCTGTGCAATCGACCGAGTTTCTCGTTGTGTTTTTATGCAATTAAATGGGTCTACCTAACAAAAAGTCACAATTCTTGATGTGTTATGTTTGTTGTCCAAAACAAAATCCTTGTAGTCAGACAGGAAAAAAAAGAACAAAAAGTCCATCTGATCTCCTTCAATATTCATTTGAGCATTCCCAAAAAATTATGCTTGGATTTCTTGGGATCCAATCAGCAACACTCTAGGAGTCATGATGACTCTTCGCCACCCAAGAGAGCCTACTGACACACACAGAAAATTAATACGAACGCATGACCTTTATATCTATTATATAACAAAGGGTAATCAGGCAATGTTTTCATTTAAAGGCTCCTCACCCCTGTGACCTTACAAAGAATATGTTTGTTTCCAAACTCTGATGGAAATCGTATTTCCTGACATTTAAAAGCCCGGTCACTAACAGCAGGATGGATTTTTATGCAAAAGTGGACATTCAAGTTGTAAAGCAGACAATTTCATAAAAACCATTTAATGCCATCATTTTGTGCAATTTGCGCTTTAAAATGCTGACATTTTGTAGAAATGATATTTTACTCTGAAGTGCATGACCTTTGCTCTGCTTGAGCAAGGGTCATGGAAATGGTTTTGTGTAGAGGAAGAACTTTCAAAAGCAATTTGTACAAGCTAAGTTACTTTCTGCTCTGTTTTCATCACAGAACATAATAAACATGAACTTTATTATTTAGTGTATAAGACAGCAGCTGACCTATAGATACAGCGTTATAATTTAGGCATGAGCGCGTTTTGTCTGGCCAGCTCCTCTCTGCCGAGTACACAAATTAGAAACTGTAAATTTGTCTGTCTCGCGTGTCTTTGCATTAGCCCTGGAACAGCCAGGCGCTAGCTCAGGTTGCACTCTGCTATTTAATTCCTTCCTACTATGATAGGCTTCAAATGGGAACAGGTGTAACTCTGATGTAAAGCTGTATACCTGCAAAATACGCTTGGAAAAGAGATGGGGGAAAAAAAAAAAAAAACATCAAGTGAAATCAACAGGAAGGACTGAGCATACTTGATGTCACAGCTACACATAACCTGATCATTTAAGTACTTTACTTTTCTGTTGGACTATATAAAATACAAAGCCAATGGCAGTATGAAGACCGATTGTGTAGCTCATGGGATTCTTAAGTAAAGTGCAGGAAAGAAAGAGATCAAAACAAGATGCTTTCAAAGACCAGAAGAGAGTAAGGAGTGAAGACGAGGCTCCAGGGATCAGGGCGCGACCCAAAGAGGTCACAGGTCATGGAGCATCCCTTTGTCTTCAGAGCAGCAAAGTTCCATAGCAGAGATCAGTGCAACTTTTCAATAAGCTACTTGGAAGGTGTGCACTTAGCAACAGACGGCTTTGATGGTAAAGTGGCCAGTGCACCAAGAAGGATGCATTAATGTCTCAGTGAAAACGGCTGGAGACACTTCTGAGAATATTGAGCTAAAAAAATAAAAAATTAAATAGCTTTTTTTTTTTGTTGGGGGAGGACAAAAAAAAAAACAGCCAAAACTGCTTATAGCTGAATACAGTAAACTTACAAAGTTTACACAAGAAATACACGAGGCGCCTTTTATCTTTAACATTTGCACCATATTGATACCGGGGAAATAAGTGCTCAAGTTTTATAGCTTTTTTTTACTTCAAGAAAATATATATTTTCTCTTCTGTTATGTTTTGTTACTTTGTTATTGTTATTTTATCCTCAGCGTGATCTCTCCGGTGTGTCGGGAAGCTTCGGTTCATTTCGGGGGCTATTTGCGGCTTACTGTGAGGCAGCAGGGCTGAAAATGAGCACCCAGGGTCTAAGACCTCAGGCCAGAGCAGTGTTAACCCCCAACCATGTGAACTGATTTAGAACTTTATAAATTAAACAGCAGCTAAAAAAATTTCCGATTTGAAGTACATTTAATCTGTATTTTGTGTGAACTAATGTGAGAAAATGATACCTTATGGTGCTCTTCACGAATTTAGAATACAATTGAACGAGAGGCTGGCAGGCAAGTAGAATGGCAATGTGAATGATCAGTCAGTTTTATTTTTTAGAAGAAATTAGCTCAGTAAAGCAGATTTACATTTCTGTATATCCAGTGATTCTGTCTGCTTAAAAAAATGAGTTAATATACACACATATTTGCTGGCATAAGTATTTTATTTATAGGTTATGTGATGCGTGTTTCCATTGTTGTGCAGGTATTTTGCGCGTTATCGTTTATCATATAATTCCAAATATCACCATTCCAGATTTTATAGTCGTCAAACATGAAATATTTGACGACTGCAGTTTTTTTGAAGTGAATCTACATTTTCCTGCTTTGTTGTCAGTTTTTGTTGTGATTGTGACACCAGTACGTCTGATTTTGTAGAGGGTGATGTTTGCATTCATCAGTTAAATTCTAACTCAAGCGTAGATTTATTTTTTGAAAATGCATCATCTTAAAAAGTGTTTCTAACCTGTGCAATTTGTACAGTTTTATAGACTTATGCTTGACTTACTACAATTATACAAGTACAAGAAGTCATGTAAATATCATGACTTCTTGTATCAGACATTTCAGGAACACTTTACAGTGAAAATCAGTCATTCTCCATTCACACACACATTGAAAGGCCTGGTGATGGTGAGCTACTGGGTTGTAGCCACAGCTGCCCTGGGTCAGTCTGGGTCTGGGTCAGACAAGGCAGGTGAAGCGTCTTGCCCAAAGACACGATGACGGAGACGGAAGGGGCGGGGCCTCGAACAGTCAACCCACCAACTGCAGGGCAAACGCCCACCGACATCACCCCCACGTTGTTCTTTAGTGTTTTACGGACACATCATATGTGCAGTCTTATATACTTCTTCCATTTTCTCATTCCCTTCGAAGCAGCAGCGGCTTTATGACCCTACTGTTTCTCATCACAGTGATACTGAAAGGTGATGCCAGGAAGCTGTTCATGTTGCTGACCCTCTCTGATTAAATAGAAACCTTAACAGAAAAGTTGCTCAGTTCCTCTAAATTTATTTAAGTTTTGTTTTTTTTTCTTTTTCTTACATTTTAGAAGGTCTTCCATTCAATTGCAGGCAATAGAAAAAGTTTAGAAGTGTCAGAAGTTACAATGTTACGACCATTATTGAAAGTCTGCTTGTTTGTTAAAGGTTAACGCTTTAATAATTACTGTGTAGATATCCATTATTAGCTGAAACCACAATTTGTGTTTTAAAACACTTTTGATATTTTTGAATATTGTAAATGAACTTACTTTGCAAATAATTATCTAATAATTACTGACAGATTCTGACAGATTTCATTTCTATTCAGTGGGGAGTGTAATATAGGTAACAGATGCATGAAAAAACATCAAAGAAATAATGAAGCATTGACTTAAAAATGCTGAAAAGAAATTAGAAAAAGTTAAGTCTAAATGTTTGGTCACTATTTGAAACCAATTTAGACTTTAGAGATGGACATTGTATCTCTTGGACTATGAAAATGAAGTCATTTAATCGCTCAGTGTAAACAGTAAAACTGGAACGTTACACTGAGAGTGTAAGTGAAAGAGGTGATACGTAGAGATAGGAAAACGTAGAGTACTTACCCACGGTGGGACCTCAGAAGTACAGAATGAATGAAAGAGTGTAACGGTGATATTTGCTTTCAGCTTAGTGCCGGACCGCTTTGGGTTGATGCTGCCGGGAGTTCTGACACAAACTCTTGCACGGATGCTGGCTCTCGTGAGCCCGTCGGGTCGTAGAGGGACTGTCATCTCGAATGTAAGCGGTGTGTTTTGGGCCTGAAAGCGTATGGCTCCACTGGAGCACTTTCTGCAAACCAGAACATTTTAATTGAAGCCTGTAGGACCTGAGTGGGGGCGGGGGAACAAAAAAAAAATCCCGGCAAAATCTGACAAGGTTGGTTGTTTGTAGAAAAAAAACAAAAAATGAACTAAAGTGAATGAATGGAGAGCACAACTGTTCGCTACGTTTTGCTTTCAAGGCCCATAGATTAGGTTTTATTTAACTTTTGACATGATTGTACAAAGTAGATTAAGTCATTGTTCTGAGACTGACATGTAGACAGAGAAATTTCCGTCTGCTTTTTAATCTTTATTTTATTTGCTTGTTCTTTTTCGCAGGTGCGAACAGGGAGACGTTGTGACACACACAGCATGGCTGAACCGCTCCAGTATACTTTATGCCGGAGAAGACAAATGGTCAGTTGATCCCAGAGTGAGTCTGGTGACCCTTAACCAGGAGGAGTTTACCATTAAGATTGAGAATGTGGACATGACGGATGAAGGACAGTATGTGTGCGCAGTCCAGACAAGCAGTCGGCCGAGAACAACCTCAGTGCATGTTCTTGTCCAAGGTAAATGAACGTCTAAGGGCAATCTGGCTACTGTTGTGTGTGTGTGAATTAGCGAGAAGGCAGTAGATAAATAACATAAAACAGTCTTAAATATTTAGTGTTAAGAAGGTTCCAACAACTTGTGGCTATTTAATTGTGCTTGTTTTGGTTTATCTCTGAATTTGAAAGAAAACTGGAGCAGTTTCACTTGATTTACATATTTTCTAACGTGTAGGAAAGAATTAGGATTTATTATAAAATATGCTTTAATTGTGTTTTTATCCTTGTGATACTGGCGCCTGTCTGCCTTTCATTTATTAAGCTGTGGAAGGCACAAACTCTTCATAAAATAATGCTCCCACCTCACGTTCCTGGACCCGTTGAGAATGGTGCCAAGGATCTTTAATTTTTTTTTTTTTTTTAAATCCCAAAAATTTCATCAAGGGTGTGAAGTGCTGCAGAGAGAAATACCTTTAAAGATTTTTTATTTTTTTTAAAACCATAAATAAAGCCAAATAGTAATAATATGTGACCCAGACTGGCACAATTTCCTTGTTGATCTGTGTTGGAAAAAAAAAAAAAAAAAAAAAACAGCAAGAAAAATGAATTCAGAAAAATCAAATAAATTATGTATCCTTGTTTTTTTTTTTTGTTGTTGTTTTTTTTGTTGTGTTTCATTAGTTGGTAGACCTTGCCCTAAATCTACTCTACACTGTGAAATTACAGGAAGAGGGATTTTAACACCCAATACTGTCGACTTGGAACCAGAGAAACACATAAAAATAAGAGATCAAGAGGAGTTAAAAATACTTTTTTTTTATTACCAGTCGTTTTTACGTTTTTGCACACACTGTTAGCCACCAACAAAGATGTACGATTAGATGTACAGATAATAAATATACATATTGAAGTGGATCTGACAAACCTGAACCATTAACAGCTGCACTTATCTTGTGAATAATTCCCCACCTAATTTGTAAAATGCTCCACCATTAGTGCCAGACATGCATATTTTGTTCAAACATAGATCAGCATAGACAAAGAAGACGGATGGAAACTGATTTCTCAACAGTAATATTTGCCTCCCTTTTAATAAATGTCTTTTATTAAAAATCATGCAAACTCAGTTGGAAGTCGACAGGAAGAGCTCGTATAAATTACTATCTCCCCTCAAAGCCCTCAGTTGGTTGTGGCAGATGGGCTCTTGTACTAATCCAGATTCTACTGGAGGTCTCTTCCCGTTTAGGGGGAGTTTTTCCTCTCCACAGTCACTGCCTGCATGCTCGGCATGGGGGATTGCTGTACAAATCAACGACAGAGCAAAGTACATGCTCATCCGGGTGGAGTTAATACTGCGAGTCAGTGACTTAGACGGAAACCATTTTAAAACTTTTTTTGAATGATTAATTAAGCAAACTGCACTGTTTCATAACTAAGATCAATTGGAATGCATGTGTGCTTGAACTGAAATCATTTTTTTTGTAAAGCGCCTCGAGACGTTTGTTGTGAATTGACGTTCTGTAAATAAACCTGAACTGAACTGAGTTCAGGTTTCTGCCACTGACTGGGCATTTACCTATGACAGGATCTTAGGTGAAGTTTCGCCTCCTGTCTCTCCCTCATTATGATCAGCCTAGGGCTCTTTAGGCTCCTCAGGCTCCTCAGGCTCTTCAGGCTCTTCAGGCTCTTCAGGCTCCTCAGGCTCTTCAGGCTCCTCAGGCTCCTCAGGCTCTTCAGGCATCAGAAAAGCACAGCAGACAAAAGGCTCTGAGCAATTTTGATATTTTTAACCATTTTATGTTTTGGATTTTCTTTTCTGTTTTACTTTTGCTATGCTTTCCTCCTTATGTTATTGCTATAAGCGAGTTACTCTTCTTTGACAGTTGTTTAAAAAAAAAACATACATAAAAGTTAGTGGAAGCATGAATGCTTCATTTCCTGATCATAGCTGCTACTTTCTTTAGGTCTGACTGCCATAACTCATGTTTTCCAGCAGAAGGAAATAAGACACAGTTATTAGCGCGATGCTTACAAATTCAAGGCGCTTTAACATGATAAATCTGACTTTTGCAGTCAAAAGTCCTGACTGCGCCACGGCCGAATTTGTTTGCTCCACTTCATCGAGCTTGCTGCTGATGGACCTGGTGTTTGTGAGGAGTAGGACGGGGAGAGCGGCGGCTTATAGAGACTGTTTGCTCAGCCTGCCTTGTGGACTTCCCCGGCTGCCGTCTCTCTGCTCCGTTCACAGCGCCGCGGCTTCTGTCTGAGCCCGACCGTGATCCGTGGTCTTGATGGAATGAGACCGATGGAAGTCACTCGCTGTGTCAGTAGGACATTGTTGTCCGGTTTTCAACAAAACCGCCTGATAATTACTTGTTAATTGTCTGGTTGAAAAGCTGAAAGCTGGTGTCACCATGGAAACAGTTATTTGTTAGTTAAATAAAGAAACTGATTCAATAGTTAAATCATTAATTAAACATAATTTAAGCCGTCAAATTTGCTACTCAGGTCGCCCCTTACTAATGGTTTCTTCTCAAGCGGGTAGGTTGACTGTTCTGTAAAATTATGCTACAATCTGGAAAAAAAATACTTGTCAGTTATTGCAAGGGCACAATTTATTTTTTAAATTCTTATATTGTTCCTAAGAACTTTTCACTGGTGTATGATAAATTACGTTTTTGTCTTCTCGCACGGGCTTTCAGCTTGGACTTGGACATCATGCTTGGAGTTCAGTCCTCGCTCATTGTTGCTTTGGAAACGGCGAAAAGCAGGACAACAGCAAGCCCACCAGGTAGCTAAGAAAGTCTGAAAAGAGCAGCCATGATAAAAGATGGAGGGTCACTGCGCGTGTACTTGCAGGTGGTGCTGCTGTCTGCCTGAGCAACAATAGATTTGCCCATTTCTTTGACTATTTCATCCCCTGGGATTTATGGGAGCCATTTTATCTGTTCCATTTGTGCTGAAGGTTTTATAAAACAATAAAGTTGTATTTTCAGTAGATGGTTTCAGAATTAGCTTTTCACAGTTTTTCCTCATGACATGACCACAGGTCTAATATTAAATGTCAAATTTAAAACTTAGAGGTCCTAGTTATAGGCATTAGCAGTCAATTCTTGGAATTTGTCTACCGTTTCCAGCTTGTTATACAATATGAATGTAGGAAAGTCATAAGAATGCATAACTGTGCTGCATTATTTAAGAAATAGTAAGCAACAGTTTGCTGTCATATAGTTTTATCCCTTAGCTTTATACACTGTGCATGTTTGCTACATAAATCTTTACAGAATGCAGGCATATTAGGGAAATTTGTTGCAATTTTGATACAAAAGAAAAGAAAATTTCTTGATGTTTACATTAAACTGCGATACGATCAAGAATATCAGGTAATGTGCCCTAACTCTACGCCTGGGTGTTCATGATTCTTGTTATCTTGAACAGTACACAGTTGGTGTTTTATTAATTAATTAATTAATTAATTAATTAATTAATTAATTAATTAATTAATTAATTAATTTATTTATTTATTTTTGTCTGGAAATCTTGAAGACAATGTTGAGATCTAGTTTTTATGTTTGATGATTAGGCAGCAATGTCCCAAAACAAAAAATATTTTTTAACAAAAGCTTGTCTGCTTTCATAAAGTTTTCCCTGTAAATTGTAACATTTTTCTATAAACAAAAAGCACCCTTTGACTTTTTTAAATGGTAGCCATCCCAAAAGCATTTTTTATATCGATCGTCATGATTCATAATGCTGTGTAAAACGGTCAGCAGACAAAATCTAATTGAAATACATTAATTTGCAGCTTCCTTTCTCTGCATCTGCAGGCTCTTCCTCCTTGCCTGTGTGAGACTTCAGCTTAGATGGGCAAGATATGAACCTCTGTTGATATTGTTGCATTTAAGACAAAGAAAAACTTCATGTTGTTTTTTGGAATTCTAATCAGTTCACTGAACTGAGCCTCTGCCCTGATATTCCCTTTTAAATGTTGCTACATGTTATTATTCTTATTCTGCTTCCAGTTTCTGTTGAGATTAAACATTGAATCAACAATATGCTTCAGGTGCTCCACTCCCGGTGTCTGTCTTGAATTAATGCTGAGTCATCAATCAATCAAATCATTTTTTTTTTTATGGCACATTTCAGCAGCAAGGCATTGCGTTACATCATGAAAACACAAAAATATAAAGCTGTAGAAAAGACAGTCCACAGTGGAAACATTACATTTTGTCAACCGCCGTCGTTTCATATCAGATTGTTGATTAATGCTTCATTGATTATATTTCAAAAGCAACTCTAGTCAGGTGGGATTTTAGTCTAGATTTAAAGACAGTCAGTGTTTCAGCTGTTTTGCAGTTTTCCGGAAGTTTGTTCCAGATTTGAGGTAAATAGAAGCTGAATGTTTGGTTCTGGTTCTGGGGATGCAGAGCAGAACCAGAACCAGAAGACCTGAGCGGTTCTGGAAGGTTGACACGACAACAGCATATCTTTAATGTACTGTGGAGCTCAGTGTAGGGACTTTAAAACTTGTGTTATGTGCTCTAACTTTCTGGCTTTATTGAGAACCCGAGCAGCAGCGCTCTGGATCAGCTGCAGCTGGAGGATTCAATTTTTTTAGGCAGACCTGTAGAAACACTGTTGCTGTAATAAATGGATGAATTTCACTAGATTTTGCTGGGACATTAGTCCTCTAGTCCTGGAGATGTTCTTCACGTGGTAAAAGGCTGACTTTTTAACTGTCTTTATGTGGCTCTGTAGGTTCAGGTCAGAGTCCATCGCTACTCCCAGATTTCAGGCCTCACTCGGTTTTAGTTGTAATCCCTGAAGCTGTGTGCTGGACTCCAGATCGTTCCTCTTTAGGTCCAAAAATAATAACTTCAGTTTTGTTTCACAAATGCACCACCAGTTATTTGTTGGAAACAAATTCACCTTAGTAGTGTTGGTGGTAGGAAGTGCCAGTTATTAACATAGTGTTGTCTCAAAACAATATTTTAAGACATTGTGTGTCTTAAAACGTCTATGCAACTGTATGTTCAGTCAGAGATGTTTTGTGTCAACTGAATATACTGAAAAAATAGACTGAAATGAAACTGTGCCAACCCGTTTTCCCAATGTTGCACCTCACCCAGCAAAATGCATCTGTTCTGTTTCTATATATATATATATAAGAATAGTTATCCTTGTATCTAGTCTGGTATCTTCATCATCTTCATAATTGGGTGGCTAACAGGAAGTCAGTATAGTTTGGGACATTTATTTTAATCAATTGTCTTTTTGTGTGTTTGGGTGTAAAAAAAACAACCCTTCTTTCATTTCATGCACTCAACGTGAAGTGAGGCTTCAGTCGACAAAATCTCCTTCACACAGAGCAGATGATCAGATTTTCACAGAGATGCCCTTATGGTGCGAAGCTGTTCGTAGGTAATGAGCGCAAATACAGACGACGGTGCAACAGCAGATATTCTTGGTAAACCTACATTGTACTGAGGCCGTTCACTTTAAAGCTTTGAACAGACTGTTGAGTTCAGCATGGGTTTAACTTTCATCTCTGTAATTGTGATGGATTTGATAACCCTTATAAAAATACAGTGATATGAGATCAAACATTGTCAGATGCCAGAACAACGGACAATGAAAATCATGTGCTAATGTTATATAAGGTACTTTGTCAACAGAGTGGACATTAATCACAGTTGATTCCGTTTGACATAGATAAGTGTGTAGCTAAGGCCAAGTTGCTGTATTATGTAGTTACCTAGCAGACGGAGTGTGTAGATGTCACAGCGGTCTGATGCCGGCAATGGCTACTAACACACAGTCTCTTTCCACGTCGTGTTCAGTAGACCTCGCATGCTGACTGTAGTTCTTAAATCACCCTTTATTTACAATCTCGCTCCCAGGAAAACCCATTGGTCGAGTTTTTGGCACAACTAAATGTGTGTGTTCTCTTTCATCCATTGAAGTAGACTCAGGGTTTATCTGTCAAGATGTGTCTCTCCTAGATGAAGCCACTAAAGGAACTACTACTGCCATTAACGTCCTACTTCTCTGTGACATAGAAAGTACTCCTGGATCTGTTTCTTTTTTATGTGCATGTTCTGCGTTCTCAAATTCCTAGTCGGTAACAGCAGATTACTGTTGACTCTAAGCCTGGTTCTGCCTGGAAGTTTCCTTTCCGCCGTCACCACATGCAGGCTCAGGGAGTGAGGGATTGCAGTAAAGTCAACGGCACAAGGAGTCTGCTGTGTTTCCTTAGATGGAAAATGTTCTTTAGCCAATTTGAATCATAATTTGACTGCATTTTTGGATAACTAAGATCAAGTGGAACGCATGCAATTTTCATCCTCAAGCAAGAATGAATAAAATAAACAGAACGTGCAATTCAAAAGCGTTCAAGTTAATTAGCTTACACTTTCCTCTGGCTGCCTATCAGCATCTAAATACTGAAACATACTGTGAAATGTAAAGAATATACAGTTCAATTATGAATTAATGGAAGAACTGAGCATCGTTTGCTCCTGATTGGACCCACAAACTCTGGAGATAAGTCAGACAGAAAAAAATGTCATAAGGACAATCGGACATTTTCTTGGGAGTGTTTCTAAATCAAGTGAGAGATTTTTTCTTCCAAATGAAATAAAAAAAAAACATTGTTGTGAATTTTTGAGCAGAGGTCAAGAGAAACCTGAAGAGCTGAGGTTTCTCTTGACCTCTGCTCTTTTTTTTTATAAACAATAAAGACAATCAGTTTCAATGAACAAATGTCTTCTTGTGATGGACACATTTTTTTAAAGTAACTATGAATTAACTCTTTGCTGCAAAGAGAAAAAGATTAGGATTTTACTTCCATAGTTTGATGTTTGAGTATTTTAATTACTAAATATTTTTATTTAACTCGTTACTGGAATTCCTGAAGGAGTTAACTCATCCCAGTCTTTCTTGCTGTTTTACAAGTGAAAGCATCTAAGATTTGCATGAGGAGTAGAAATAACTAGGAAGACGTGGAGCTGGTTGTGAATTGCTGGTTTTATTTTAAATCGTTGTTATTTCACGTGGCAGTGTAATTGAACTGCTACCACACACCTGTAAAGTGCTGCTTGACGTGTTAAACTCCTCGCCAAAACAATCAAATGATTCAAGAGCTTTTAAGATCAACGGATGCCACATAAAAATCGAATTCTTTGCAAAAATCTGAGAACAGATTAAAACTCATGCAGTACAAAAGCAGAGCAATCTAAAATATCAACGACTGATAACACGTTATCAATAATATGATCAATAATGAGGGTATTTGCTAAACACATTTTCCTTTTTTTTTTTTTCTTTGTAGTAAAGATTTCAGATGGGAATCATCTATCAACAAAAAAAATCTCAAACAAGTAAAAGAGAGCAAGTTCACCTGGAATCACCTTAGAACTCAGAAGTGAACTGGTCCATTCCAGGGAATGTGTTTAACAGAACTGGTTCTGACCTGAATTACCAACAAGAGTTTTTATTACAGAAAGCAAATTGAATCTGAGAAACTTATTAACTACTGGTTGTTTTGGACTTTCGACCTCATCCAGGAATCAGATCTGGACCTTCGTAGGTTAAAAAAATAAAATAAAAAATCGGATTTTCTCAAGTTCATGGCAGCTGGATGAGATCCTGTCATGTAGAAAAACTTTGTTTAACATAGAATGGGAAAATAAAGGACACATGGTTGATTGCAGCAGAAGCTCCTTTAGAGTCTTCGTCCAGAAATGAGACGTCAAAGACACAATTATTCTAACAATAATACAAAAATGTGTGTACAAAAAATTGCTTATTGGATATTTTATATATACACTTCAACCAACAGAAATGCTAAACTGTTAATTTTTTCCCTCCTGCAAGGTGATAAGTTATTATAAAGTGATTCATTAATTTACCTTTTCACAGAAGACTCTTTACACCTTTAAGAGACTTTTCATTTGTAAACAAATCCAGATTTATATATATATATATATATATATATATATATATATATATATATATATATATAAAGTGTTATTTTTAGGTACATGAAACCTTTTACTAATAATTGCAACCTCTTTCTCTCTTTTTGACTTAGTGCCTCCAAAAATCATCAACTTTTCAAGGGACATTGTGGTGAACGAGGGATCTAACGTCACCCTGATGTGTCAGGCCAGCGGTAAACCGGAGCCGTCCATCAGCTGGAAATTGATCTCCAATTCAGGTAAGCCGTTGGTTTGCTCCTGCAGGGGAGACGTTCAGCCTGCTTCGCGTTTCAGTGCTTCACGTTGCTCCTGCCTCTCGCTCTGCCCCCACACGTTCCAGGTGTTTTCACATCAATCAGTGACTTTGTCTCACCCCTGGTGGATTTTGCGCTTCACTAACTTCCCATCATTACCTGTTCCAGATCATCATTATGCTGCAATCATTTACTGGGAAATAAATTGGCCCTGTTGTAATTGGACTAATTAATTAGTATAACTGAATGGACGTAAATATTTTATGAGCGGTTTGACTGATGGAACAAAGGAAGGAGGATTAAAACGGAGCAGGACGTCGCTTTTGGTGGCGCGCCGCGGACAAATCTGTTCTTTCTCGTTTTCATTCCACTTTCTATGTTTTTAAGTGTGTTTGCTTCTCTATTACTTTAGGAAGATTGGATTAAACTGAGACTCGGTCGCCAGCTCTGTAAGCTCGTGTAGCCTTGCGTGGCCTAATTAGAAAAAAACCCCCACATGCATTTATGTGCTTTTAGAGAACCCAAACTCTGTGGTGTCATTTGTGCCGTTCTTTATTTAAGCCACAATTTGTGCGTTGAGATGCTAACATGGTGTAAATGTGACTAACCTGCCTGGGAGGAGATAAGCAGCGAGAGGAGACGGTAATTATTTCTTTGGGGAATCAGAAACAGCGCGCCAGCTGTTTCCCCTGGAAATCAGAGCCAATTGTTTTCACACATAGATTTGGGTGTAATATAACGGTTGAGTGGATTGCTTCGCGAGGCTTATTTTATTATTTCTCTCTTTCCAAAATGACTAAAGCAGCACATTTATAGACCTAATGAAGTGGGAGACTGTTGTGGCGGACGCTGGGCAGACGAGGCACTTTACGTTCATAGCAGAGACCAACAATCCTCGTTTAGATTCCTATTTGTGTCTGTCTTTATGCAACAAATACAAGTCGAAAGAGGACATAGTGTAAACCGAACTGGCCGGTGTGTCGGAAAGCTAATGATTTCTCCTTTTCCCCCGTGATTTTCCTGCCAGCATTCTTGACAATTCCCAAAACGCTGCCATATTTCGAAGGAAACCTCAGACTTACAGACTGATGTTTACAGGCTTTAACAGGCAATTTGCATTTAAAACTGCCGCACAGATTGTTACAGCCTAAAGGCCCGAATATACCTCCGTGCATGTATGAATGCGACCGAGTAGGAGAGCACAGAGCATTCGTCTCTGTCTGTATGGCACAGTCACCTCCACAGTATCGGTACGGGTGATGAAATTTATGTCACGCAGGCTTTGCAGTTGAGTGGAATGAGAGGTGTGAAATAGGTTAAAGTGGAAAGAAAGAGGACTCCGATGCAGGACAAGGACAAATGCATTATTGCTTTTTATAATAGAACCGCATCAATAATTTATTGATGATCGGGATAGCTTGCTCCGTTTTTTTTTTTTTGTTTTTTTTTTCTGCAATTACATGGAATGACTTTAATTCGGTGAACTCATGATATGCTTTGCACGAGCTGAATCTGATTCTTTCATTTCAATAACTTGTTTTATCGGCAAACTGTCTGCCTTGCTACCTTTGCCTTAATTATGCTTTAATCAAATTCATGTCTTGTTTTCAAAGTAGAGCACATAAGATGATTTTTAGAAACTCTGTACATATAGGCTGTGAGTCAAACGGTGTAACCCAATGAGGTTATTGATTAAGAATCAAGAGATACAGTTATAAATGCCTCTTTCATCATATTTACCCAGATAATTAATATTAAAGCGACGGCTCTAACGCTGAAACAAGCTGAAAATTTCATGAATTCATTTAGGGGTGGGCAATATGGATTTAAAGTTTTATCACAACATTTTGCAGAACTTTGGTGACAATGATAAAAGTGACAGTTAGGACTATGAATGACTTCTTTTCACATAAAGAAACATCATTTGTATCACTAGATTGAACTCAGTCACTGTGTTTAATCACATGTTCAAATGTATTGACATGTACTGACTGACACTCTGAACAGTGAAGACAATCCCAACAATATGATCGGTTTAGATTTTATTTGAAACATTATTCATTGGAATTATTTTGATAACAATAAATCAAAATTCCTATCATAAGAAATGTATCACGATAAATGATAAATAATGGCTACTATTAACTGAACACTTATGGGTACTAACAGACCTTTGAAATTTAGTTTCTAAATTTCCTAAACTAAATAGAACCAAATATCTGACTATTTAGTTCAAATGGTTATGACAAAGAAAAGTAGTGAACCATTATGCAAAAAATATTCAGAGCAGGAATGCATCAAGAGCATTAAACATGCTTCAAAAACATGACAGGCTGTGAAGTTGAACAAAACGGTTTTTATTTCTATGTTTAGATCAACAAGTGTTTTTTATTTTTATTTTTATTTTTTCATTATTTGGATGTTTATTGTGTTTTTGTAAGACTCCAACCTGGTTCCAGGATTCTGACCACTATACATTCTTTGTCACCTTTTTATTTTTTATTTTTTTTACCAAAGGTTTTCATTTTTTAGTCTCTACACAGCAGATTCTTGCCCTTGGAATTAATGTACATACCTGCATTGTGTGCGAAGTTTTTTTTGGTTTTTTGTTTTTGCTCAACTATGACTCATCATATCAGCTCCTTTGTCAGCAGTCACACTGGAGGATTGACAGAGAAACGTAATAAGAAAAATAGAGAACAGCATAGCAGCATGTTGTAATTCTTGGAAGAGCCCAAATGTTTGTTTCAGTCTCCAGCGTCGTCTGTGTAACACCTCCAGCCCAGAGCCAGTCAGTGTGGAGCTACTCAGTGCGAGCACTCCTGTGTGTTTTAAGAGTGAATTAAAAAATAATGAGACACGTGGTGTGTATGTGTGTGTGTGTGTGTGTGTATGTGTGTGTGTGTGTGTGTGTGTTTGTCTGCGTGTTTGTGTGTGTGTTCTCCAATATCCAAAGGATTTCAGACTAGGAATGGTGCACTCAGAGGTGGTCATCACATTTGATACATGGTTGGCTTTAGGGCCTTGGGATGGATCAGAAGTGATTCCTGTTTCCCCTGCAGAGCACACAACCTGCACAGTTTCCAGCGGAGGTGGCCAAGTTATCACGCGCTGCAACAGGGCAGCCAGAACAAACATGCAGGGATTAGACACTCGGAGAGCTTGATTGAAAATAGTGGAATGTGGAGGTTATAGAAAGAGCCTTGGCTATGAACTTCAACAAGCCAGAAAGGCCAAACATTTCCATGTCGTACATATATGAAAATACTCCCTCCCCCCCCCTCTTCTTGCAGTTTAGTAAGAAGAGAAACTATAAAACATAGTTGAAACCAGATATTTGCATACGCAAAATGAAAATAAACATGTTGCATATTAAATCAGATTACATATTTACTGCTCCAGATCAGTTGGCAAAATTCTACAATAACACAAATTATTTCTAGAATTTCTTTACAGTTTTTTTTATTGTTGTTGTATTATTCTGCCTCAGGTGGCCTTTATTTGAAAGTGGGTAATGAGAGAGGGGGAAGACATGCGGCAAAGGTTATCAGGCCGGGACTTGAACCTGTGACATCCACGTCGAGGACTAAGGCTTGGATACAGAACTCTGTGAACAACCAGCTGGTTCAGCAGCAACCTTTTGTGTCTTCCTCTCCTTGTGAAGGCTGGCCATGACTGTCTTCTGGACATCTGTCCAAGCAGCAGTCTTCCCCATGATAGTGTCCTATACTGACCCAGAGTGAGAGACGGTTTAAGGGCTCAGAAACCTTTGCAGGTGTTTTCTGTTAGTTAGCTGACACAGTGCGATACCTTGAGTTCTGAGTTATGACTCTTTGCAGCACGTTCTAACACACACTGAATGTTGGGTTTTCATCACCTGTAACCCATAATCTTCAAAATGACAAGAAACAAGGCTTAGAATATTTCTCTCTATCCGTTACGACTCTATAATATATGAGTTTCACCTTTTTTAGATGATTGGCAAGAAATATTGCGCATGCATGCCCGATTCTGCATTTTTGAGACGTACTAGTAGTGCTTCCAAATAGATGGCGATATGAAAAGCAAAGTGCACCTGCCTCTACTTTCCTGGTATTTGAACAAAACAGACCGGCTTCAATACGATCCCCAAAATAGCTTGCAGTGAGCGATGCTCCACAATTATGAGTGAGTCAAATGTTGATCAGCTGAAATAGGGAATTGATCTGCCCAGAGAATAGCCTCATCAAGTTTTATGTCATTTTAAGCATGATCGCTTTGTTCCAGAACGATTTCGCCGTAGGAAATATGAATTGTGCAACAGCTCAACTGCTTGCCTGTAGTGAAGCAATTAGACTTAATACGGGCCATCTCAATAGGACATCACGACGTCTAGTTAGTTGACAACTTTCTTTTAAAACATTATTAAATGCCCAAAGGGAGTCTCAGAAGTAGATCTACATCACCACAAGGTTGTTTTTTTTTCTTTTATGAAAGACTGGTTTCTCTCAGGCTTAAGCTAACAGAAATAATGACAGTACATTTACTGTAAAAATAAAATAAAATAGAAAATAGTCTCTGAAAAATAACAAGCAATAGCTCGTACAGACTTGTAACAGAAGTCTGATCCAAATGCCTTTCGCTTCGATTCTCTAAGTGTTATAAATAAAACATTTAAACATGGAGAGTCACAAATATTTTCCTCTGGTTTTAGTGAAATATCTGCAGGACAGTAATGAGCGTATAAACCACATTACAGACGGCACATTCGCTTCCCGAATACACATTCGCTTCCCTCTTTGCATTAGTGGCTACAAAACATGGCCAAACAATGGGAGCTGCAATCATTTCTTCTTCTCTCTTTACATGAGAAAGAATTTTGGACTTCCATCCCGAAAAGCAGCAAGGAACGCTCTGGCAAACAGAGCTAAAATCAGTGGATGCTCTTATTTACAAAGCGTTAGCAGCAGAAGATGATAAAATGGAATTTATTGACATTCTCCTGGAGGCTTTTCAGAAACTCAAATACTGCTTTAATCTTCTTATGGACGTCTGGGGATATGTGCCCGCTTCTTTTTCTTCTTCTTCTGAGGGACAGTAAAAGATGGTTTAGATTCAAAATCCTCCAGCTTTCTTTCCCCATGTTGAGAAAAAGAAACGTTTGCGGGTCTTGTTGATAACTATGGAGGCTCTGAAGGGCAAGACGTTTTCTAGCAGTGACAAAAAAAAAAAAAAAAAGAAAAAAGATAATTAAACTGACCTTATAACTTTTTGGAAGATTTCGAGATAGTTCTCTTTTTAACCGAAGCAATCTGAGATGCTTTTTTTTTTTTAATTCATAAAAGTTTACCTTTTTTTTTCATGGCCCTGAAAATGAAGTTAAAAAAAAGTGTTTTGATTAATTAACTCTGATCAATTTTACCTTGTCTGTTTTTCTAAAATGCTTTTTTAAAATAAATGTTCAGCCCTGAAAAGCAATTAAGAAATGAAACAAATAAAAGGTTCATTTTTGTGTGTTATTTAGAGGGCATCCCATGAAGTGAAACACTTCACAGACATCTGAAATGGGATCAATTAAAAGTATTAAAAGTAAATAATAGAATGAAACACTTTGTAAATAAAGTGTAATAAAATAAATATCACATGCGGCAGAAAGATCTGCTTACTAAAAATCTGAGATTAAGGTTAACGAATTTTACAGATCAGCAATAAGTTACTTTTGCCGCCATGCTTGGTGCTGTGATAGTATTCCTTATACTTCTAAACAAACAGTTTAGTCAACGTTATATAAAGTATGAAGGAAAGTGTAGAATAGAAATGCTCAGTTATCATCTCTTAATAATGATATCATCTCGCATTAAAAGTTTCTGAAGAAATTTAAATGGGGCCTGCCAAAGTGTGCCTGTCGATTGGA
>NW_006800018.1:1880585-1929642 GCF_000485575.1 Poecilia formosa | reverse complement strand
TTTTATAATAGAACCGCATCAATAATTTATTGATGATCGGGATAGCTTGCTCCGTTTTTTTTTTTTGTTTTTTTTTTTTTGTTTTTTTTTTCTGCAATTACATGGAATGACTTTAATTCGGTGAACTCATGATATGCTTTGCACGAGCTGAATCTGATTCTTTCATTTCAATAACTTGTTTTATCGGCAAACTGTCTGCCTTGCTACCTTTGCCTTAATTATGCTTTAATCAAATTCATGTCTTGTTTTCAAAGTAGAGCACATAAGATGATTTTTAGAAACTCTGTACATATAGGCTGTGAGTCAAACGGTGTAACCCAATGAGGTTATTGATTAAGAATCAAGAGATACAGTTATAAATGCCTCTTTCATCATATTTACCCAGATAATTAATATTAAAGCGACGGCTCTAACGCTGAAACAAGCTGAAAATTTCATGAATTCATTTAGGGGTGGGCAATATGGATTTAAAGTTTTATCACAACATTTTGCAGAACTTTGGTGACAATGATAAAAGTGACAGTTAGGACTATGAATGACTTCTTTTCACATAAAGAAACATCATTTGTATCACTAGATTGAACTCAGTCACTGTGTTTAATCACATGTTCAAATGTATTGACATGTACTGACTGACACTCTGAACAGTGAAGACAATCCCAACAATATGATCGGTTTAGATTTTATTTGAAACATTATTCATTGGAATTATTTTGATAACAATAAATCAAAATTCCTATCATAAGAAATGTATCACGATAAATGATAAATAATGGCTACTATTAACTGAACACTTATGGGTACTAACAGACCTTTGAAATTTAGTTTCTAAATTTCCTAAACTAAATAGAACCAAATATCTGACTATTTAGTTCAAATGGTTATGACAAAGAAAAGTAGTGAACCATTATGCAAAAAATATTCAGAGCAGGAATGCATCAAGAGCATCAAACATGCTTCAAAAACATGACAGGCTGTGAAGTTGAACAAAACGGTTTTTATTTCTATGTTTAGATCAACAAGTGTTTTTTATTTTTATTTTTATTTTTTCATTATTTGGATGTTTATTGTGTTTTTGTAAGACTCCAACCTGGTTCCAGGATTCTGACCACTATACATTCTTTGTCACCTTTTTATTTTTTATTTTTTTTACCAAAGGTTTTCATTTTTTATTCTCTACACAGCAGATTCTTGCCCTTGGAATTAATGTACATACCTGCATTGTGTGCGAAGTTTTTTTTGGTTTTTTGTTTTTGCTCAACTATGACTCATCATATCAGCTCCTTTGTCAGCAGTCACACTGGAGGATTGACAGAGAAACGTAATAAGAAAAATAGAGAACAGCATAGCAGCATGTTGTAATTCTTGGAAGAGCCCAAATGTTTGTTTCAGTGTCCAGCGTCGTCTGTGTAACACCTCCAGCCCAGGGCCAGTCAGTGTGGAGCTACTCAGTGCGAGCACTCCTGTGTGTTTTAAGAGTGAATTAAAAAATAATGAGACACGTGGTGTGTATGTGTGTGTGTGTGTGTGTGTATGTGTGTGTGTGTGTGTGTGTGTTTGTCTGCGTGTTTGTGTGTGTGTTCTCCAATATCCAAAGGATTTCAGACTAGGAATGGGGCACTCAGAGGTGGTCATCACATTTGATACATGGTTGGCTTTAGGGCCTTGGGATGGATCAGAAGTGATTCCTGTTTCCCCTGCAGAGCACACAACCTGCACAGTTTCCAGCGGAGGTGGCCAAGTTATCACGCGCTGCAACAGGGCAGCCAGAACAAACATGCAGAGATTAGACACTCGGAGAGCTTGATTGAAAATAGTGGAATGTGGAGGTTATAGAAAGAGCCTTGGCTATGAACTTCAACAAGCCAGAAAGGCCAAACATTTCCATGTCGTACATATATGAAAATACTCCCTCCCCCCCCCTCTTCTTGCAGTTTAGTAAGAAGAGAAACTATAAAACATAGTTGAAACCAGATATTTGCATACGCAAAATGAAAATAAACATGTTGCATATTAAATCAGATTACATATTTACTGCTCCAGATCAGTTGGCAAAATTCTACAATAACACAAATTATTTCTAGAATTTCTTTACAGTTTTTTTTATTGTTGTTGTATTATTCTGCCTCAGGTGGCCTTTATTTGAAAGTGGGTAATGAGAGAGGGGGAAGACATGCGGCAAAGGTTATCAGGCCGGGACTTGAACCTGTGACATCCACGTCGAGGACTAAGGCTTGGATACAGAACTCTGTGAACAACCAGCTGGTTCAGCAGCAACCTTTTGTGTCTTCCTCTCCTTGTGAAGGCTGGCCATGACTGTCTTCTGGACATCTGTCCAAGCAGCAGTCTTCCCCATGATAGTGTCCTATACTGACCCAGAGTGAGAGACGGTTTAAGGGCTCAGAAACCTTTGCAGGTGTTTTCTGTTAGTTAGCTGACACAGTGCGATACCTTGAGTTCTGAGTTATGACTCTTTGCAGCACGTTCTAACACACACTGAATGTTGGGTTTTCATCACCTGTAACCCATAATCTTCAAAATGACAAGAAACAAGGCTTAGAATATTTCTCTCTATCCGTTACGACTCTATAATATATGAGTTTCACCTTTTTTAGATGATTGGCAAGAAATATTGCGCATACATGCTCTTGATTCTGCATTTTTGAGACATACTAGTAGTGCTTCCAAATAGATGGCGATATGAAAAGCAAAGTGCACCTGTCTCTACTTTCCTGGTATTTGAACAAAACAGACCGGCGTCAATACGATCCCCAAAATAGCTTGCAGTGAGCGATGCTCCACAATTATGAGTGAGTCAAATGTTGATCAGCTGAAATAGGGAATTGATCTGCCCAGAGAATAGCCTCATCAAGTTTTATGTCATTTTAAGCATGATCGCTTTGTTCCAGAACGATTTCGCCGTAGGAAATATGAATTGTGCAACAGCTCAACTGCTTGCCTGTAGTGAAGCAATTAGACTTAATACGGGCCATCTCAATAGGACATCACGACGTCTAGTTAGTTGACAACTTTCTTTTAAAACATTATTAAATGCCCAAAGGGAGTCTCAGAAGTAGATCTACATCACCACAAGGTTGTTTTTTTTTCTTTTATGAAAGACTGGTTTCTCTCAGGCTTAAGCTAACAGAAATAATGACAGTACATTTACTGTAAAAATAAAATAAAATAGAAAATAGTCTCTGAAAAATAACAAGCAATAGCTCGTACAGACTTGTAACAGAAGTCTGATCCAAATGCCTTTCGCTTCGATTCTCTAAGTGTTATAAATAAAACATTTAAACATGGAGAGTCACAAATATTTTCCTCTGGTTTTAGTGAAATATCTGCAGGACAGTAATGAGCGTATAAACCACATTACAGACGGCACATTCGCTTCCCGAATACATCCCTCTTTGCATTAGTGGCTACAAAACATATGACCAAACAATGGGAGCTGCAATCATTTCTTCTTCTCTCTTTACATGAGAAAGAATTTTGGACTTCCATCCCGAAAAGCAGCAAGAAAACGCTCCGGCAAACAGAGCTGAAATCAATGGATGCTCTTATTTACAAAGCATTAGCAGCAGAAGATGATAAAATGGAATTTATTGACATTCTCCTGGAGGCTTTTCAGAAACTCAAATACTGCTTTAATCTTCTTATGGACGTCTGGGGATATGTGCCCGCTTCTTTTTCTTCTTCTTCTGAGGGACAGTAAAAGATGGTTTAGATTCAAAATCCTCCAGCTTTCTTTCCCCATGTTGAGAAAAAGAAACGTCTGCGGGTGTTGTTGGTAACTATGGAGGCTCTGAAGGGCAAGACGTTTTCTAGCAGTGACAAAAAAAAAAAAAAAAAAAAAAAAGATAATTAAACTGACCTTATAACTTTTTGGAAGATTTCGAGATAGTTCTCTTTTTAACCGAAGCAATCTGAGATGCTTTTTTTTTTTTAATTCATAAAAGTTTAACTTTTTTTTTCGTGGCCCTGAAAATGAAGTTTAAAAAAAAAAAGTGTTTTGATTAATTAACTCTGATCAATTTTACCTTGTCTGTTTTTCTAAAATGCTTTTTTAAAATAAATGTTCAGCCCTGAAAAGCAATTAAGAAATGAAACAAATAAAAGGTTCATTTTTGTGTGTTATTTAGAGGGCATCCCATGAAGTGAAACACTTCACAGACATCTGAAATGGGATCAATTAAAAGTATTAAAAGTAAATAATAGAATGAAACACTTTGTAAATAAAGTGTAATAAAATAAATATCACATGCGGCAGAAAGATCTGCTTACTAAAAATCTGAGATTAAGGTTAACGAATTTTACAGATCAGCAATAAGTTACTTTTGCCGCCATGCTTAGTGCTGTGATAGTATTCCTTATACTTCTAAACAAACAGTTTAGTCAACGTTATATAAAGTATGAAGGAAAGTGTAGAATAGAAATGCTCAGATGATATCATCTCGCATTAATGAAAACTTGAAAGTTTCTGAAGAAATTTAAACGGGGCCTGCCAAAGTGTGCCTGTCGATTGGAACCCAGCGATCTGATGCTAAAAATTAGCCTCAATGCTAATCAGTGATGGAAATGTTGGTCTTTTGCTCCTGTTTGTTGCTCGTGTGTTGAGCCTTTACTGTTTTCCAGGTGAAATGGAAGCTAAAAGCCAAAAGTCATGCTAAAATCACAGCACCACCTCGTGTCCTGGCCTAATAACTACAAGACAGTCAACATGTTTTGGTGGTTTTCTCGTTACATGGAGGCCTTTCCCTAATCGACATGGAAAACACCATCAGTTTCCAGACCGCGGTCTCGTGCAAACGTAGCCTGAGCTTCCTTACCCAGACGCGTGGCTTTCAGGCTCCAATAAGCATCTTATATTAATCATTTAGACTTCCCAAACGATTCTGCTCTAAGCCTGTCTCTACAAACGTTGCATCCTTTCGTTTCACAACACTGCTTACAATACGTTACAAAACAGTGTGAAAGCTATTGACAAGCCCAATCTATATTTCCAGCAGATACTCTGAGCTAGCAGCTGTTTCAGAAAACATCAAGCTGCCTTGTTTCATGGTGACACAGACCCAGAGCTACCAAGATTCTATTTTTTCCTCTCTCAATCTTTTTATGCTTGGTTTCTTCAAAGGGAGGGGAAAAAAAAAAAAACATCAAAAGGGCCCTGGCAAATTAGGAAATTCCTTATGCTGACGGCTGATATTCAGCAGAAGCACATGTATACTCGCATCTCACCCAGGCATGATTTAAGAGTTAAACTCATTTGATGGGTGGCTTGTTTGTGCTTTCTCTTCTCTTGTGCTTCATTTCAATACTGTAGACTTTCTTTTTTTAATTTTATTCCCAGTCAAAACAGCCTAAGCGTGCGTGGCGCCGTCGCCACCTCTTCTTCTACAGCTCTTCACTCAGTGACCTTTCGCTCACGAGCAAGCCGGTTTACAGCTTTTTGATTCCCAGTTTGTCGTGGCTCACGCTTGCTGGCGTCTAAGCAAATCCTATCTGCTATATTCTACTTCAATTTCCTTTTCCCTGCCTGCTTCAGTTCATCAATTTGAATCTACCCCCTTTGTGTCTCCACACGCTTTCCTGAAATGCATGCATCCCTCAAGCATCTGCTCTTACTGTCCTCCCTACTAACTTGCTCACCTTGCCCTGCGCCCAAATGTCTTTGTCGCTTTCCATTTTCTACCCCATTTTCTTCTTTGCCCTTGAGTTTGAACATAGCATTTCAGGGACACAGAGAGGGTACATTATCTTCTGCCCAGCCTCTCCTGAGACATCCCTCCTCTCTCTGCTTTCTTCTTCTGGAAACCTTCTTCTGTGTGGTCTCCCCGATGACCTGCCATGTCACTTTGATGGCAGCGTAGGACAAAGTACTCTTCCCGCTAATGAATAGGCCACAAAGCCAGAAGTCCTATTTAACAAAGACTAAGCCACTGAAAGTCAAGGGTAGCTTTGCATCGCTGCTGAAAATGCAAGTAGAATCCATGTTGTTTTTGACTGTGGGAAAATGTTTCTTTTTTTTTTTTCTTTGTATTTTTCTGAATGTTGGCTGGTGCTGCAGGCATTTATAGTAAGTGGGTGATAGAGCTTTATTCTGTGACAATTTAAAGTGATCAAAAACCAACAATCAGCTGAGATTTCCCATAAGTTAAAGTGACTTAAAATTCTTCTTCTTCTTCTTTTTTGTTTTTTTACTTATTTGGTAAAACTCCACGAAATATTGCAGTCATTCTAACCAGCATACTCTCTATATCAAATCAACTGGTGTTCAGGTGTGTGTAGATACACAACTCAAGGTTGATGAAAATATATTGAAAGGTAATTAAAAGCGTAAGCAAACTGCAGGAGAAATGAACATGAATATTATGGACTGCTTTATACTGGACTAGGTTTCTTGGTTTGCTTGCACCAAGAAATTTGTTGTAACACTTTTGGTTCTGTGGCTTCGATGTGAAAACACCATAATGTGACTTCTCTGGCTACAAGGATCTTAATCTGAAACAAACAAAAATTGAAATTGTCCATGCAAAAAAAAAAAAACCCAGAAAGAATGCACTGAACCTGGGCTCATTGCGCAGAGGTCAGTGTCGGCTACACACTCAGCCATGAGACGGCTGGGGAGACCTTTCCAACGTGTGCACACACAGATGAGCCCGGAAATGTTACACGCCTGGCAAATCTACGTCAACTAAGAGCGCGAGGAAGCTGAGGTTCTTCAGGCAACATTTTAAATGCAAACTGTGTTTGTCATGATGCCTGTGAGTCCCAGGAAGGGGGGAGGGATGAAAAAAGTGCAATCAGCAGCTTTTAGGATAGTCACAGTGAGACTGACAAAGAAGTTCAGGCTTCGGTGTGATCACCTCGGTTAGCGTTGAAAACACACATTTTGGATTTTGGTGCGGATCTCTTCTTTTTTTTTTTTTTTTTTTATTTAGGGGGGGCTGCGCAAAATTAAAATGAAAATGCAAACACCAAAAGGCAGAGAGAGGAATAAAACACTGTTTACAGGAGGAGCCTCTTTCTCTAGAGGAAGGTAGAGAAACAGAGACTGTGAGGAAAAAGTACAGATTTAATGACAACAGCATCAGAGTTGATGCATTTTTTTTTTAGGTTCAGGAGATTAAAAAAAACACTATTTTCAACTCTTTATGTTCTATTTTCATTATATTAGTGATATCTTTTAAGTGTTGACATTTTTAAATCTTTTGTTTTACTTATTGTCGGATGGGTAATGTTTAGCTTTTCACCGGGATGGCGAATTTCTGTGTCTCGGTTTTTATGAGGGTTATATTTACTTTAAATGTATTTGCAAAAACAAAAGAAAAACAAAAAAAAACAAAACAGATATTTTGTGTGTGTTTTTGTTTTATAGAACCACACTATAATTCTCAAACCAGTGGGCCAAGAGAGCTGTGATTTATGCACGCTGTTAACATGTCAGACATATGCTTTGGCTGCAGGACCTGGCAGGAATTCAGCTCCTCAGCCTTATCATGATTAGCTGTCCGCTGAGGTTTTACCGTGTCTTTAACAGACATTATGGTCTCTGCTGGTGACTTAATAATACTATAAATCCCAGCGAGGAAAAGTGAAGCTGAAATGTGCACACCTTTAAAGCGCCGGCCCTCCTGGTGCCTCTCGTCAGGTGACGAGTGTCACGGAGACTTTCCTTCCTCTTAACAGCCTTCCCAGGTGCAATTCAGTAATGTACTCAAACCCAGCCGAGTGAGTCTGTGAGCATTTTATTAGTCACTTTTAACGTCTTCGGAGGGAACGTCGTGTCAATTATGGCTTTTTGTTTTCTGCACTGAATGCTGTGTTTAAGTCTCTGTGTCAAGCACGTTCCTGTTGATGGAAGTGAAAGAACCAGATCTGGTATTTTCACTTTCTCATATATCTCAATAGCAGACTCAGGTGCTTGCAGGCATAAGAGACGGAGTAAAAAGGAGACTAATATGGACGTTTTGGCAGATGAGGAATGATGAGAGGGGGCCGAACAAAGCGCTAATCACGAGTCGTACTCTGAAAATGTCAATGTGCTCAAGAAACCTCTTTGTAAGTGTCGAAAGAGACAATACAACGTGTATGAGAGGCAGACAGAAGTGGGCATATGTCACGATATTTACCGGTTTGAAGCTTCAACATGCACAGAATGTGTCTGGTCATGTCGGATCAAATTGCTGTTGTCCGTCCGTGGGAGACACCTCAACACACCGCCGTTACTCGGCTGAAATCCTGGTGTTTTGATGGTGGGAGGCTCACTGCGATTTACGAAGCATCCGAACGACCACTGTTGTCGGGCAAGGGCAACAAGGAAGAAATGATGAATCACAGAGTTTTACAAACTATCCATTAGCCTCTGTAATCAACACCTTCCTCCATCTATCGTCCGGCAACGTGAGGAGACGCCACGTGACACCAACGCCAAACGAGGCCACAGATGTTGACTCGTCATATTAACTGTTAATGCCCCTCTCCGCTCTGTGTGTGATCTTTCGCAGGGGACCTGGCTTCAGATGATGAGCTGCTGGAAATCTCATCCATCTCCAGACAGAGAGCCGGGGTTTACGAATGCACGGCCGTCAATGATATCGACACGGACGTTCAGACTGTAGACATCACTGTCAACTGTGAGTTCAAAATGCAGAATATCTGCTCCGAGTGTTTGCTCGCTCATTTCAATTATTCCTCACGAATGCATTATTGAGTTATTTAGGCATTAGATGATGTATTAAAATTCTGTGTTTTGGGGTATTTGTGATGAGGATAGTGTAGCTATATTAGATGAATGCTTACTAATTATTTGACATTATGTAATAGTTAGTTGTTTTAAGTTAATTGAATTGTATCTACTGATACTTCCTTCTTAATTTTGCCACATAGTCTTTAACGTGGCAAAACTATGGCTAAATCCTGGGGTCACACTCTGAGGTCAAAGACGTCAGTGCATAGAAGCACAGGTTGAAGTTTGAATGTACTCTATGCACTCTTGCGTCAATCTTATTTATGTGATACAGAAATAATTGCATTTTATGGTCAAAATTATTGGCATCGATAAATAGAGTTTAGATCGGGCCTAAAAAATCCAACCTGGCTCGAGTCCGATCCAACTTCACTGGTTGACTTTAGTTATAGGGCTGAGTCCGAAGTGCACCCGACTTATGATTTAAATTATGATTTTACCGATTTTGTTTTTAGACCACCAATTAAGTAAGCAGCGTTAGAAAGAAAGAAGGAATGAAAGGAAGGAAGGAAGTTAATTCAAACTAATTAACATTTTGATGATTTATAACAGTATAAACTGTATAACATTCTGATTGGAAAATATTCTGATTAGCATAATACTATTATGATTTTCTTTATAATAATGAAGAAAATGTAAGCCTGCATATTAAGAATTATGCAAAAAGAAAAAAAGTGCAGATTTGAGAAGAAATAGGCCGTTGAGCTTGGTAAAGCCTGACTGGAATGAGGTCAGTGATCAATACCAACACGACGAAGGAATCCTTGACAAGACACTGGAGAAATATTCCTGCGGCGCGGTGAACAGAAGACGGCCTGTCACTGTCGTCAGCATGGCAGCACTGAAGATGCGGGTTCTCAACGAAGGCTTGATGTCTGTACGGCCTGCATAATTCATGATTTCATATTGGACCTCCCAAAATAGGTTTCATTGGAAATATGAGCTGTTCGATAAATGCAAAAGGAACAAATGGTCACAAAATGCTCAATGTGACCAGTAGCAGAACTGGAGAGCCTTGAATACTAAGAAAGCAGCAGCAGCAGCAGCTTGATGTGCCAGCAACACCTCCAACTGTTTGCTTGACATTTTAATATTGAAATGGTCCTTTAATATTAATATAGTACAAGTGAAAATGAAAGTGTTCATTCACAACTTTTCAGCGCCACCTTTCGGTTTGTAGTTTGCTTTTGCTCCTCCATCTTCACTTGAGATGTGGACTTATTTAATGTTATCTGTAGCTTGATTGTTGTTCCCATAGCTACAATCTGATGCTATGAGTTTAATCTTAATGTTTGAGTTTGTTTTTGCCACCAAATGCATCTCAGCAATTAAGCTTTAAAGCGTGGGCAGTTAATCTTGTCCCCTCTCCTCTGATTGTGATGTTTTTTTTAACAGGAAGAGGGGCCCCAAACCATATTCTGCTTACGGCCCCAGACAACCTTGGGCTGGCCTTGCATAATAAACCACAGCCACGGCACTGCACATCTCAGTGCCGGATGTGAGACACTAACAAACACATGATTTATGTGGCTCTAGCAGAGACGAGGCTTTTCTGTTTCATCACTGTTGAGTTTTTAATAAGCGTCACAAAGACTATTTGTTTCTTAGGCCGGGCTTTATGGGACGACTTTTTTCTGTTCTCCACGTTCATGGTCAACCTGCCGGCCCTGTAGCGCTCGTTCATCTGTTTTGCAGGTCTACTCGCGCTGAGATCTGCCTGACTGGAGCAAAGGTAGAGGTAGAGGAGGGGTGTGATATGTGGCATAGTTTGAGGCATCGTGCCGCTGCACAACAACGGCACAATGCCGCCTGACTCCAGAGTGAGCGTGACAGCTCCTCCACGGGATAAAGCACCAGCCCATCAGGGAAATCTCCAGTCATTTGCCAGTCCACCCCTGGCTAGCAGGCTTCATGTGGACAAGATTCCAACAAAAAAAAATATCAAAGCGGCAACACAGATGAAAATAACAAAAATGAGCACAGTTAAAACAGTTGTGTTATTTTTAATAGGCTAGCAGTGACGCTGAATTAGTTTTAGCCACAACATGAAGGTGAAAAATAACTCAAGCTAGCTTTAGCACAACATCACAGTTTGCTGCTACAGGGAAGCTAGAGAATTAGTGAGTAACAAAAATGTTGACTGATATAGATAGCTGAAGTAACACTCACACTGCTAAAATACCGTCTTCATTTGCTACCTAATGGACAAAGACAGGGCTAGCACTGTGTTACAGTTTGCTACTGTAGGAAGCTTGAACAAGCTGGTCATTTAAATTAGCAGGCTAAGAAACTCTTTCCGTTGTTGATATTCTAACAGAAATGTTGACAGAAGGAAAATTTACAACATAGAAACTTAAGCTTTAATTCTTTTAAATGTTGTAGCACCACCTAGCGTTAGCACAGCAACAAAATAGCTGAGAAATTAAAACTTCTTAATGGAGGCAAAAATATGTCTGTTCTCCACATTCTGACAGTACTGATAGATGAAGAACCAAAAACTAACAAACAAAAACTAAACAGTTAAAATTTAAGCTTTATTTTCTTTTTTTTTCTTCTTTTTTTTAACAAGCAACCTAATGAGAGAAGTTCTTTACAGATGTGTTTGTATCGACATTTATTTTAAAAAGATGCTGGATATCTTTTATGTAAACTTATTGACAACTCTGAACATCCTCTTTTTGAGGCTGCTTTGCAACCACAGAGTCTTCAATCAGAGGCTTCTTCAGACTTGCTGCAATACAGACTTCTGCAGGAGAACCTTGGATATTATGTGTCTAAGCAACATTTAATATCCCTTTTAGATTCATAAAGTGATGTAATTTGAAATAATCCGTACACCCAGGCCACATGCGCAAAGAGATATATTTATCCAGTGTTATGTGCTTTGAATTTTTATCAACTTTCCTGACAATGAGATGTGAAAATAATTCAACATCTTCAAAAGACATAAATTATATTTGAAGATTCAAATATCAAACCCCCAAAAACGATTCAAACATTACACATTTGCACAGGAGACTCAAAACTGTTAACCTAAATATAATTCCTGTCATACAATCTGTTAATTCCCCCAAAGATGTGCCATAAGTTCTCTTTGCTTCGAAGATAATTCTTAATTTTGTGTCCCATTAAACCCTGGTGGCACTGCTATATTTTTGATCCCAGCTGTACTGACATTTAAAACCTTTTCCTGCTGAAGACTGATTTATTATCTGGTTAATTTTGTGTTATTTTTCAATTCATAGCCTTTTTGTTTCATGTTCCACAGTCCAGGTGCAGTCCTGCTTAGTACAGCTCAGGCAGACAAGCTTAGACTTCAGTCTTTTCTACCTGCTGCAGATTTAGAAAAAGGTCACTCGTGTGTTATTTCATCTAGACTTGATTATTGCGACACTTCATTCTGGGATAAGTAGGTGAAACATCCAGACTGTGGCTCGCACAAATTGCCACTGCTGAGCTTTTAGAATAGACGCAAAAACGTTCCATATTCGTCCAATTCATCCTGTTCTTCAAAGTCTGGCTTAAAACTCACTTTATAGTGAGATCTATTTATTCACTTTATAGATCTATTTAAGTAGGTGCCTCTTCGAGAGGCACCTGTTTAAATATTCAATCTTTTCAACCTTTTTCAAGACTTAGTGACTCTTGGCATCTTGTGAAGATTTGTTTCTGTGGTCAGACGAGGCTAAAACTGGTTAACAGCTGTTTTGAAGGATCTGAGATTATGTCAAGGACATTTTCTGTCCCCTCGTTTTCTTTCTAAATTAAATATACTTGAACTAAAGGTTGAAATGTTCTAAAATGTGATAATCGCGTACTGCAACAAACAGTTAATCTAAAATTTTGGGTACTTTTTTCCAGAGGTACCACTAAATTTAACGTTGTACGTAAGTGTTGTACAGATTACACTTATGCTTAAAGCCCAGGCAGAGATAGGAAAACCACGACTTCTGTGTCCCGATAAGCTGAACTTTGTGCTGCCCTGCACTTGCCAAAGCGGCTCCTCTATCTTCTGCCGTCTCCCTGTAGACGCTCCGAGCGTGTCAGAGGGCAGAGATGCTGGAGTGACTCCGGGTCAGAGAGGAGTGCTGGAGTGTGAGGCCGACGCAGTGCCAGAGGCAGATTTCGAGTGGTATAAAGACAACAGAAGGTAATCACAATAGGATTTACATTTTTTTCCCAATCAGGACATGGAAGTATGAAGAGAAGAATTAACCGTATATTTCTGTTAGCCAGTTGTCTTGATTAGAAATCCACTGCCTCACTTGCAAATTATCGAATTTGGGTTCCAATTTCAATGACAAACTTTTTTTTTTTTTTTTTTTTTTTTTTTTTTGTATGACGTATGACATACTCTTTCTCTTTCCAGGATCTTTAACGGCTTTGATGGCATGGAGATCATCAACACGGGATCCCTGTCAAAGCTGACCTTTTATAACGTGTCTGATGGTGATTATGGGAACTACACATGTGTTGCCATCAACAAACTAGGCAGTTCAAACACAAACTTCCTTTTGTATGGTGAGTATTTGTAGAAATAGTCGCACTTAATTGTGTTTAAAAAGAAAAAAAAAAACTAATTTAGGCTCTTCTGCTATACAGTTGAACTGTTTTCAGCGGTCAGCTTAGGCAACTGAACATGGTTTAGTGGACAGTGACGGATATTATTACAATGTTCTTGAACTGTGCTGTAATTTAGTTGGATTTTTTGTTTTGGCATTGACATTCCTAATGAACTTTCTTAGAAAGAACAGTTGGAATCCATCTGTCTTATTAAGCTGGTTCATCAGTTCTGAGAGGGGAGAACTAAAAAGATGCTGCAGAGTTGCTGAATCTGTTCTTTAAAGGAGTCGGCACCAGGCTCCCTGCTGGGCCACCCCACACTCCACCAGACTCGGCACCTCCTCGCAATATTTTGTTCAAATTCTTCAAATTTAGGATACTTTTAAAGACACGTATGGGGATTTTTGGCTGATTACAAAACCCTAAAAATATGACTTGATTTGTTTCTTTCATACATTTTGTGAAAACGACAGTTTATCAGTAAATTTTACTGTGAGATTTTGTCTTGCAAATATCGAAATGGAAATGTGAATATCTGCACAAAAGGATAATATCAATTATTATTTTCACCTTAAAAGAGAAAATATAATTTAGTGTTTCCTTTTGAAGAAAAAAGTTTTGTTTTGTCTTTCTAGAATTATTATACTATTATACTACTAGCACCAAAGCAGTAGTTAAGGTAGTGTTGTGCTTTTACAATGGAAGTTATTTAAATGAATCAAAGTAACACACAATATGTGCTGGTAACCCATCACTTACAGTGCCTTTCAAAGGTTTTCATGGCCTTTTAACTTTTTCGCATTTTGTTATATTGTAATTTTGTTATATTGTAACTTCAGTGTATTTGATGTGCTTGTCTACCATGCTTGGCATTAGGAGAGTAAAAGTTGGATAATTATTTGAAAAAAAAAATGTTTCATTTTAGTCTGATTTGTGTTGAGATCAATTTTCAAGACCTATCACAACTCAAGAGCAATCGCTTGAGTTTCTGAAAATCCTGCTAACACCTAATATTTAAAGGGATCCACAATTTGTTGTAACAGTAGACTTTATTTGAGAAATATTTGTTCTACATGTTAAAACGAAACCATGAAAATACTGTAGGGTGTTTGGTTTTTATAAATGAAAAACAAATATTGTCCGCTAACACTTGTTTAAGGTCTTGTCCTCGGTCTGGTGTCGAGTCTATGATTTCACATTCAGTATCAGTGGCAGTGGCAACAGCTACGTTATCATTTAAAAAAGCTTCCATCGTTGCCTGCTAGCTGCAGTGCTTAGGTCGATTTGTGGCTAAAAACGATCAACACGGCATGTGGTTTTAACCCACAAGGGTAACAACCACCTGTTAGATCCTTCGTTAGTTTAGCTCATGCAAATGACTCGGTCTTCTGGAGAGAAATGTTGTGCTTCCAACATTTCATTTACAGCCAACAGTGACACAGTGTGGCATCGTCTAAATTTACAACAGTCAAACGCAATATGATTAAAAACAACTCGGGAAATTTAGCATCCCTATGTTTACTCGACAGATTCCAGTACAGAACGAACCCAAACTGCGTCATCAACCCAGCATTCATTGCACGGGTAAAAAAATAAAATAAAATAAAAAAGGCGACTTCCACAGGCAAAAAAAATATATAATGAAAGATATAAAACTTTTGAAGTAATTCCGAGTTTTTATGTATCACGAACAGCCCTTTTTTTTGGTTAATAGACAACTTACAACATATTTAGGCTGACTTGTTCAACTAATTGTGGATCCCTTTAAGGTGAAATTATCAACAAAATGCCAAGGAGAATCAATATGCTGATATGTTCCCACCGGTGACTCGGCCTTCCAGCACTGGCAATATTTTAGCTTGAACCCCTGAGGGTATGACGGTGCAGGCAGAATGTAAAAAGAAAACTCTCACAGGCCTGCTTCTCAGGCTTTTCTCAAGTATTCTCAATGATGTGTTGCTGTTCTGTTTCCAACTTGTGTCTCTGTTGCACTTGTTTCCCTGACGTAGTGGTAATTGAACCCACTAGCTCGACACTACTGCAAGGTTAGTATTCCACACCAGCGTGCATTTCGGCAATGTTCAGAAAGCATTAACTGCATGCCGGTAACCCCCTGAATACTGTCATTTTCACAGTTGTACTCAGTTCCCTTTTTTGTATTTTTTTTTTTTGTATTTGGCGAGCAGAAAGAAAGAATCTCTTGGCTCTCTCGATGCTTCTTCATCCCTGCCTTTTTCATTAAACAAGATAGATGTTTTAATGATCGTGGGACGGGTTTAAATCACGATGAGGATAAATGTCAAAGCAAACTGCCGTCAGTGTATGTAATGTGACTGATTGTGAAAATGGCAAATGCAAACTCCATTTCTTAATCATCTTTCATCTCTCTCCTTTTCACACCTAACTGGCCCTGTGTGACATTGGCTTCATTTTGATTTTTGCATGCTGCCATTGTAAGTATTCATCATCTTTTTTTTATTTTTTTTTTTTACCATTTATAATGTCCTTGAGTGAACCTGTATGCCTGTACGCCTCATGACTGTGGACAGCATTCTGCAAATGTAAACAGATTTGGAGATGTTGATATTGTTTATTTAATCTAAATGGCGATTTTTTTTCTACACCTCGGGTGTAAAATGTCTACAAATTGTCTTAGAAGTGATTACCATGTGCTGCTGAAACAGAGATAAACGCCTCACTTATTACATGCAGTGACTGCTAGCTGAAGAGTCTCGCAAGCAAAGCCACTTCATTAAGACAGCAGAAGTGTATTAATGGATTTTCTTTTAAATACAAGTGAATGTAATTATTCTAATAAGCCATATGCAGGATTAGAGATAATCCGCTGTGGCGGAGCAACTGGAAAGAGACCCCAAAGGATACTGTGGAATAGCGAAAATTCAGGGGAAATGATTAGTCACCACATCAAAAGCTTCAAAGTACAAAGTTAAAAATTTGGCCTCAATCGAAATGCATTGTTTGTTTGGCATTTTTTTTTATTATTATTATTTTTTTTTTAGATTGACCTAATTTATCAAAAGAAAAAAAAAGAGATGAATAAAAAGGTTTCTATAATTGCAAAGCAACAGTCACGTCGTAATAAGTACGTAACCTTGATTTTGAGGTCTAGATTGCTCTGCAAAAACATACTAATGAATACAAAGAAATGATGCAATTTGCCTAATTTTAATCTAAAAATAGTACCCAGTGTTACACAAACACACAGCCGACTCTGGCCTGGCAGAATATCTATCCTTGCTGCATGTGCAGAGAAAAAGAAAAAAACTGGTAAATACTGGTAGGTGTCTTTTGAGTGAGACACAAAAAACACCTACCAGTATTTACTTTTGCTTTGAAGGTATTGCAAAATAAAATAAAATAAAAATGGATGAAGTTCATTTTGAATTCAAAATACTTTATTAATCCCAGAGAGAAATTCAACTTTGTAACTCATGCAGTTTTCTTCAGAAATTGTTGCTGATGGTTGTGGGCATTAGCAAGTAAATAATAAGCAGCTCTGTGATGTCGAGGCCTTCTGACCTTCTGTTGTGTATCACCATTGCAATCTGTGATTGCATTGTTTTGGTGTGGAGTGCTCAGATAGTTCTTCATCAACGGATTTTATGCTTCACTTTGAACAACAGAGCGGAGATGAAGTGTCTTGCATTTGCTGTCTGATTGAAAGAGTTGCTATATTTAGTGTGATTATACGTTTGCACCCGTGTTCAATAGCATATTTGTCATTTATGTCTGTAAAAATGACAAAAATTAGAATTTTGTTCTAACATTGTTTGTGCTAATATTATACACGTGTTTCCTAAAAACCATCTCCTGGAACTTAAACCAGAAACATGCTAAACTTATTACTCCAGAGAATACACTGATGTAGTTAACAGTAACAGGTTCTGATACAATAACCAAACTTAAATGTGCATATTCGCCCTTAAACAAACATATATTTAATGTATTTCTCTGCTGTGCTTTCCCTGCAAGTTTTTCTTCATTTTAGCAAAACAAATAAATAAATAAATAAAAGCAATAATTGGATCTTGCACACAATACTATATTTCCTAATACATGTTTGTTGCACAACTATCAGCTGCAGCTTTCATTTAATATCATGTCATAAAAAATTATTTGAATGTGGATGTAAATGTAGTTTCCATATGCTGCATTCCATTTGCCTTTGAAGATACAAGTCATTTTGTTGTAATCAAATAATGTGAATTTATCCTTGTGTACCAGATATCGTACAAATAAAGGACAGCATTTCACCGGATTCAACAAAAATGAGGGTGGAGAAATCATAAATACCCAGGGCAGGATGAAAACACCAAACAAGAATTCATACATTTAGTGCAATATACACCCAACAGCGCATCAGTTTAATAGATTGAGGCATTCAGGCAGATCTGCTTTTGAAGTTACGTTACCATTTGCCTGATGGTGTATGTTCAGACTGTCCACAGAAGGGTGTGAGGAGTTTCTGACTCCCAGTTCCTCACTGGGCTGTAAGGACACTGCCTGGTCGTCTGTCCTATGAATCTGGTTTCGTCTGTAAGTGTAGTGACCAGGTTTTCCTCGTGTCGTGCATCTTTGGGTGTTTGCAGTGTGAAGGCCAATAAGCACATATCCTGGATTTTTTTTTAGCATGATCAAGTTGGAAACGTTTGTTCTAGTCAGGACTGACTGTGCCAAGACTCTGTCAGGAAGTGTTGGGAAGAGTTTTAGGCCAAGCAGAAGGTTTCTCTGTAAGTCTGGGGAGTGTTGATATTAACATTGTACGAGTTCTGGTATAAATGTCTCACAATTCCAGATTAGGGATCGCCTTAACACACATCGGGGTATATTCTATCGTCCGTAGGGCGGTTAAGGGTAATAGGCAAACCGGTACAGATACGGCGATGCATAGAGGTTGGCTGTGATCTGCGGTTTAACAAGCTGTTCAAACATTTAGTTATTCAGAGGAGACATAGCATATATTTTTCCTCTTGGTTTCAGTAGAAGCTTTGAGGCATCTGGATGACGGCTTGACCGAGAGAGACATTAATGTTGTCAGTTAGAAGATCTCCCAGTTCGGCGCAAGCTTTGAAGACAAACCCTGGGATGTTTTGAGGACCTGCTGCTTCCTGGGGATCCTGTTTAAAGCCCTCCGAGCGTCAGCTGCGCTGACGATGAAAGTCGACACGTCGTGTGGCGGGGGGAGGTGCCAGGTTTCTCTCTGGCAGTTAAATTAAACGCGTGCAAGCTTGCCGAAACGTTGTTGACCCTGCCTCCAAGAGGAAAGTCGCTGCCCTCAGGAACGGGCGGCGGGGTTTATAACTTGTTAGTATTTGGATTCCCTGTCACCTTTGTGTGGCGTCCCCTCTGCCAAGTTGGAACTTGGTAATGTTGGAGTTCAACATTATGACAGAAAAGATCGGAAAACAATTTCCGTTCCATCTCACCTGAGTTTACACTTAACTTAAATACCACAATGTATTATTTCTAATCAACGCCACACAGTACGCTTCATTCCCCGACAATGTTCAGATTTGTTATCAGCAGACAGACGCTTCATCTAACAATTCACCCACCGGTAGCTTTAGCACTGTGGAAGAAGCAATGTCTCTCTGCGAAACTAACTCTAATGTTTTATTTCCCCCGTTTTCTTCCTTCCTGTCAGGACCGAGAGCAGTTCAGGACGGCAGTGGCGGTGCGAAGACGGCGCACTTTCACACCTGTCTCCTCTTCATAGCATTTTTGCCCTTCCTGCTTCGCTTTTGAAGAGAATTGGATTTGAAAACAATTGGTTTGTTTGCAAGTGTGTGCGTGTGAGTGAGCGCGTGTGCGTGCGTGCGTGCGTGTGTGTGTGTGTGTGTGTGCGTGCGCGCGCGCTTTTTTTTTTTCTCCCACGGAAACATAAACTGATGCACAATGAAGTATCTTGTAAAGCACTGATTTTGACCTTCTTAAGTTTTGGTTGTCTTTCTTTCCTCTTTCAACTGAAGACTTTCAATATTTTTGTCTAAATTATAAAAAAAAAAGAAAAAAAAATGTGTTACTTCCTTTGACATTTAAAAAAAAAAGTAACCTGTTATTTAAATGTCTTTATCTTATTGCGATGGTTCTTTTATTTTTAATCACATTGAATATTAATCTCAACTGCGGCAAAATGCAAATTTTCAGCTGGTATGAGAGGTGAATGATAAATACCTCAAAGTCAAAGTGAGAGAGTGGAGCAGGAGCAATGGAGGTTACATGAAGACATTATCATTTTGTAATGTATATTATTATCATTCAGTCTGCTTCGGAAGCAGAACTGTTTTTGACTTTAAAAATATTTTTTTTTTCCTTCTCAGCGTTGTAATATTATTATAATATATTGGAGTTGTGTAATGCTAACTTTATTTTAATTTTCCAAGTATATTTAGTCCTGAATATGTTGAACATGAGAACAGAAAAGATGAAAATTGTAATTATTTACAAATATATCAGATTATCTGTCTTTGTTGTCTATTTTTTTCCCTTTTTCTTTTCCAATGTAACCTATACACAAGTGTTAAGTATATTCATAATAGTATTAAGTATTTAGAAATGGTGACAGAGTTTTATTTCATTTTTGTAATGCGAATTTATGGATGCTTCTTGTTTTACCTCATGCCATTTATACATAACATAATTATTTGGAAAAAATAAAAAATAAAATAAAGTGGACCTGCTCACGTTCATAAAAAAAAAATTACTGGATCGTTCATAATCTGTTAACAGAAAGTACCATGTTGTAGTTTTTATAATTAAAAAAAGAAAAGAAGAAAAGAAACATAAAATATGCTGGTTCCCCTAAATGATGTGCCGGACACACAGCCCTGTGGAGTTCCTTGATTGACCTTGTGCTTTTCAACTGTGTGTATTTGATGGAATTCAAATAGTCCAACTATTTTAGACATTTTTATGTCTTATTTTTATTAATTTTTTTAACTTTTTTGAAAACATTTGATTTATTCTCATATAGGAAGCAGAGGATTTCCCAAGTTGAATTCTGTCAATCACAACAGGAAGTGGTTTGTTCACGGTGCCACGATGTTGATCGTCTCTGGGCCCAAAGGAGTGACATCAAGGTTTTAACAACAAGGTTTTGGATATTGGTGTAAGATTATATTTCTCAAAAAAGTCAAGTCTGTCTCATAAATTTTGTCTTGGAAATGAGGCCCAGAGGTGAGTTCATGATGCCGTCGGTATTTGAAAGTCTTATTTGGACGGTAGAACGGAGAAATTATAATGCAAATGATTTGTAAGCACTGTGATAAAACTGCAACAGGCTGCAGTTACTACAGGTGCCCGAGTATAACAGGTTTCATAGTTGAGACTGGATTGGAGTGTCTCTAGTTTGAAATTAAAAACGCTTAAAGTAATAAAACCTGAACGAGGTATTTCTACAGTGAACAGATATTCTTCCTTTCAAATAAGTCAGGATGGATCAGAACATGTATATTACTTTCTTTGCACAAAATCTGTCTCAGATCAAGAGATTTCACCTGTTTAGTTCTGCCTGTTTTGAGCTCATTGAACTGCAACTTTTCTGCAAAAGAGTTTCTGCTGGCCGAGCATTATTATTATTATTATTATTATTATTATTATTATTATTATTATTATTATTATTATTATGACCATCTTAGAATTAGAAAAAAAACCCCACCAATATCTGGAGTTAAAAAGCTGGACTGAAGGACTGAGATATTTGTTAAAATATTGTTTGTGTATTACGACAAACAAAGGCCATTTTTAATTGATCAAAAATATTATCCTCATCTTGTGCTCATGAATCCAATATTATATATATGAAGGAAGTGAAATTAATTTCTGTTTATTTTTATAGCAACTATTCACAGAAATGATTTCTCAGGATCATTTAAAGTCAAGTCTGATGACCAAGTTAATCCAGCTCCGTTTGTCTGTCCAGCCAATCAATAAAGATCATTTTCACCTTCATTACTGATACAGGAAGCCTTTTCTTTTGCTCGTGTTGCAGTTCTCTTTGCCATCTTCTTCCTCTGAATGCTTTCTGCTCTTCCTCTCCGGTCTGAAGTCGCATCATCAGTCCTCTCACCAGTTCTCCAGTGATTCTGTACCCAAAATAAGAATAATAACAGTAAAGCATTTTTAAGGCAGTCTGTCGATCTTCTGGCGGTGGTGAATTTGAAAAGATCCCATTAGGGAATCCATTGGTCCATTCCCTCATTTCTTCTGTTGAAGGTGCGTCTTCAGAAACAAGTCAACGGGATTCTGAATGCGTAATTCTCTTTGAACTCATCCTGAAGCCAATAGACCACGAGGTCGACGCACAATATTCAGGAAAGGCTGAAAGGTTTCGGTTCGAGCCTTACCTCGAGAAGTTGTGAAGAAATTGCACCAGCCAGCGCCCCGGTGTGTCAAAATCCATTTCCGCATGATCAGTTAGAAAGGATAGCCTCCCAAAACGGGGAGAACTTTCAGCTTTTCCTTCAGGGAATTCTGCTTTTTTTTTTTTCTTCTTCTTCTTCCTGATGACTTGCCTCCTCTCTCGAGGTCCTCGTCCATCATCTCCCTTTTGAATTCTCTGCCCCCTTTGTGGCTTTGATATTGAGATTTGTACACCTTGATCTGGAAAAAAAAGAGCCAATATTCAAATCAAAGAGGCATGAAACAGATAGAGCCATTATTGGAACTGATTGTGGTAATCATCGACTGAATCTGACAGACTAATCATGGTTTGTTTCCACACGAGAGGAGGAGAGACAGAAAGCCTGCAGATGATTATTCATCCCCCAGTGATGTTTGGAAATGACATGGTAATTATTCCATCCTAGCTTGAGGGATGGCGCTACTGATCTCCCGTCTATCCTGGACAGTCATTTTGCCACACAATTAACCGCATTTAGAATGAACTGAAGTTTGATCACCTCTCTGGGAGCTCTGCACTTCATCAAGATGGCGGCTGCCGGTGTGCACAAGGCAATCACTGCCTAACTGCTCAGGTTATTTGTGAAACAAGCTGGGCAACGGCTACAGAAAGAAGAAAAATATCAGCAAACAGAAACATGCCTCGGTTTTCTTTCTTTCTTACTAAAGATTTTACATAGGTATCGTGGCTTACAGTTTGTTGTGTTGTGCTTCTGTCAAGATTTGTAAAAGAGTTTGGTGAGTTTTTCTAAACGGCACCTCTTGTGTTTCGTCATTGTTATGTCTGGCAGTTTGTGGGTTTATGTAAAGTCAGATATATTGTCCCAAAAGCTCCTTGGTCCCCAGGTTTAGGTTTCAGCTTTTACCTTAACCAACTACATGTCAGGTTTTAATGGCCGTTACTGATAATGACCAATGTCATATTAACTTCAACAATGTGAATGTTTGGCCTGCATTGAGATAGTAGGATCAGGTCATGAAGCACTACCTCGAAGAACAATGTTCAGTCCATCATCTGAAAAACCAGAGTTTGGCACAACTGCAAACATTAAGAGACTTTAACTAACAGGCCTTGCAAGTAGGGCATTATTTAGAGGAACAAACCAGAAGCCCATAGTAACCCTGGATAACAAGTAGAGATTCACAGCCTAAGAGGGAAAATCTTTCAAGAAATATCCATGCAAACTCTACAAACCTGGTGTTTGTTGACAAGGAGAAGCCATGGTTAAAAGAAAGGTACAACAAGTTCTAATTAAAATCTGCCACAGGTCCTGTTTGAAGGCGGCAAACACCTGGAGGGTCTCCAGCCTCAAGATTCGCAAAACCGGTGGGAAGTCGCACCGAAAGATCTGCAGCTATAATTGGACTGAAACAGGGTTCGGTGAAGTATGATGTGCAAAAGCGCTCCACACTTTTTTTCATTACAACTTGACCTAAACTTCGGTTAATTGTCCTGCTTGTTGTCTGCATGCAGCAACATGTGAAACTGAGAAGATCTATGATAAGGAAGCCTTTAGGCAGCAAACGGTTTGATCCGAGTCGACGCTGACGGCACTCGGTCCCTCAAAATCCCACAACTTGTCAGTTTTCGTTCAACCATGTAGGATGTTAGAAAGAAAAGCATCCATATTATTTCCTTGTTCTAAAGACTTCTTTACCCACAAGAATCCAAAGAAAAGATGATTGCCTACTGTTTGCTTTATAATGTGAGAACCAATGTTGTTATGGTTATTTCATTGCTTTATAGGAAATATCCTCTGTGGGCTGCAAAACGAGGCTGAAAATATCTGCAGCTGTCATATACAATAAGTGCGACATCGTTATTTGTGCAGCCATATAGAGTTTGCAATGTTCTGCCTCGGTTACTGAAGGAAAATATTAGAAGTTTCCAGCTGGTCCGTATATTGCCTCGGTAATTGGACACATCCTCCACTTTAAAATTGGATGTTAGACTCATCAAGTGAGATAATTGCAGCCCTTCGCTAAACACACACCGTACATCATTGTGCTTATGAAACAATTGACTTTAGGCGTTAAAAGGGAGATGTGGAAAAAAGCACGGAGAGAAGCGATTCATCATCACCAGGTAACCGTGTTAGTTACACCGCCTCTGTCTGAAAGGACGGGCCAAAGTTCAAGCAAGTTAATGCGAGAAACGTTTGGAACTTGAAACAATTGAAGAAAGATAGAAAAAATAAGAACAGATGTAAAACCAGTGGGGATAAAGATGTGATTTCAACTGAGACACTTACCAATACACCATCACGCATCGCCTGACTTTAAAAGACAAAAGTGGAAAAAAAAAAATACAAAACAATATCCGAGGTAAATAATTCAACACAGTCGGATAAAAAGGGCAGAAACAGAAGTGGGCACAGGTGATTTCATAAAAGCTAACTTTGAACTGGAAAATCATTCAGCTTTTCTTGGATCGAAGTAGAATATTGTGTAACTTCTTTTTGTCTGCATGGCATTTAGAAGTTTAAAAGTCGGGCTTTTTTACAGACTTGTCAGAGCAAATGCAAATTCTTCCAGCTGCTACCAAGCATGACTTTTAAAAGGAGCATGTTTGACGTACCACTGAAGCCAAACCTACTTTTTATATTCTCTTGCACAAGGCGCCAGAGGATCTCGGATTTACACCAATAAAAATGTTCTGGTCCTCCACCAAAGTTTATCTGTCACACAGGAACATAAAGGTCCAGATCCAGATAGTCGTCCAACTTCGGCTCGTTTTGTTTGCTCTGTACTGTTTGCTTGTGCTCTGCACAGGGATTGTGGCGCCTCACCCTCCCGCCCAATAAACGCAAACATGCCTTCACACTGGGCCGAATAACAAAGGAAAAGACCATTACTGGGTTTAATGTATTGATATTCTTTAATAAAATGTTCCACATTGCTTAATATGACACAATTTGTATCGAAGTTATAGAGTTGGAATAATTTCATGTTGGATGGAAAGTGAAAGGAGCTTCAAGGGGATTAGCTTAGAGGAGGCTTGTCATGCAGGATACCCACAATCAGCTGAGATTTATTTTGAAAAATTCATACGGCACAAATTTAGTCTTTTGCATAACAAGTCTATAAATTAGACTGGCGTGCCACCAGCATGGTGAGGGAGCACAGAGAGGCGCTAGTTCATATATTTTTGGACCAAAATTGAGCTTCATGTTTAAGTTGTGGACTGTAAAGCTGTGTGTTTTCATTCTGCTTTGGAGCTTTTTCTTCGGAGAAACAATGACGTAGAACATAGAAAACAACATATTCCTCTGCACTGCCATCACAGTTTTACACAGTGAGAAGCTGCATAGTACCTTTCTCTGCAATCTGTCCAGGATTTTAGAGATTTTTCTGTCCTGACCTCAAACTAAGCTGTTTGTCCGCTCCATTACTAGCAACCCCTAACTCCACTTCGCTAAATGGCACCACTGTCACTTGAAACATGAGCGCACCGTCTTACATTTTGACTTGAGCAGATCAGCCAAAAGCCGTTTCACATATTTCACCAATGCTAATTGTTCGTTCTTATGTTACATGATGAAACAACATTTAGGCAAAATAAGAATCAGGACATGAGGTGTAGAGGCAATATGATTTAATGATCTGGAAATGTTGCTACTCTGTAAAATACACAATGGACATAATTTTTTTTTAGGTTTCATACAGCTTTATAAGCTTTATAAGCTTTATCAGTGCCAGTACTTGTTAAAGAGACCAAATGCAGAGATTCTGCTGGAAAGACAAGAGTTCAATTAAATCCAAATTCTAAGATTGCTCTCTGTGGCGTCAGAATTAAGACGTGGTCAGATGATGCTTTTTGATAGATGTATTAGGGAATCTAAATTGTTTTGTCGTAATTTCTTGTTGAAAAAGAAAATTTCCACTCAGTTACTTTTTAAACACCAAAGAGTTGAAAACAAAGCAAATCTAACCCTGAAGCCATTTCACTCAAACTCACTGTTCTGTCTATTCGAAATGAAGTAAAATACCACAAGTAGTAAATGTGATGTATTAATAGAATAACACTACAAATGAACCCCCAGACGATAATGGCAAAAACCGTGAGTTCTTCACATGAGAAAGCCTGTCTGACTGAATCACATTCAATTAATTCATCCTGTTGGCTTCACATTCATTTCCAAGAGTTTGTTCATGTGTTTTAAATAGAGTTCTACATCAAAAAGGCTTTTTACAATCAGAATACTGAAAACCAAACAGGGAGCATTGAATCTTCCATTTTACTTAGACAACATCCTGAGGTGAGAGTTACGACTAAAAACTCTCTTACAGGAGGAATAGATTTCCAACTGAGCCTGGATGAGTGCCCATCTGCTCGAGTGTCCAGCTATTAGTCAGACTGCTCTGTGACATTGTGTGAAACTATCAGCACCCTTTTTTTTTCTTTTCTTTTCTTACACCAAAATCACCACCAGCTTCAAAATGTGCAACATGGAAAGCCCCTTTTAATAAACGATGCTAGAACAATTTGGTCTGGCTTTCATCTGCATAAATATAAACCAATTTTGGTTGAGCTTTTCCCAAGCAATTGCATCACATGTCGTTTAAATGTAGGTACGCTGCCGATTAAATTCAGCTTTAAGTGGCATCCGTCATGTTTCACAATTAAAAGTAGTGACGTCCCGATATCGATATCAGTTCTGGTATCGGTATCGGGCCAGATATCAGCGTCATATATACTCGTAAAAGCAAGACGGTATTCCAAAGCTGGATTCATTTATTTTATTAACAAAGATCATCGATATGTTGTCTGCTGATCTCTGGAGTAGAGGTCGTGCTTCACTTTTTCGTTGCCCGTCATTTTGACCAACAGTGTCAAAAAAAATCCTGTCATAATTTTTTTTTTTTTACCCACCCAATTTCTAAAAGCACACTGACATAAAATTGAATTTCATTTTCATTATGTTTAATAATGTTGAACTTTTTGTCTGCAATGATCAAGTTTTGAAAGGTAATATTTCACCAACTGAAGCCATCAGAAGTTGCAGAGACTCTCTGAACGTCACCTGAAATGTGCTATACAAATAAAATTTGATTGATTGATTGATTGATTGATTGATTGATTGATCCCACAAACGCTGAGAGGGGGAATCATTCTGCAGCAGTGGTTCGGCTGAGCTAGACGCGCTCCAAGGCCTGCCGCCCATAAATCCTCAACATGCCACCGTCGGCCCTCAGATAGATCAGATCAGAGATGATGCTGTGACCTAAATTGTTCTTATATTGATTGATTTAGAGAGTTCTCTGTGCGTAAAGTTGAAACTGTCACATGCCACATTTTTCTGTCGCCATTTGAAAAAAGAAAAAAAAAAAAGTCCATCAAAGACGGAAAATATTTGGAAAGGATATTATCTATTAATAAAATAAATGGATGAAGGATGCAGAGGAAGTCAATAAGGCCAATTAAGTGACGTGGATGAGTACAATACAATGTAGTCACCCGAAACGATCTGCTGTTTAGCTCCGGTTCTTTGTATTCCTCATGTTTATCTACTTGACGCGACATGAAGTTTCCTCATGGAGTTTTTCCTCCTAGTAATCGTTCAATGCTACACAGGATACAACGATACTGGAGCATCTTATCAGTTGTTGGCACAACCTTTGTCTTCTTTGCCTCTTGATATGGACAAAGATGCAGACCATGTTTATCTCCTACATGCAGGATTTGTTTCTGTTTATTTATATAGGGCCAAGTTTCTTTAGTGTATATTCTCTTGGGAATGATCACTTCCTAAGTGAATATTCTCTTCCCGAGGGTACGCATAACAAACAAACAAACAACAACAACAAAAAAAACTAAAACAGAAAAAGGATATAAAAAAAAGTGATGCAAAATGGTACCAAACTGACTTGGTTATTTTTGGTAATTTTTTTCATACACTTTAACCTTCAGATCGGAGAGACATCCTGCGGTCACGCAGGGCTCTGATGAACCGCCTGCTGCGATGTGCTCAGGCATGGCGTTGCAGAGGTTATTGCTTTTGCCACCAAACAGGAAAACTGAGGTATTTAACAGGGTAACTTTGCATCTGTCTCTGTCTCCTTCCTGTTCTTTGAACCCCTCGCCTGCAGTGAGTGGCCCCATTAGGCCTCCATCATCAATTTGCGTTTCTAGTCTGCGGTTCACACTCCATTTATTCTTTCTTTCTACTGTAATATTAAGCCCCAGCTCGTTCCAATGTTTTCATGCCGTTGTTATGTTTTTCCATCGGAGGTAAAGGCATTTCAATCAAACAACACAGGCGTACAAAGAGCGTTCGTGTGGACTGTCGCTGGTCATCCAGCTTCTTTAAATAAAATCCTACTTACTCTTTTTTTTTTTTTTTCTCTGCCATCGGTGACAGTACATACCCAACACGTTTGCAGTTAAACATATTTTCCAAGATGTTAATACAGTAAAGCCATACAGATAAGATGCATGACAAATGGCCGTCTTCTAAACTGTAATTTAAATAGAAAAAAAGAAAAGAAAAGAAAAACATCAAAGCCTTCAAAGCGGCAGAGTGACTCATTTTCTCAATCTAAAGGAACAAACATGAAAACAATATCAAAAATCAGCTCACAAAAAAACAAAACAAAAAAAACAAAAAGGATTTCAACATTTACGTGTTGAGAGTGTTTGGCTTGCCGAGAGACATGCCCGAGCAGCGAGGCATCCACCAAGCAGACCTCCCCCTGAAAACATGATTAATGAGATGACAGCCATCAACCTTCACAGTCTACAGTGCTTTCATCCGAGGCCAAGAAATGGGTTTCTGCAAAAAAAAAGAAAAACAAAGCCTGAGAAATGGTTACACCTCCCGGTGTGAATCAGAAAAGGACATTCAAATGGCTCCCTTTGTGTGCACATGTATTTTTATAATCCCAAAAAGAAGCACCCTGTGGGTTAAACATGCTGCAGTCACACAGTTACAAAGCTCAAGCATATATAGGTGTAAACAGATGCAAATGAAGCTGTCAGAGAAGGTTAATTGCTAGAGGTTGAGATTTCTGTAGATAAGCGTGAGCCGTGTCTGTGACGTGTGACACGACGATCTGTGAAGTATTTAAAGCTGTCCGCCGGGCCCACGGTTGGATGTGGCGTTTTTAAGCTTTTATCTAGTTTTTACTTTTACTGCGCCACATGCTTGGGTTTTATATCGGTGGGTTGCCGGTTTGAGCCCACGCGTTTGTCAGAAGGGCCGATGGTACGATGTGGCTGCCTCTCTTCTGTCTGACTGCCCCAGAGCAGCTGTGACTACCGTCCAGTAGCTCGCCGTCATCAGCCTGTGAATGTGCGTGCGAATAGGAGAGACATATTTCATGGTGAAGTGTCTTTGAGGGTCACGAGAAGAAGTTCGATGTCATTTCATGTCACAACGTTTCATAAGAAGGCAGTATTATTTGCCGCATTTCTCAAGAGGAACAACTGGTTTCTTGACAGATGGTACATCTGTGTGAACCTTATGCTATTGTTTCTATATCATTCTTTCATAGTGAGATGGTGCTTTCATTAAAGGTGAACTTATTCACAGGCAAACATCACTGCTCTTCCTCTCAAAGACACATCAGTTAAACGTGTTTTGCAGCAGGTACATCAGCAGCGTCATATTGAGCCCTCAACATTAACTGAACATTGCAAAAGCAAAGGGAAATATTTAAAATAAATAATAATAATAATAATAATAATAATAATAATAATAATAATAATAATAATAAAACATTTTAACAACATTTAAACTGAATTTATTTTACTTCTAAATGAAAAATGTGAGCTACATGATGGCTCAGTTCTTAGAACTAACACGATTATGGAGTTGTGTTAGTTCATACTTGCCAGAAGTGAAATTATTTTATATGTGAATATTGTGAATATATACAGAGTACTTTTATTCTAATATAAAATAAATTGTGTTAATGTCCAGTAGGTGCAAACAGAAAATGTCTCAATACCTCAAGAACGATATTCAAAACAAGGAAAAGAACAAAAAAAAATAACTATGTTATATAATTATATATAGAGTTAAGAATTATTTGCACAAAAATCCATGGCATTCATGTCCAGTTTTGTCAGTCTTTTCAGAAAGTTAATCTTATATAAAAATCAGTTCACATTTAATATATGAAACCTGTTTTTCTTTAATGTTCTGTACTATACATTCTGCTTTATTTACTAAAACTGGGGGATTTCACTTTGGCATAAAGTAAAAGATAAAAGGAACTGTGTGTACATGTGTGTGTGTGCAAAATAATTTTTATATGAAGAAAATAAAAAATAAGCAGGTTGTGGTAGAACAAATATGGCTATTTTGTTTTCATAGCAGCAGATGTCTAGTCTTGCTGGAAGGTGTTCACTGTTTTCGTCAGAGAGAGTCTCTCTGACGGCTGGACAGTTGTGTCCAGGATGTGTGGGAACTGCGGAGACGCCAGCTGCATTTTTTTTTTTTCTGACCCTCAGACCTGTGCAAGTCCTGATTGAAGGAAAAGTCAGCTTTTTGTTTTTGTTGCAGTCTGGACCTGTCCTGCTATGTGGATGAGTCAAACCACACAGTGCTTTGACTGACTGAGTGTATTGGACAGTCAGCAGGTCCTGCCACACAATGTAATGGACATGCAAAAGTCTGTGTCACAGAACATTTTAATATAAAAGATTAAAGAATTTTTAAACGTAAACTGTCAGGCCTCTGAAAAGAATGTCCATTTCCTGACAGTGGATGTTTGTTTTGCATGAATTACTGCGTTGTTGCAACATGTCATGTGGTCCTGATTTTAAGTCAACGTAGTAATAGTTCACTTTTTGATCAATAAATGTATAAATATTGAGCTTTACTTGACAAAAAATATTGTTTGTGTGATGCTTGATTTTTTGAGCTGAAATTGTGCAATTGTTTCTTTCAAAATTAGTTAAAAATAAAAAATCAAGTGTTCTGAAAAAATGTTGAAAGTTAGTTTAGAAAATAATTGCTGTCGAAACCTGCTATTGTTTGTCTGGTCAAACTTACTAATTAACTTATAAAGTTGGATTTTTATCTTTATAACATTTTTCTCCAGCCGCCTCCACTCCTCACCTCAGAGGAAAACAAAAAACAAAAACAAAAAAAAACAAACAGATTTTTGTTTTTAACAAAGTTTAAATAGACAAAAATGTCTACTTGTCCCGTTGTTGGTTCTCTATCGTCTTCTTTTGGTTGGGATTTTTCTTGTAGCTTTCTAAAAGCTCTTATTTAGACCCACGGCAGGATGTCCTTGACCTTGGCCTCGGCTGTGGAGCGGCATCACATTTTCCAGCAACAGTAAGTCTTCTGGGATTTGAGCGGACTTTCAGAGACGGCTTCTTCCCAAAACGGCTGTTAGCGGACAGTTTGTGTCCTGCAGCCGGACAAAAGGGAAAACATGCAACAAAGAACCTATGTAGCTTAAGTGTAAACAGCTGAGCTACCGTATGTGTTTCCGATAATCACAGAACAAAAGCGGAACATTCTGGACACGGAATCGGTGGTCTAAGTTTTCGTTGCGACCTTCCATGTTACCACGGCAGCCATCGCATCTGAAAAACACTGCAGTGTGAGGAGTGTGTGTTATCCTGCTCAGTGTTGTGGGGTCAGGAGTCTGTCCTCGACCCTCCATTCTCACACACTCAAACACACAATTTAGAAGTAATGAGAGGGGAACTCATGTCCTCCTGTTAAATGAGAAATAACTGCCTCATCATCCTCTGAAAACACTAAGTGGGTTTCGTCTCTTACCTCACGGCTCACTTTTTGGTTTTTCTCCAGATGTTTTCGATAACGTACGGTATCCATCACCAGTAAATAGTTGTGCTCCACTGATGCACTTCCACACTACAGAATGAATATGGAAGGAAATTGCTGCACACACTCCACCTTACATGTCAATAACTCTGACTCCTGAATCGACACGGCTTGATTTTCTCTGCTGCTCCTCATTTCCACTCCGGTGTGGACCTGCGTAGATCCGAGAGGTGGGCTTCGAGGAGATCCTGTCCCATCATCACCCAAACGGATATATTCTCCCTGGGATAGTTTCTTCTTTCCTTTCTTCACTCTTCTCATTTCCTGAGTCTCTTTCATTTTGTCAACTCGTTAAATAAGTTCCTTTTTGATACCGCTGCCAGCAATTGATCAATAACATTTGTTTTACACACTTGGTTAAGATCATAGCAATTTAAGTACATCTATTTCACTATTATTATTTGCATAATTTTTCACTGAATTACAGAGAAACATTTTTTTTATTTTTTTATTTTTATAAAAATCGTTAAAGACAAAGCAGGGGATGAAGGATTATTTCTTGATTATTACAAGAGAAGTTCCACTGATCAAACTAAAAAATTAAAAAGGTTGTGATTAGATCTGTGCAGTTTGGACATTTAACTTTTCATCGTACAATGAGAGCACCGGCCAATGAATGACCCCAACACTACGATGTCTGCACTTTCAGACTTTCCGGCAAGGCGCATTTAGCTCTTATTTCGATTGAATTACGTCTCGATGAGGACTTCAGACACAAGCGCTACTTAATGCTTCCAAAGAGAGAAAATAATGTTTTGTCTTTGGATCTTCAGATAATCCGTCTCATCTGCAGACGCCCCAGTGGTTGTTTAACCTTGCAGGCGCGAGCGGCCATCACCGGACGTTACGGACATCTGGGAGAGACGTTTCAGAACCAATAGAAAACGGAGGCAGAGCAGACAGGGGGTGGCCATGGCAACCAGATATAATAGAGCCATTAGCTGTATCACATTGACATATGTTTCCCTTACTCAGTTTGCTTGTTTTGCAACATGGTAATGTGACAACTGGCTTCTGGACACATGGTAAAAAGTCAAGCTCAGTGTGTGAAAATGATCTTTGATGTCGGTAACTTAGGGAAAAAATCTCAAAGGTCAAAGTAACATGGTATCACTTCTGGCTTGTTATGCTTGATTTTTTAAGCTGAAATTGTGCAATCCTTTCCTTCGAAATCAGTTAAAAAAAAACAATCAAGCGTTCTGAAAAAAATGTTGCAAGATTGCTTAGAAAATAATTGCCGTTGAAACCTGCTATTGTTTTGTGTGGTCAAATCTACTAATAACTTATAAAGTTGGAATTTTGTCTTTAAAACATTTTTCTCCAGCTGCCCCCCACTCCTCACCTCAGAGGAAAAAAAAAAGCAACTAAACAAAAAAAGTTTAAAACTTAAAACAAAAGACTGAAAGACGAAAATGTCTATTTGTCCTGCCGTTAGTTCTCTATCGTCTTCTTTTGGTTGGGATTTTTCTTGAAGCTTTCTGAAACCTCTCCATGTCCGTCGTCCCCGTTGAAAGGGACGGATGGAGGAAGAAGGGAAAGGGAAAAAAAAAGGAAGGATCAAAGTTTCCATTTAATGTGTTCTGCAAAGTAATGTTTGAAACTTTAGAGAGTTTTAAAATCATTTTTGAGCCTGAAGAAAACAACCAATGTCATTGTAAGTTTGCTATTTTCTTCTCATTATTAAAATTACGAAAGTAAAAAAAAAAATGGAGCCATATATGCATAGATACATATATGTGATCTACATATATGATAGATATAAACGCCACACCTTAGGAAAAAAACACAACTTAAGTTCTAGAGTGTTTTTTTTTTTTTTTTAATCGGGATTTAAAATAAAGTGATTCAAGATTATTGACATCAATATTTGTCATGTTGCTCTATCTGGAATGGAAAGTATGACACAGACCCTTTAACCTTGGTTTGCAGAGGTCATAGCTGCAAAAAAACAAAACAAAACAAAAACAAAAATAAAAAAAAACATAACATAGATATCACATCCTGTGAAATACACTGACTGGCCAAAAAAAGAGCGTCCGTTTGGAGAAGAGCAGGGATTATTGTTTCAGCCAGCAGCAACTTGTGTGAAGCAGCAAGTAGCCGCAGCCAGAGACCGGGACCAACTGGACTGAATCTGAGTATAAAGAGTGGTTCAGGTACATTTACAAACAGATTGAATATAATAATGTGCTTCACAGACGTTGGTCTATCTTACTGTCTCATTGATCTCGGTCACTTTAAAAAAAAAAAAAAAGATAACAATCTGGAAAAAGAAATGAAGCATTATTTTTTTTTTTTTTTTTTTTTTTTTTTTTGGCCAGACACTGTAGTCGGTAACTGACTGGTTCACTATCATCTTCACAAGCACATAGGTGAGCAAAGTACAAAACACTCCCATATACATCACTCTCGTCCAGGTTCTTTTGTCTTCAACACGATTCTTAACTCGTAGGTTTTTGCACGAGAGCGGAGCGAGCGACAGAGGGACGTCACGTCGGCGACCGCTCGCACTTCTCAGTCAGCGGGGAGCTTAAGTCAGACGGTTGACTGAGAATCGTCCCCTGAACGTCGGTCCGCCGGCCTCCGGTCCTGGAGGAACAGCTTCCACTACTGTTGATGTCGGGCACATCAGGTCGAAAGTACACATTCACAACACAGGAATGTCGCTTCATAGCAGCTACAGGGAACATTCATACATTTGCGAGACGTTTTTGCTCTGATATCGTTTTTTAAAAAAAAATATGAAACCAAAGAAATTCTTTAGCAAGTCTGGCAAAGAAATGACTGGATGACAGAACAGACATTTCAAGTCTTCATTTCTCTCTCTCTCTCTCTCTCTCTCTCTCTCTCTCTCTGTCACAGGTTTACATGACTGCAGCATGACAGCAGATATGTAATGTAGAATAAATAATAAATACAGGAAAAGAAAAGTAAGAAACAAAAAGAAGCCGGGACGTCCCGATCGTAGTCCTGAATAATGACTCAGAGGATCCTGATGAAACTCTGATGAAGCTTCTATGCCAGCACCTGATGCAGTGACATGATTTACAGCCAATCTGGAAAAAAAAAGAGAAAAATATACTTCTCCTCTTACAATGTTTTTAACTGCCCATAATTTAGTTCTCAGCCACTCCATCTCTTTAGACGTTGTGATCTTGCTGGGTTCGGTTCTGCTTTTGCTTTAAGTCTTTCAGATGGTCTCGTATTTCTCAACCCCACCGAAGTTTATGGTGAGACAATTTGCTTCAAACTGCTTAATGTCAAACGTGTCCAGCGTTGTGGTAGACAAAAATTTAAAACCATAAATGTACTGCAGTGTATAAATGTGACTCAGCCTCACTGGAGTCCTGATCAGAAACATCCCATGTTTTCAATAATGCTGATATGAACTGAGAGGAATGGTTGCTTTAATTGCACATTTAAGTTTTAATTCCATTTTCCAGCAACAATAAATAAAATGTTAAAAAAAAAGCACAAACTATAAAAATAAATAGAATAATGATTTAGTACAATTAACCTGCCATGCGTTTTCCCTTAAACGTTCAAAAAGATGGCTGTAAGCTCTAAACATAAAGTCTGGTTTGCATAGAGGTCTAATGCTCAAAACAGAAGCATGAGGACCACTGTGGCTGCCTAAGAGATGGATTAAATAACCTAATAACACGATTTATACTGGCCACTACATTAAAACGAGGAGTCTGGACGACAGAGGGGGAAAAACACGGTTTGGGAACAATAGGTACAAATGACTAAAAATAACTGAAACGCTTATTAAGAAGGCAAAAAAGTAAGAAGTGGTTAATTAAAGCTGACACAGTTCACAACGCTGTCACACAGCGCAGACCGGACCGTCGTCCCTCCTAACGCTTTTGTTTTGAGGTAAAAAAAAAAAAAAAATCACACCAATGAGTCGCGTGAATCCAAATTCAGACTGTGGGTATGAACATGCCTTGAAGCTGCTATGACATCTGTGACGATGAGGTGTTTCAAAAAAAGAAAAAGAAAAAGAAAATGCCATCTCAGAAACGAATGCCTTTCATAGAGTGCAGGAGTTAACTGTTCACTTTGTACATTTTCTACACACACTATGATCAAGGTAAAAATGAGGATGCACTATGCTATAGGACTTTGCCTGAGAAATAATGGTGAATTCTTTAATGTTCTCGACCGATCGCCTCGGAGGACCAGCGTTTTTTGTTTTTGTTTTTTTTTCTGTTTTGCATACAACTGTAAAAATACAGTGAAATTCAACAATCACATTGCATTATTCCCTCTTTTTTTTTTTGTCATTGACTTAAAAAAGCTTACTGCTACTGTACAGATATTGAACAGATGTCACACAATAATAGTATTAATCTGAATTTACACTTCAATATTGGGCAATAAACAGTCAACTATCAACAGTAACACACATTTTTTTCTTCTTTTTTTTTCTTTTTCTCCCTATTTCACATACAAAAAAAGGTTTCGGGGGGAGAGGGGGTGACACACACAAGCTCTGTAGTTTTACCATCATCAAATTAGTGCATGTTTAAAACTTTTCCCTTCTCTCCACAGTCGCCTGTCACTCTTGGTGAACCGACAGAGAACAGACTCCGATGCAAAGCCGGAAAGGAAATACGAAAGAAAGCAAAGAGCGTGAGCCAGTGGCGTTCTTGGTTTCCTGTTCTTCTCATAGGACTAAATCGTCTGTTCTTGTTGCTTCAGTGCTGCGAGAAGCTCGAAGTGAGAGGGCAAGGGGGGCGGGGGGGAGGTCACATCTTTCATCAGAACTTGAGCAGGTGGGATAAGGTCACAGTCAGCAGGAGGCAGGCGGAGCAGCGGCGGAGGACGGGCGTCCCGTTCACGTCGTGCATCGCGCCCGGACCTGCGGAAGAAACGGGACGTTATTCCATGTCCGCCTGCACGTTTATTTGATATTATTATTTTGAGTGTGTTTGCTTTTTTGAACAACACAAAGTGACTCCTGCACTGCTTTTTTACATTCTTTACCTTTGCTTTATGCTGGAAGTTTTTGGGTTTTTTTTAATGCATGATGAACTAGTATATTATAAATTGGGAAAAAAAGAAAACTAAAACAATGTAGGACTAGGTTTCAAAAATATATATTCTAAAAATTCACAAAGGTTGTTTTTTAAACATTCCTAACATGCAGTGGATTATGATAGCTCTCAGATTTGACTCCACATTGAGTTGATCTGATTTACGGATGATTTGTTAACTCTAGACTCCGCGTACGGACGGTGGCGTTTTGCAAACCCGAATGAGATTTGAGGATTTCTCAAAAATGCATGGAAGAATAAAAGCAACACTCCAGGTGATTCTTTTTATTTATTTATTTATTTATTTATTTTTTTTTATGAAGGAATCACAAATCAAAATCTCTGATTTTACTGTTTGACTAAAACTTTATTTTCCCTCCTTCTGCCTCTGAAACTGCAGGGTTTGTTATGTAACAACATGCAGAAATCACTCGGTGCTTCGTGTCCATTTCACCCTTTAAAAGGGAGATTAAATAAACATATTTAAAATAAAATGTTTAAATAAACATGCTTGTTTCGTACTAGTAGGTAGCAATGGCGTGTTGGGTTTTGCGGAAGGTTTCATGAAAATAAGGAGCTCTGCAGGCTGCGTACAGGTGTCAGCTGGGAATTTTTCACAAATCTAAATATACCCCTTTTTTAATATGAACATGTAGACATTTTTCAGACTTTGTTTGGCTTAAGAGAATAAAATATATTCAATTATTTTTATTTCATTTTTTTTATTTGGCCCAGTCTTCAGCCTCCCTATCCTCTTTGAGACCTAAAATTGCCCTTTTCCTTCCAGCAATGTTGGAATACGATGCGGTAAAGAAGACAAACATGCAGCGAATTACATAAAGAACCAAGACCTTCTACAACAATGTGAATTTTTAGGACTTTTTAAAGCATTTCTATACTCACCATAAAGAATTATGCTGGCGTTAGTGATTCCCATGGTGTTCATGGCGACACAGGTGTAGTTTCCATAGTCTTCTTCTGACACGTTGAAGAAGATGAGCAGCGACTGTTTTCCTTGGGTCTCTATCTTCAGACCGTTTATTCCATTGAGGAGCCTGCAAAATAAAGACAATCTATCAAACTGCACAACGGTTAGAGTTCAGACAATAATCTATGCTTTGCAGTTCACCCTCGGCCTGTTGGCTCAGATGGTTCATCACATTGGTAACACATAAAATCAGCTTAAAATAGAAACAGATTTGAAGAAATACACAATTCTTATTCTGTATCAATCATTTCTACAGTTGTTTGCAATATTTCTATATGTCATTTTCATGACAACAGAGGTCTACTTTCAGTTTTAGAAGTCAACAGTTTACGTGCCATATAAATTAATGGAATTTATCAAAATGCTGTAATTTTGCACCTATTAGCCGAACAGCATTAATTCTGACAGAACCAAACGCGCTAAAACATCAAATGTTCTGATACAACCAAGGATAGTTTACCAGGTTAAATGGCTTTCAGAAATGAATTTTCTAATCTCTGACAAGTTCGTCATTTTGAATGAAACATGTACATAGCAAAAACCAATAACAGCTGCTTTTTTGTTTCTTTTTTTTTTCACAAAAGATGATAAATTAGCAAATCTTTTTTCATATAATATGAGTAAACATTTTATTAATTCACAGATCCAAATGTCATGCAATGCAAAATGACCGTATCCTGTGTAAAAACCAATGGCGATGCGGGGGGGGGGGAACGACTAAGTGTTGTTCTTTTCAAAGCCGTTCTCACAGACGCAGGAAGCACAGAAGGTAAACTCGCCTGCGGTCTTCTTTGTACCACTCAAAATCTGCCCTGGGAACGGCAGAGGCTTCGCACTGCAGAACCCCTCTCTGTCCCACCGGAGTGCCTGTACTCCTCGCCTTCGAAATGAAGGGAGGGTCTAAAAATGAAGAAAAAACAAATATCAAAACCAAACCACGGCGACAGAGTAAGGAGTGAACACATTTAAAAAATAATAATATATATTAGTTCTACACCCCTCCTGTTTCAGTTTTCCACATTGTAACATGAATAAATGTGAAAGTCTTACTATAAACTCAACTCTGACTGGTTGGTGGTGACTTAGACTTATTTTATTGTCATTGCACAAAGAAACGGAAGTGAAATTGTTCATGTTTTACATAGTTTGTGTTTTTTTTCCCCATGGCAACTAAAGGAAATTAATGGTACTAATGAATTATCGCATTTTATTCATTCAGCACTTTAATGCAGAGTTGAGAATGAACCTTAGGCAATAAGTGATAACGTAGGAAGAGGACAAATAGAATCAGGAAGTCTGTAGAGACAGGAAACAATAAGATGAGCAGCAGCATCTCTGAAGATGACGTTTTAGATTTAAGCCAAAACGAAAAACACACATACGTCACACTGAAGGGTAGATTTTCTATTAACCTGCAGTTGAAGTTCCTTATATGAAACCAATGCAGCTTCGTCTGGACTCCACACAAAAAGACTCCAGCTTAGAGAGAACCGCTGATCTTTATTTTCTACTGCTCCACTTTTCAGACACCTTATCTAACCGAAACCGAGACGAACCTTTCAATAACACACAAAGTACGCGTAATTTTATAACTCAGAACAAAGTCCCACTTGTTGGAAATGGACGAATGCTTCCCTCATGAATAAAGACTTTCATTTAATGAAGCCATGTATAATTTATCATTCCAATTAATGATAAAAATTCAAAAAAAAAGGAAATGGTGGTTGGTTTTTATGTTATTTACTTTAGAATCAGACACAAGAAAGAAAGAAAAAAAAATCTTTCTTTCCAGACTTTCAGCCTTGAGCTCAGATCAAAACTAATAATAACAAAAGAAAAACGTTCTCAAACATAGAGTTTAACTTTAATTATTAATTGGTTAGGTTTATATGATGTGGACGTTCTTTGTTCGTATTGTTAGCATTAGCTTTTTAAAGCAGCCGCGATCCATCTCACTCCATCAACGCATTAATTATCCATCACCAGTGGAAAGTTACACGAAGCAGAATCCTCTCCAAGTCCAACGTCTGACGGATTTATTTTCCTCTTTAGACAACACTCCAAGATTCCCACCTGCTGATGCGAATGGGATAATTCTGCATGTGTCAAACAGGTGTCACAGTTCCACCTTGGAGAAATGTTTTTTTTTTTTTTTTTTCCCACCAAAACATCTGATTTTGTGGAAACATCCCTGGGTAATCTTCTCAGAAATGATGAAATGAAAAATAAAAAGATGACTTTTTTTTTATCAGAGAATTTCAGCAAGGTCACCTCAAACCAGAAAACTATTCCATCCTGCCTGATTGAATATTCACTGTTTTAATTATGTCTGAATTGTCTTCGTCGCCATGCCAACTAATGTTAGGCGGCAACATAAAGGATATGTAGCTTGCTTCACAATAAGGAACAATTTTTAAATTTGAATTCTGTTTTAACTTCAGGCATTTTTACGGTCACAGTTTGACTTTTCTCATTGAATAAATTGCTTTAAAAACAAAAAAAAAAACATAAACTCACCTAGAAAATAGCCAAGGATGTTGCTCATGATGAGTTGAATAAGACATTTGTGTCATTTGCTAATTAAAAAAAAATAGTGCAATTATTGCAAAAGTATTTCATAAAACAAATATACAACAGTAAAACTGGATAAGGGTGCTGACTATGAAGTGATGATTTTTTTTTTCATTGAATATTTGATTCTAGAAAAACTAATTTTTAATGTTTTATGTAAAGCATGTAGGATAACATGGATAATCGGATGTGCAAGCTGTACTTGGATGCACCATCAGACTGTTTAGACGCTTCAAATCGTCACAAAACAAAGAAGGAAATGCGTCTCGAGGCGGGGAATTTGACAGAATTAATGTGTGGTCTCAGCAAATCCATGTTTTCACATGGAAACACTTCAGTCAACAATCAATTTAATGTTAAAATTAAACTTTTTCCAGTGATCTGTTTGCCCGATTTCTGCCTTCTCCTGAGCCTAAAACGTAACGTTGTTAAAACGAAGCCTTTTTTTTTAAAATGTATTTATTTAATTCAGAATATAAATAAACACTTTTCTGTTTTTAGATTTTGATTGTCAGTGGATCTGAAAGACCAAATAATACTTTGAGTTTAAAGCTATCAAAAGCTTCTGTTTTCCTTTATAATTGAAGAACATACCATGTTCTGTTAACGGTCCATTCTATTGAATTTCATATGACACTGAATTGAAGCATTTTTCACAAGAGTTTTTTTTATTTATTTATTTTTTTAAACACATAAAGACGCTTAGTGATGTTGCAGATAACCTTACCTTGATATTCAAAACAACTCGCCACTGCCCTTGAAACAGGCTTTGCAGAAACCTGTTCCCAGTTTGTGTTGGTGAATGTACATGTTGGTTCCCCGTTGTTAAGCCTTGCACTTGAAACTGCCTCTGCATGTATTGATGTGTGGATGTTCCCGGACCAGGTTACCAAGTGGAGGTTATATAATAAACCACCTCTTAAGTCGCTTTAGTTAAATGTATTCAGCCACACAAAAAGTCGAGCAGGTCGACGCACATCGACGGTGCCATAAATCACTGTAATTTTTCCCCTGAAGTAGTTTACACAAATATCTGGTCTATCCAAAGCACCAGTACTTTTAGAAACATGTGTGATATCACAGCATTAAGCCGACTGAATAAAACATAAACGCAAATATCGCTACATTCTGGCTACTGCTGCACTGACTCTGGAGTTCTTCTTCTGCTGTTGCACTGAATCGCAACTTGCGGAAGAAAAACTGAAATTGAAAATTGAAATGTATTTCTTTTAAATCAGAACTGTAGATGCATAATTAAACTCTCTTTATATTAAACAAATAATATTAAGAAGTAGATAATTATTTGCGTAAGGGTGGACTTCCTGTTTTGCTCCTCTTTTTGCAGGGAAACGATGTGCAGCCAAAGCAGCTCCAAACATCCCGAACCCCGAAAGTCGTCTGAAAAGTCAAGAGCCATTTCCGTCCTGACCATGAAGGCGGCAGCCCGGTGCTTACAGTTGACTGTGACTTGGACTCTCCTGATGTCAGAGCTGGAGATGTCGTTTGAGGCGATGCACTCGTATGTTCCTGACTGCTCTTTGGTGATCGAGATCAGCTCCAAATGTTCCCCCTCCGTCACAAATTTATGGCCACCTGCACAGAGCAGAGGAAAACGAGAAACGTGGGGATTTAGTCTTATGGCAAAACTCACTGGTTTCAATGGAGAACGCGTTACCTTAAACAAAGTGTTACATATTATTTACATTGGCAATATTTGATATTATATTAGTGAAATATGTAAAGACTAACAGAAAAAAACAAAAAACAACTGAAGGCAACCATGTTTTCTGAGGTTTCTCTTCGGTCCAGACAGTTTGGTTCACATATCGTCATGGCGACACCTGTTTTATTTTTCCAGTGTTGTTGAATTAAATCAAATGTATGTTTCTGATCTTTTGCTGTTTAATACATTAAAAGGAATTTGTTTTTTGCTTGGCCAGACCCTTCTGTAGACACATAGACTTATTTCACTGACACGACAAAGAGTTTGGCAACAAAATGTCACCGGCTACTGGAGAGCAAAGAGAAAAATACTGAAAAGATGTAAGTGTGCCTTTAAATAGGTATGTATATATATGTATACAGGTATGTATATATGTATACTTTTGATCTTTGGTGCTGCTGCACTTGCATCACACAGTGACAAATTTGGTCAAGATTGTGAGAGTGAGGAAGCTGCAGAGTTTGATGTTTCCCTACATGTCAGACGTCCTCAGGGCCCGACCTGCTAAAGGTCTGGGTGTATAAAAACAGACACAAACTTGATATCAAGCGCAAACCTGATCTACAAACAACACACATGCAAACGGGATTGAGTAGCAAAACGAGGAGAATCACAGGTGCAATAAATTTAGCAATGCGTAGGTTTAGAGCCAGATGCTGTTGTCTTTTTGCAACTATATCTAATACTTTTGAAAAGTAGGTGTAAAACTGGTATTGTATGTATTCGGTCACTGTGGCGTAGATACATTGACTTCATTGCTTGTCTAATATTTGGATCATTTAAAGGATGCAAAATAAAATAAACAAATAAATTAAAAAAAACAGATTTTGAGCTGCAAGATTACTGAATAATTCATCACTTTATGGCAGCACACTGCTGCGTCTTGATGCTCTGCAGGAGCGCGTCTATTTTCCCCGGAAAAGGTGATGCAGATTATATTTATCAGCATGTTACACAAAAGATCTTGGCTGGTGGTGTGGCACATGCCAGATCACATATTGAGTAAAATGGGTGGGTGTCAAAACGCCCACATCCCCCATCGGACGCCCATATAGGCTTTTTAAAAAAATAAATAAAACCAAGCTAGCAGGAATGGAGCCAAAGGAGGCCTCTGCGTGCGACAGCTCGTCAGTTTTGTTCTATTTTGAAGCGAGGATTTACCCTTGGCTGAAGTTCAGTGATCTGTTCTGACTCAGTGGACATCACTGCAGCCCGTCTTGTGTTACTAGAAAGAAAAAGGATAATAATGTCTGTCCCATACCAACAGTGTTGGTCCCAACATCACCTTAAATTCCCTGGCTGGTTTTCTGTACAAACTACATTAATGAATATTGCATTACCTTGAGGCTGGTTGTCAGGGGAGACATTGACATGTAATCTGCAGCTTCCTGTCCGCACTACACTGAAAAACTGTTTCAGTGTTTTTTTTTTAAAGTTACACAGACAGCATTTGATCATCTCTAAGTTTAAATCTAAAATAGTTAGAAGTATCATGATGAGCAAGTCTTCGGCTACTGACCCAAATCTCTCTCTTTTTGTGCCTCTTTTCCCCCAGAAAATCTAATTTGTGGTGCAAATTTGGATGCGTATCCGACCGTGTTTGATTTTACTCTAAACAGTCATGTCGCACTTCCACCGACTTTTGCGTCGCTGACGTGAATCGTGCATCATATTCCTTCACCAGAGCAACCCGGACACTGTAAATGAAAAAGATGAAAACAATGGCTGAAATTTAAGAAATTCATGAAATTACAAAAGAAGTCTGTCAGTGAAGCGCATCACTATCACACCACTAGTGGTCTGACTGCACAACCACACAGACGTTGCAGTAAATGCAACAAAAGGCCATCGTAATTTGCTCTCTTCTCCTTTGCTCGCTTCGCGATGTTACGATCTCGTGATAATACTGTCGGCTCGGTATCTTCACCATCAATCCGAAGACAATGGATTGGTTTGTCTGTGGATCCCTTTGTAGTATATTATTCTTGTAGAGGCCTCTGTGTTAACCGTTCACACATAAGCCGTCACGTTTGTTTAGTTCTATGAATGGTTGCACACACAAAAAATTGGATTTTAGCCAAAGATAATAAAATAAAATAATGAAACTGAGCATTGCAGATTCATTATTGTATTGTTCAAACCTTGTTTTGCTTCTTGAGCAGAATGTATTGCCGTATACCCTGTAAAAATGTTATTTGGCGTTGCGATGGTGGCTAAAAATGGCCGGTGGCAGCAAAAACCTGGGCTGGCTACAGGTCTAATTTATTTCACTTTACCTTACATTAGTCTTGTCTATCTTACCAGCAGAGCTTTTCAGCACTTAGTCAGAATAAAGCTGTTGACGCAAAACAAGGCAGAGCAAATAGAAATGAAATCCAGTTCTCAGCAGCTGCTATGAAAGTTTTTTTTAAAACTCTGGTTATCTTAAGATTTAAAAACATCTCCTTCATATCTCCCGTCTCTCTAGGAATTAGTTTGAATCTTGGATGAGAGCTGCTTTATGAACCGTTCTGTAGAGTTTTATTATGACATAAATGCTGATTAAAAAAAAAAAAAAGAAAGTATTTTTTTTCTGTGCTAGGCGAGAAAATAGATTGGGGTTTTAATCCAAATCAACTGAAACGTCAATCAAGCAATATTTCAATATCGCCGCATTTTGTGCAGACGTTACTGCAGATGGCTGGGGCTTCACTGCGAAGGCTGTGGGCAAGGGGATAAGCAGCTTGTTGCACAGGACCTGGGGATCTGCTGGCAGTTAATTGAACATTTTCATCACGGATAACTAGATTAGGTAGAAGGAATGCTGCTGAGTTAGTAGACTTATCTTGTAGCGGCCAAAGGATCGAGAGAACTGCGCCGACAATAATGTAATTTACTCACTAAATTTGTGGGAGATTTGATTATTTATGTCTGAACTCAAACACTGTGGTTTTCCTTCAAAATTTAAGGCTGTAAAACTGTTTAAATATCAGCGTCAATTTAGAAAATGAAGCTTTTTTTTTTTTCTTCATTTGGAAAACAAGTGCGACCCATTTCCGTCTTCGCGCCGAAAGCTGAGTGAGTGCTCAGGGCCTGTTGCTGCTGGGTTTTGTCCCAGTGAGTACGTTTTGTCTCGGCTCTCATCTGATTCCCATTAAGCCCGCCGCAGATCATTCATTTTGGAGGCGAGGGGACGCGCGTGCGCTCTTGTATGGAAGAATAATCAAGTCACATCTCGGTATTCAAATAGCAATCTGAAGGGAGCGCAGGTGAAAACAGCTCGGACAATACTCTGTTTACTCCAGCCGAGAAACCCGACGACTGCAAAACGTCGAAGCGTTCCGAAGCTGCGGAGATAACGACCTCGGGATAAATATTAGGATATAAATGTCAATCTGACTTACCATGCAGAATGCAATTAAAGAGTGAGTCATGAAAATCACATAGTACTTGTAGTGAAGAAATGCAACAAAAAAAAAACAAACAACAAAACAATCATCATCATTATCGACTGCCTCGTGGAATGGTCTGTGGCACTTCTTGCCAAGTCTTTTGTGCAACATTAGGGTCCATACGGCGTGACTCGATGACTAATAAGAGACATGTTGAAGTGCCAGGCGGTGGCCGCAACAAAAAAACACTTCGTACAAAACCTCAGCGGTGTGAACCATTAGCCTGAGCAAATCTGGCGCTCAGACTCTGAACAACATGAAGGCTTCAGCTGAGAAATTAGTCTGGACCAATTAACGGTTTTACAGTAGAAACGAACAGAAGACCAGACGGGGGCAAAAAGGTTAGAAAATTACTTACATGGCACATAACAGGACATAGTATTTGCTAACCTTTGAAGATGGTTCTTATACAAACCCCAAAACAGATATATATATTTGTTTTATGTGGCCTGTAAATGGTTTATTGGGAAACATTCAGATAAATCTAGATGAAAGACGTTGCAGGGAGGGTTCTGATGCTCTCTTGATGGTTCTTCTAACGAGTTTATTTCAGCCAAGTCTCAGCGTTACCTTTTACTCTCTACGCTGTAGAAAGTACTCCTGGGTTATTGCTTTTCTTTTGTTTCTTCATTTCACCTGCTTTGTTATTGTTGATGCAATTACTGTTGTTGACTGAACTGTGTCACTTCAGATTTTTTATTTTTTTTTCACCTTCGTTTCACAGAAGGTTAAGCAGTGTCACGTTTAAACACAGGCAGAAATGGAGACGCTGCTGCCATCATATCTCTGTGGGTTCTCCTTTCCTCGAATTGGAAGTATATATATTTTATTTATTTCTCAGCTTTTCTCTCAGCTGTTCCCCCTGAGTCTGACTCTGCTTGAGGTTTCGTCTTGTTAGAGGTTGTTGTTCCTCTGCAGTGATGCTGCATGCTCGCTCAGGTTAAGAGATTCCTGCAGTGCCAGCAACTAAAGGTTGTATTTCTTTATACGTTGGCATTTTATGATCAATTCAATCTGAGTTGTTGGATCAACTTAATACTGAAGTAGTCTGTAAATAACCGGACCTGAATTTGGCTGAATTTACTGGACCGTACTTGAATTAGCTGGGGTACAGTGTACTTAGTACCTACATGGATCATATATAACTGGTTGTAAATAATGTCTTCTTGTCTAATAACACACTCCTAAAGAAGTTAAATATTTTTATAGGACGCTGGATATTCAACATGATTTGATGCCAGCTTTGCATTTGCATCGCTTCTTCTTCTTAATAATAATTAATAATCAGTCAGTCCTGTGGAAAATAATTACAGCAGCAGGATCTATTTATTCTAGATTCAGTTTTTATTTCTTTATCTATTATACATTGTGCCCCCCAAACCCCCCCCCCCACACACACACACACAATTTCCCTAAATGTGATTTTATTCAGAAGAATCCACAGAAAGGAGCGATCACGACTGCTGGCTATGTGAACTTACTGATCCGCGGTGCATTCAAGTGAACATAAAATCAAGTACTGCGGATTCTCCCTGACAAAAAGAAAGAGAAATGCTCTAATAATCCTCTGGTGTTTGGTAAGAATTCATTCACACAGAACATGAAGTTTAATCTGTACGAGTTAAAGAAAAAAGAAAAAAAAAAAACGTTAGGAAAATTGCTGCTGCTCCGTAATGAATTCAGTTAATCTCACCATGCAATTTTCCCTGTCAACATGAAGCACACTCCCCCCCCTCACAATGTGTTGCAGAACGATCAATATGAAGTGCCGTTCCTTTCTAATTAGCTACTCTTGATTGCAGAGAAAGTTTAGAGGATATACAGCGGCGAGGATGTAGCGGGGTTTTTTTTTTTTTTTTCCGGGTGTGTGTTTGACAAGAAGCCGCGTACTCCAGCTGTAGAACAACGCCACTCGAGACCTGATATGAAGCCGTGTATCTGCTCTGACAGCAGCCAGCAGTTATTTTAAGAGCTTCATGCTTCCTCGCCATCGCAGAGCCCCGTGGTCATTCTCTAAGCTGAATTCTGTGCTCAGCAGACGGTACTTGAAACAGGTCATGGTCCATTTGATTGCTAGACACTCGAGCTACCCCACAGAGCACCGGCGTCTCCCTGAGGACTGGTTTCCTGCTGACACCATTCACTGGCCTTTTCTCTTCACCTTCACCTTGCTGTCACATTCCACCAATACCTCTTTGCCCCAGGCAACAGTCTGGGCATTGGAGGGCACATTTAAGTTTAGTTCCATCTCCCATCCTGTTTTCTTTTTTTTTTTTCTGACTTTGACCTTCTTAGGCCACCATCCCCTTCCTTTCACTCATTCACTCTGGAGCAGAATAGTGCCATAATGGAGGACGCTGTAGTCGTGTCCTTTTAGTGTTATGCTGTTTGGCAGGGAGCAGGGAAACCCTCTTCTAATCTCCTTTCGCTGCACTTGCGGTTCATTTTGGATGCGTTTCCATCAGATAGGAAAGTAATGCTGAATTTGTGCGTTTCTTGCATCCCGGTGGCTGATTTTCAAGTTGTGGAAGAAAAAGTAAAGTATATATATAAAAAGCTTACATCACACAGACTCCAAATGGGTGGTTTAAATAAGTGGGGTTCTCTGAAGTAGCTGTAAATAGTCACTATCTTACCAGCAGTAGACAGGAAGTACAGAGAACTTGAGAGCTAATGGCTAATCAGGTCTCAAATAAAGATTTCAGTTGTATACTTCAATAGCTCCTGGTTTAATCCCAAGGTATTTTAGTCAAACTTTATACTGTAATCCTGAGGTTTTGTTCCCCAACATAAGGCTCTGAGCGTTACTGAAACGTGAGGAAATGTGCTGAGGCGGCCGATTGTATCAGTCTGACCAAATCAAGTCAGACTCCTAACCAAACGCAACTGAGAGACGATTAACATTTGTGAATATGACAGAGAAAATATCCTGTCTGTCCCCCCGGGGAGATGCAGCACCAGCTCTATGATTCAGAACATAAAAAGTAAAATGGCTCTGTGAGGCACGTGGAAACTCTAGAAACAAAGAACGAGATAGTATAGTAGTTTTTTTATTTTTTATTATTTGCTTGTTTTGTTTTCCTCACATGACTTTACATTCCTGCAGTCTTCAGCTGTAAGACACATTCGTTCATCTGAATCTGAATCCCTTCCTTTGGAGATTTGCAGTCATTGCTTTGGGTGCATTACTCATTCAGTCCGTCCGGTCGCCGTCTGCGGCGCTGATCCCTGCGGGGCTGGGGGCTGTAAGGTGGGTTTTTATCTCTGGAGGTCATTGGGTGATGGGTGGGGTTCACCTTGAACAGGTTGCTGCTCCATCATTCTATTCATGGTGGAACTGTCATCCCACATTTCCTCAGCTTCTCCGTGAGTGATCCTTGGCTTCCCCGATTAATGTACGACTCCGCTGTCAGCAAATCCTGCTGGTGGGGGGGGGACTGATCATGACCCATTTATAGAGAAATTATGCTTCAAATTATGGCCACCAAAATTATTCACTGGAGCATCGAGACGTTTGGAAATGAAATCCAGGCAATAATAGCTGGCGGTCTTATGCCGCCCGAATGTTTTCTAAATACTGACAGATTTTCAGGTTCACTTGAATAGCTGCCAAGATTTAGAGGGAAATTTATTTTAATGGACTTTAATAGGAATGTATTTACTTAGAAAAATATAGATCGGTATTTTGCCATCCTCATTACATCTTTCCACCAATATTATTTTTATGTTTATATTTTTAACATTTCGTTTAACAAAA